>NW_027438241.1:0-317963 GCF_000715075.1 Nicotiana tabacum
AGTCTAATGGATATCACGACACAGTTGGACACCACTACTAAGCTGAGCACTGTAGCTAGGAATTAGCATGAGAAAAACTTTAGCAGGTAAAACTATGGGTCGTTGAACTTGATGATGTGTCAGCTTGGAGAGACTGATGATGAGAGAATGCATCTGAAAAATGAGTCCCCACTTTCTGGGGCCACAAAGGAGATTTTGGGGATAACGCCTAGCAGTCCCAATTACCCGGCTAAATGTGAAAGCTCTGATGATGGCTCGAATGTCGAGGGTGATGGTGATAATGAAGTTGTTGGGCCGATGGCATTGGTGTTGCATGGTGAGGATGAGGATGAGTCTGAAGCTTTGGCCAGTGTGCATTCTGAGGATGACCAGCCTGAGTATGACCCCGATGGGTCAAATTAGCAGGGATTTTTTCTTTCCACCCTACCTTTGTTTTGCTATTTTGTTATGCATCAGGGATTATGCATGTAATATATGTAGGGTGGAGGAATGACTTTCTGTGTACAATACTTGTGAATAATCGATAGCTTTTGTTAGTACTCGTAATTTGTAATTTAGTATTTGTACAGTATTTAAAGTTAGTAGAAAAAATATGAAAAAGTCAAAAATGGAAAATTTGGAAAAAGGAAAAAATCAGAAAAGTTTGGACTTTTCTCCATGATGGATCTCTTGGACAACTTTCTTGAGGGATTCGTGTCTAATTAAAAAATGCCATAAAGTTTTCGTTTGTTTTTACTAGTGGTAGTTAGGTAGTAATCCCCTTTGTTTTCTTCAGGAACCGGTTATTTTTCAAGGGATGCAATTTGAGTCCAGTTTTTTTTATCTTTGTAAGAGTAGGATAGGAAGGGAAACCGGAGTTGCTCTAGATGCCTTTTAATGTGTTTGATGCCGGTATACTTAAGACATGGATTACGGTTTATCTTCATGTTGTATTTTGTTTGGAACTTGATGCCTTAATTAAAAATGAATAACTTTCTTTGTGACGCCCTTCCTCAGTTTCTTGGCTCATATGTCATCTAGAGTGTTGTTGCTTAAATTTCTCAACTATGTGTTTACTTGCTTTGACTTGAGGGTTGAACAAAGCCATCTTTATTGAGTAATGTGAAATATGTGATATGAGGCTTAGTTGATATTCTATGCTATCATGTGTAGTCTAGAATACATCACGTTTGTTAATCAAAGAGAAATAATTAAGTTGTTCTAGTCTAGGAGATGACTTATGCATTTCTTTGCTTGATCATTGATTTATTTGCCAATTAAAAATAATTTTTTTCATTATTAGCCCATTTGAACCTTTAGACCTTTTCTTTATTACATGCATCACAAGTTATATCCCCTTTTCTTTGTTCTTAATTGAGGGGAAAACACACCTCCTAATCTTCTTAATTCGTGCTAGTGAAGACATAGATGTACTTAAAGAAAAAGGTCTAAGTTGTGTATGGTTTTGTGGCAAGGTTTTGAATTGGTTAAGAAGAATATGTGTTTGAAAGTTGAGTGTAGTGTATTAAAGTTCATTAGGGGGTTAGTAACTAATATCCAATTCTATCATACCTGCCCCTCAGCATGCATTACAATCCGGAGAGACCTAATTCTTACTAGACTTGGCTAGCTTAAATTAGTAGAGATATACACTATATGAAAGCCTATGGTACGCCCATGAGGTGCACCTGAATTCCTTTTCAAGAGTGAGTAATTTTTAGTTTAATTGTATGATGTCCTTAATTTATGTTCAATGTCAAACTTGAATGTGTGGACTATCGTTATATTCATTCTCTTGTTCTATGATGAGGGCACACGGTCTCATGACATATAGGTAATGTTATTAAACTTCTCTTGTTGGGTGAGTGCACGAGTTAAGGATGCTTAGAGGCTACGAGTCGGCTTTTGAGGTGAGGTGGTTATAGGTAGGTTGTTTGAATTATTTGAATTTGAATGTTTTTACTTTGGAATACTAAGGATGGAAAGGATGTGAATTTCATATGCCTATGCTTAATTGACGGTATCAACCATAGTCAAGGTTATAGTGTTTGATCAAAGGCGATTTGCTCCTCCATAATATGATGTGTGAAGTTGTTGGGATGCAGTAACGAGTTACATTGCTTGAGGGCGAGCAAGCGTCTAAGTAAAGGGTGTTGATATTCGGCTTAAAGTATGTGCATTATATGCATGTCGCCTAATATGTTACACGAATTATATGTATTTGCATGTGTATTGTAATGCATTGAGCTAAATTTTGGTGTTGTTACAGATAGGAGTCACCCGAAAGCGATGTGGAACGAAATGGCAAGGGTTGAAGCAAAAAGAGAGAAAAGGAGAAGATTTCTAGGCTAGCGTTAGGGCAGCGCGATTCGCTGCCTAGGGCGCAAAAGACAGTCCCAAATTTTTATTGATCTCAGCTCAGCACAACGCGCTGCCTTTGGACGCTGAGTCGGGATGTTTCCTACTTATCTTGGGACTTGGTTTTGACGGCCCCATACGCTCCTAACTCGTATAAAATAAGTTCTAAACCTAATTTAGAGGGGGAGATGCTCCCAACTCATCTTTCCATCATTCTTCTTAGTATTTTTAATCATTTAAACACTTGCTAAATTGTTTAGTAATATCATGAGTGGCTAAGATCCATCAGATATACCCATGAATGTTGTTGTTTATCGTTAACTTCTCCTTGAATATAATTCGTTGTCATATGGTTGTTTCTTCAATTCTATGCTTAATTGCTTATTTGTCTGGCTAACGATTAAGTTCTATCAACTATTTGGATTATGCTTCATAAAGCTACATTTAGATTAGAGAAGAATTGAAGAGGACGTGATCTTAACTCTAAAGTAGTGGGCACATTTGTGGTTGAGATAAGATTATACCAAATTACTATGCTTAATTAAATATTGTGAATTTTATGCATTCTTGAGAGATTAATTTCATAGGAATACAGGCGTTTATCTATTTCAGGCAGGCTCTTAGTAATTCGAGAGAGTACTACAAGCAGACATTACTCGATTAACTAACAACCATAAAGTGAATTGCATAAAAAAAGTAGTTAGCTAAAACAAAATAAGATTGGTGAATCGATCACAATCCTGAAATATTTATCTCTATTGAATACACAAAACAACCAACTTTATGTTGTGCTGAATTAGTTAATTGTTAAATTTGCTTCTTTAGTTTATTGTAACAACACTCAACCATTGCTTGACTTGACTTAGTAACAATATGTGTTGAAATGAGTAGGTAGTTAACTCATATACCTATGGGTTCGACACTCTGCTTATTATTATATTACTTGTTGATTAAATATACTTGCATGTGCGTTTTGGAGCAATAATTAAAAACTTCTTTGTGCATTATTGAACTTTGTGATCTTCATGACTCATGTTTCATTTGCTTCTAAAACTATATGAGTGAAATTACCCATACTATAAATGTCACGCCCCAAAACCGAGGAGCGCAACTGGCGCTCAACCGAGTGAACACGACCGAGCAAGCCTATTAGATTTATTTTTACCCAAACTCATCCATGAATGGAGATAATACATATTTTTATTAGTTAGACAAAAAGGTGATCATGTCTACAATATCAATTCATTACCAATAGTTTCATCATTTTTAAAGTCTCAAATGGAACAAGTAATACAACCACAACATAACATAGTATGACTTTTCCAGCACCCATGCACAACCCACACTATATCTACGGAGCCTCTATAGATAAAGTAGAGTACTATGATAATGCTGGCAACAAGGACGCGGCTATACCTCAAACAGAGTACACAAAGAACAAAAGATACATGACCCCAGGATGAAATGGGGCTCACCAAGTCAGCTGGGAAGAAGGTGTACTACTATCACTGATCAATATCTCCTGTTGTGGAACCACCTGCATCCATTTAAAGATGCAGCACCCTTGGCAAAAGGGACGTTAATACTGTCGAATAGCACTAGTATGTAACTAAACAAACTCTCAATAGAACAAATAATATTACAAGGAGGAATAATCATAAAATCAATAAAAGTCTCGAACAATACCAAAACATCAAGTTTCACGTAAATTCCCATATTTTTAGATTGGAGTTTCTTAGCACCGATATACCATTGTTCACAATACCATTATTCACAATATCATTATTTACAATACCAATTATTCACAATGCAATACCACCGTACTCTTAGCACGGAGTCTGATCACGACCCGATCGGCTAGCCTATCTCATTAAAGACATCAACCACAATCACTCCCAATATCAATACCCCCGTACCTTTAACATGGAGTCTGATCATGACCCGATCGGCTAGGCTATCTTATTAGAGACATCAACCATAATTACGCTCAATGTCAATACCCCCGTACCTTTAATACGGAGTCCGATCATGACCCGATCAGTTAGGCTATCTCATTAGAGATATCAACTACAGTCACAAATTCAATTACAATTTCCAGCACAATCACCACCATTTGTGCAGCATGGTATCCGATCACGACCCGATCGGCTAGGCTGTCTTATTCAAGATTTCAACTTTTTTATATCAATCAACGCATTTCATACTTCTTTCACATATTTTCATTTCATTTGCACTAGTGGCCATAATTATAAAATTATTTTTTGCATGTTGGCTGTAGTTAGTATTTAAGGCTCACCTTTTCAATTTCAAACACCATCATCATCATCAACAACAAATACAATTCAATTCAAGGTTTGTATTACACATGTGAGCAATTAAGAGTCTTAGGCACACAAGGATATTTCACAAAATTTGGCATAATAGCCTTCGTTTGAACTTGACTTGAAGTCGAAACATTATTAATGCACATCCCATATTTCAGCACATCCTCGATTGATAATATAACATGAACAAAGCATTTAGGATACTTATTGAACATATATCCTTCAACACAAACATACTCTGAATATCCAATTTTATAATAAACCACTCGGGTCTCACATAAATTACATGAATATCGTGGGATTCAATTCTAAGATAAGAGTTTAGCCAACATACCTCAATGGAGTTTCCTTAAACTCTAAAAATTTTCGGAATTCTTAGCAACTGCAATTTATTTTGGAAATATAACAAATTGAACCAAAATTAGGAAGATGATCATGGTTCTAGCTCATTTGAGCATTTTATCAAATACTAGGTGTGCATAAGGTTACAAGGTCCTTTTATGGAGGATTTCATCATCCTACAATCCATTCTTTACCATTATTAGCTCAACAATCTTCTTACACCCTTTGATAACACATGCATGCAAGATCATTAACACCTACGCCCAAAAATTATCTTACTAATTACCCAATTCTAGACAAATTCGAAATTGTGGGTTAGGGTGTAGAATCTTACCTCTAGGATGAAGTCCTCATGAGTTTCTCTTCTTAATCTTCCATGATTTGAGCAAGAAATGAAGAACAATTGTTGAGGAACACCTTCTCTCTTTGTGGCACTCTCTCACTCTAAAATGTCAATTCTTTAGTCAAAAATGGTCCATTGCATCTATTTAACGAAGTAGGGTCGGGTTGTAAAAATCCAAAAATGAAGGTCCGGAACAAGGTCTGCAATCGCATATGCGATCGTGTAATTGATATGCGGTCCGCATATCGGCTGCATAATTGGTGTCCAAAACTGGAAAAAATATGCCTGGGTCTGCGGTCACTATGCGGCCTGCATACCTATTCTTCGGTCGCATAATGAACCGCATAACAGTTCAGCGATCGCATAGTCGACCGCAGAATGGCGTCCAAAATTGGCTCGTACCTGCCTCACTCTGCGGCCATTATGTAATCCGGAGAGTGATTCTGCAGTCGCATAATGGACCGCAGAAACGCATTTCTCTTCCAAAAATTTTTCTATAACTCTTCAGCGCATTGTTCAACCCAAAACGTTCGATCCTCGACGAGCATGCTCGCCGCGAAGAATTTCTTTAATTCGCAACACGTAAAGCCAATTCGGTACCACGAAACATTTTTTTTCTTTTTGCAAAAATTTTACGGGGCCTTGTATTCTCCCCCACTTAGGATCATTCATCGTCGAATGAGGGTCAAGGTTCACTATTAGCATCTTATGCAATTCAGTTTTCATACCACACACCATCAGCCCCAAATTTGACTAACTTCCTAAATTACCAAAAGTTTCGCCTGAGTTTCCCCTGTAACTAGACCTATCCACCTGTCAGAGAGCCCCAGAAACACATCCTTAAAACATATACATAAACTAATGACGTAACACAACTCATAACGATACCAATCGTGGCCTCACAAGCAATTATATTACCATAAAAAGGAACACGATTATCATCAATGGTAAAATGATAGATAATTCATAGAAAGTAACTCTTAGTATTTTCTTAGAGTACAACTTATATGTACATGGTTACTCAAACAAATAATGATACTTCTTCTTCATTTATTGCTCGGCCTCCCAAGCAGCCTCTTTAATCTGCTGGTTTCTCCATAACACTTTAACGGAGGCGATTTCTTTATTTCTCAACTTTCGGACTTACCGATCAATAATAGAAACTGGAATCTCTTCATAAGTCAATTTCTCATTAATCTCAATAGTATCAACCGGAACAATGACTGTTGGGTCTCCAACTACTTTCTTCAACATGGACACATGAAATACCGAATGCACTAATGACATTTCAGGTGGTAGCTCAAGCTTGTATGCCACCTCACCGATCCTTTGAATGATTTTGTATGGTCCGACATACCTCGGACTCCATTTTCTTTTCTTACCAAATCGCGTTACACATTCTATAGGGGAAACATTCAAGAATACCCAATCATCTTGTTTGAACTCCAAATCCCTACGACGAATATCCGTATAGGACTTCTGACGACTCTGAGAAGTCTTCAACTGCTCCTTAATGATTTTAACTTTTTCCCTAGCCTGATGTACAAGGTTTGGCCCTATCAACTCTGCTTCCCCAATTTCGAACCACCCAATGGGAGATCCACATCTCCTACCATATAAAGCCTTGAATGGTGCCAACTGAATGCTTGCATGATAACTATTGTTGTAGGAAAATTTTATGAGTGGTAAATGATCATCCCAACTACCTTTAAAGTATAGAACACAAGCGCGCAACATATCCTCAAGCGTCTAAATAGTCCGCTCTGCCTGCCTGTCAGTCTGCAGGTGTAAGGCCGTACTAAGATTCACCTGAGTACCCAGACCTTGCAGACATTTTTTCCATAAATTGGCAGTGAATTGAGCTCTCCGATTAGAAATGATGGAAACCGGAGTGCCATGCAACCTCACTATTTCTTTGATATACAACTGAGTATATTGTTCCGCTCTATCGGTATCCCTAATCCGATAAGAAGTGTGCTGATTTTGTGAGTCGATCCACAATCACCCAAATCGAGTCAAACTTACGAGGAGTACGTGGAAAGCCTACCACAAAGCACATATTAATCATTTCCCACTTCCGCATTAGAATTTCTAGGTTTTGTGCCAACTCACTGGGCCTTTTGTGTTCTGCCTTCACCTGCTGACAATTCGGACATCTTGCCACAAAGTTCGCCACATTCCCCTCCATGTCATTCCACCAGTAGACTTCCTTAAGATCATGGTACATTTTTTTAGAAACTAGGTGCACAGAATACCTAAAAGTGTGAGCTTAAGTCATAATTCTTTCCCAGAGACCATTCGCGTTTGGAACACTTAGCTATCCTTGGTACCTTAGTGTACCATCATTCATGCCAAAAGAAAAAACCATGATCTTATATTTATGAATCCCCTCCTTTATTAGAGTCTGCAAGATGAACTCCCAAACTAGCCAACGATGAACTTCCTTGGCCAATGGCCTTTGACATGCCTCCAAGTGAGCCAAACTACCCATAGATTTCCTGCTAAGAGAATCCACCACAACATTGGCTTCCCGGATGATATAGAATATCAATATCGTAATCCTTACGTACTCAAGCCATCTTCTCTACCTTAGATTCAATTTTTTCAATTTTAGATATATTGAAGGATATTTTGGTCCGTGAATATGTCCACCTGGACCCCATACAAATAATGACGCCAAATCATTAATGTAAAAATCATAGCCACAAGTTCTAAGTCATGTGTTGGGTTGTTCTTCTCATGGTACTTGATTGGCTAGAGGCATAAATGATCATCTTGCCATATTGCATCATTAGTGGAACATCTATATCAGATTTCTCTTTCATATGACCTCATAGGAATTGATTTCTACAAAAAGTTTCTTGATACGGTTATAATCTTATTAGTACTTGCAACTTGTTTTTCCAAATTTCTCAACAAAAGACATTACTAGGTTAGTTTTTCTTATAGGACCATCTGTTTCAAATGAATAACATCTACTAGCATGCACGCACACCCTGATAACATCAACTTGCATGGCATTGCCTCAAATGTGAAGTAACACCATGCTCATACCTTTCTTAGCCACCCTCTTTTCTCATTTTAAGTTTTATAATATTTAAGGAACCACTCTACTTCCCTTGTGAACATTCTCACAATCCCTCTTTACTGCTAAACACTTCCCAAAGCACATATCAATACCATTCATATGTATTCAATTCGACCAAAGTCATTGGCTCGAGCATGGCCTTTTCTGAAACTTGAGATCCTCCTATATTCTTCAACGACGACTTCTTGTTTCCCTTATAAGTGTAGGAATTAGTCCACCTGATTCTATCCTAGATGATTAACTCACCTTATTCCAAGTATTGTAGTCACCAATAGTGTTTCATGGTATTTCATGCCTAAGAGATATCATGTAAAACATGTTTGGTTCGTAACAAGTGTTCATCCTCTCTCAATCTGTTTCGAGCATTTCCCCTTTTTCCTTCCTTTGGTCTAGACAATATGCTGGTACTATATTTCCTTTTGTAAATAGAGCATTCATTCCCATCCCATTTTGTCCTTAATTCATAGTTGACAGCCTTATTGTGCCACACCCTTGTCTGCCTCCCATGAACTCGTAGTATCATTTTGCCTAGTTTGTTGAGTTTATCACACCACCACTTCATCACCAGTAGTCTCACTTTCCAAAGTAATATGTAGACATGAACTCGCTCTAAATCTTTTAGTTGATATTCGGCGACACTCAAGTCGGCTGCATTACAGTTGATCCTTTATATATTCTATTAACACTTGTTCTCTAGGCGAGTCCACCATTCTGATACGAACTATTTTGTTTGATTTTCATCCAATTCTTCTCGCCTCATTCCTCCTATTTAGTGAATAGCTATGCGCTCTTCCATACGTTACGTGATCTTTTCCCTTAGTTGGGAATTCATCCTGCTCGCTTCTCGACACTTGTTGGGATATCTGTGGGAAAGTGTGTTCATCCATGTATCACTTAACACTTCCTTGCTTGTAAGAATCTTAAGACACGCTCCATAAAGTCTAGATGCACTCTTGGGTTATTATAACATCACATTTATCTCTCCAACTTATTATGTCTTTCTTAAAGCCTTGGAACTTTAGCTAAATCGCAAATCCGTGATTAACTCATTCTAAGAACTCGCAAGCCTTTCACATTTGATCTGTAGTACTTCCTTGGGTTCCATTGTCCCTGACTCTCTAACAAGTATAAAACCCTTTTGCAAACCTTACTCTTAGTTTCTAATATCATTGACCTTGTCATGTATATTGCCACGTACGAAGAATTTACATTTCTTAACCTTCCACATTATGTTTGTACTAGTGGTTTATCTTTTGCAGTTCCTTTCTGAGAATCACGTTATCCCTTACCACTTTTTTAGAATACACATGTCTTCAAAAGAATATCCAAACATCATAGCTACATGGCCCTACTCTCATTTTATTGCACTTAAGTAGCCTCACGATGGTCCTTCCATCTCCACTTGGGGTGAATGTTTCACATTTCGACACAAATGTTGCATTTAGTAATTTGAGGGACACATGTTTCACATATCTAGTCCTTTTGTATATGATTGACTATTAGGGAGATTTAAGTCCCCATGGTATTAACCTCATAAGTTCTCTACTCTTATTCAGCCACACAGCTCTGGGATCCAGATCCCTCGTGTCAATATCCTTTTCGGAGTGTAACACAAATTCACACATTCCTGGGATTTTTGTAACATTCCCAGTGCTAGGGTCTTCTCATTATGGGTTCAACTGATTTTCCTTTCATAACTTCTTGTCTCCCGTGCGAGACCTACACACTTATCATTACTCTCCAGGCCATGCCTTTCATATTTCACATGCCTATGTAACAAATGTTTACATCTTAGAATCATATACATGGTTCCCAAACTATCCACATGTACAAATTAAGCTTAGGTCTCATTTATAACGCCAATGCCTCTTTGGAGGTGGGTAATCACTTCTAGCACTCTTCTCATATAAAGTATGCTCATGGTACTATATACTTTTCGTATATGGCCATACCATTCATTCAACATGATACATGTGTCATCTATTTAATATTAGGTCTTTATCCATTTGTCATGTCATAAGACAACATTACTTGGAATGAACAAAAGAGCGTTTGAACTTACCTTGAACCTCAACGCACGAGTTAGAAGACAATCTCATAGTCAAGCTCTATCGCACGATCTGGAGTGTTGAAGAAGGGTAAAATTTCTAAAATGTCCATGTAGCCTCCAACTTAAAGATGTTGTCAAAAACACATCGATAAGAAGGACTCTACTAGACATAGCTCTGAGACATCCTGGGATACTTTAAAACCTTAGGCTCTGATACCAAGTTTGCCACGCCCTAAAACCAAGGAGCGTGACCGGCGCTCAACCGAGTGAACCTGACCGAGCAAGCCTATTAGGTTTTCTTCTACCTAAACTCATCAATGAATAGAGATAATACATATTTTCATAAATTAGACAAAAAGCTGATCATATCTACTATACCAATTCATTACCAATAGTTTCATCATTTTTGAGACTCATTTTTAAAGTCTCAAATGGAACAAGTAATACAACCAAAACATAACATAGTTTGAGTTTTCCAGCACCCATACACAACCCACACTATGTATATGGAGCCTCTATAGATTAAAAAAGAGTACTATGATAATGCCGGCAACAAGGCTCTGGCTATACCTCAAACAGAGTACACAAAGAACAAAAGATACATGACCCCGGGATGAAGCGGGGCTCACTAAGTCAGCTGGGAAGAAGGTGTACTGCTATCACTAAAGAATATCTCCTGCTGTGGAACCACATGCATCCATTTAAAAATGCAATGCCCCCGACAAAAGAGATATTAGTACTGTGGAATAGCACTAGTATGTATAACTAAACACCCTCTCAATAGAACAAATAATATTACAAGGATGAATAATCAAAAATCAATGAAAGTCTCGAACAATACCGAAAAATCAAGTTTCACATAAATTCCCATATTTTTAGATTGGAGATTCTTAGCACCGATATACCATTATTCACAATACCATTTTTCACAATATCATTATTTACAATACCAATTATTCACAATGCCAATACCACCGTACTCTTAGCACCAAATCCGATCACGACCCAATCAGCAAGGCTATCTCATTAGAGACATCAATCACAATCGCTCCCAATATCAATACCCCCGTACCTTTAACACGGAGCCCGATCACAACCCGATCAGCTATGCTATCTCATTAGAGACATCAACCACAATCACTTTCAATGTCAATATCCCCATACCTTTAACGCGGAGTGCGATCACGATCTGATCGACTAGGCTATCTCATTAGAGATATTAACCACAATCACAAATTCAATTAAAATTTCAAGCATAATCACGACCATGTGCGCGGCATGGTGTCCAATTACGACCCGGTCAGCTAGGTTGTCTTATTCTAGACATCAACCTTTTTATATCAATCACCGCATTTCATACTTCTTTCACATCTTTTCATTTCATTGGCACTAGTGGCACAATTATAAAATTATTATTGGCACGTTGGCCGTATTTAGTATATCATGCTCATGTTTTCAATTTCAAACATCATCATCATCATCAACAACAAATACAATTCAATTCAAGGTTTGTATTACACATGTGAGCAATTAAGAGTCTTAGGCACATAGGGATATTTCACAAACGTTGGCATAATAGCCTCCGTTTGAACTTGACTTGAAGTCGAAACATTAATAATGCACATCCCATATTTCAGCACATCCTCGATTGATAATATAACATGAACAAAGCATTTAGGATACTTAGTGAACATATATCCTTCAACACAAACATACTCTGAATATCCAATTTTATAATGAACCACTCGGGTCTCACATAAATTACATGAATATCATGGGATTCAATTCTAAGATAAGAGTTTAGCCAACATACCTCAATGGAGTTTCCTTAAACTCTAAAAAATTTTGGAATTCTTAGCAACTGCAATTTATTTTGAAAATATAACAAATTGAACCAAAATTAGGACGATGATCATGGTTCTAGCTCATTTGAGCATTTTATCAAATACTAGGTGTGCAAAAGGTTACAAGGTCCTTTTATGGAGGATTTCATCATCCTACAATCCATTCTTTACCATTATTAGCTCAACAATCTTCTTACACCCTTTGATAACACATGCATGCAAGATCATTAACACCTACGCCCAAAAATTATCTTACTAATTACCCAATTCTAGACAAATTCGAAATTGTGGGTTAGGGTGTAGAATCTTACCTCTAGGATGAAGTCCTCGTGAGTTTCTCTTCTTAATCTTCCATGATTTGAGCAAGAAATGAAGAACAATTGTTGAGGAACACCTTCTCTCTCTGTGGCACTCTCTCACTCTAAAATGTCAATTCTTTAGTCAAAAATGGTCCATTGCATCTATTTAACGAAGTAGGGTCGGGTTGTAAAAATCCAAAAATGAAGGTCCGGAACAAGGTCTGCAATCGCATATGCGATCGCGTAATTGATATGCGGTCCGCATATCGGCTGCATAATTGGTGTCCAAAACTGGAAAAAATATGACTGGGTCTGCGGTCACTATGCGGCCTGCATACCTATTCTTCGGTCGCATAATGAACCGCATAACAGTTCAGCGATCGCATAGTCGACCGCAGAATGGCATCCAAAATAGGCTCGTACCTGCCTCACTCTGCGGCCATTATGCAATCCGGAGAGTGATTCTGCAGTCGCATAATGGACCGCAGAAACGCATTTCTCTTCCAAAAGTTTTTCTATAACTCTTCAGCGCATTGTTCAACCCAAAACGTTCGATCCTCGATGAGCAAGCTCGCCGCGAAGAATTTCTTTAGTTCGCAACACGTAAAGCCAATTCGGTACCACGAAACATTTTTTTTCTTTTTGCAATAATTTTACGGGGCCTTGTATTCTCCCCCACTTAGGATCATTCATCGTCGAATGAGGGTCAAGGTTCACTATTAGCATCTTATGCAATTCAGTTTTCATACCACACACCATCAGCCCCAAATTTGACTAACTTCCTAAATTACCAAAAGTTTCGCCTGAGTTTCCCCTGTAACTAGACCTATCCACCTGTCAGAGAGCCCCAGAAACACATCCTTAAAACATATACATAAACTAATGACGTAACACAACTCATAACGATACCAATCGTGGCCTCACAAGCAATTATATTACCATAAAAAGGAACACGATTATCATCAATGGTAAAATGATACATAATTCATAGAAAGTAACTCTTAGTATTTTCTTAGAGTACAACTTATATGTACATGGTTACTCAAACAAATAATGATACTTCTTCTTCATTTATTGCTCGGCCTCCCAAGCAGCCTCTTCAATCTGCTGGTTTCTCCATAACACTTTAACGGAGGCGATTTCTTTATTTCTCAACTTTCGGACTTACCGATCAATAATAGAAACTGGAATCTCTTCATAAGTCAATTTCTCATTAATCTCAATAGTATCAACCGAAACAATGACTGTTGGGTCTCCAACTACTTTCTTCAACATGGACACATGAAATACCGAATGCACTAATGACATTTCAGGTGGTAGCTCAAGCTTGTATGCCACCTCACCGATCCTTTGAATGATTTTGTATGGTCCGACATACCTCGGACTCCATTTTCGTTTCTTACCAAATCGCGTTACACATTCTATAGGGGAAACATTCAAGAATACCCAATCATCTTGTTTGAACTCCAAATCCCTACGACGAACATCTGTATAGGACTTCTGACGACTCTGAGAAGTCTTCAACTGCTCCTTAATGATTTTAACTTTTTCCCTAGCCTGATGTACAAGGTTTGGCCCTATCAACTCTGCTTCCCCAATTTCGAACCACCCAATGGGAGATCCACATCTCCTACCATATAAAGCCTTGAATGGTGCCAACTGAATGCTTGCATGATAACTATTGTTGTAGGAATATTTTATGAGTGGTAAATGATCATCCCAACTACCTTTAAAGTATAGAACACAAGCGCGCAACATATCCTCAAGCGTCTAAATAGTCTGCTCTGCCTGCCTGTCAGTCTGCAGGTGTAAGGCCGTACTAAGATTCACCTGAGTACCCAGACCTTGCAGACATTTCTTCCATAAATTGGCAGTGAATTGAGCTCTCCGATTAGAAATGATGGAAACCGGAGTGCCATGCAACCTCACTATTTCTTTGATATACAACTGAGTATATTGTTCCGCTCTATCGGTATCCCTAATCCGACAAGAAGTGTGCTGATTTTGTGAGTCGATCCACAATCACCCAAATCGAGTCAAACTTACGAGGAGTACGTGGAAAGCCTACCACAAAGCACATATTAATCATTTCCCACTTCCGCATTAGAATTTCTAGGTTTTGTGCCAACTCACCGGGCCTTTTGTGTTCTGCCTTCACCTGCTGACAATTCGGACATCTTGCCACAAAGTTCGCCACATTCCCCTCCATGTCATTCCACCAATAGACTTCCTTAAGATCATGGTACATTTTTTTAGAAACTAGGTGCACAGAATACCTAAAAGTGTGAGCTTAAGTCATAATTCTTTCCCAGAGACCATTCGCATTTGGAACACTTAGCTATCCTTGGTACCTTAGTGTACCATCATTCATGCCAATAGAAAAAGCCATGATCTTATATTTATGAATCCCCTCCTTTATTAGAGTCTGCAAGATGAACTCCCAAACTAGCCAACGATGAACTTCCTTGGCCAATGGCCTTTGACATGCCTCCAAGTGAGCCAAACTACCCATAGATTTCCTGCTAAGAGAATCCACCACAACATTGGCTTCCCGGATGATATAGAATATCAATATCGTAATCCTTACGTAACTCAAGCCATCTTCTCTACCTTAGATTCAATTTCTTCAATTTTTAGATATATTGAAGGATATTTTGGTCCGTGAATATGTCCACCTGGACCCCATACAAATAATGATGCCAAATCATTAATGTAAAAATCATAGCCACAAGTTCTAAGTCATGTGTTGGGTTGTTCTTCTCATGGTACTTGATTGGCTAGAGGCATAAATGATCATCTTGCCATATTGCATCATTAGTGGAACATCTATATCAGATTTCTCTTTCATATGACCTCATAGGAATTGATTTCTACAAAAAGTTTCTTGATACGGTTATAATCTTATTAGTACTTGCAACTTGTTTTTCCAAATTTCTCAACAAAAGACATTACTAGGTTAGTTTTTCTTATAGGACCATCTGTTTCAAATGAATAACATCTACTAGCTTGCACGCACACCCTGATAATATCAACTTGCATGGCATTGCCTCAAATGTGAAGTAACACCATGCTCATACCTTTCTTAGCCACCCTCTTTTCTCATTTTAAGTTTTATAATATTTAAGGAACCACTCTACTTCCCTTGTGAACATTCTCACAATCCCTCTTTACTGCTAAACACTTCCCAAAGCACATATCAATACCCTTCATATGTATTCAATTCGACCAAAGTCATTGGCTCGAGCATGGCCTTTTCTGAAACTTGAGATCCTCCTATATTCTTCAACGACGACTTCTTGTTTCCCTTATAAGTGTAGGAATTAGTCCACCTGATTCCATCCTAGATGATAACTCACCTTATTCCAAGTATTGTAGTCACCAATAGTGTTTCATGGTATTTCATGCCTAAGAGCTATCATGTAAAACATGTTTGGTTCGTAACAAGTGTTCATCCTCTCTCAATCTGTTTCGAGTATTTCCCCTTTTTCCTTCCTTTGGTCTAGATAATATGCTGGTACTATATTTCCTTTTGTAAATAGAGCATTCATTCCCATCCCATTTTGTCCTTAATTCATAGTTGACAGCCTTATTGTGCCACACCCTTGTCTGCCTCCCATGAACTCGTAGTATCATTTTGCCTAGTTTGTTGAGTTTATCACACCACCACTTCATCACCAGTAGTCTCACTTTCCAAAGTAATAAGTAGACATGAACTTGCTCTAAATCTTTTAGTTGATATTCGGCGTCACTCAAGTTGGCTGCATTACAGTTGATCCTTTATATATTCTATTAACACTTGTTCTCTAGGCGAGTCCACCATTCTGATACGAACTATTTTGTTTGATTTTCTTCCAATTCTTCTCGCCTCATTCCTCCTATTTAGTGAATAGCTATGCGCTCTTCCATACGTTACGTGATCTTTTCCCTTAGTTGGGAATTCATCCTGCTCGCTTCTCGACACTTGTTGGGATATCTGTGGGAAAGTGTGTTCATCCATGTATCACTTAACACTTCCTTGCTTGTAAGAATCTTAAGACACGCTCCATAAAGTCTAGATGCACTCTTGGGTTATTATAACATCACATTTATCTCTCCAACTTATTATGTCTTTCTTAAAGCCTTGGAACTTTAGCTAAATCGCAAATCCGTGATTAACTCATTCTAAGAACTCGCAAGCCTTTCACATTTGATCTGTAGTACTTCCTTGGGTTCCATTGTCCCTGACTCTCTAACAAGTATAAAACCCTTTTGCAAACCTTACTCTTAGTTTCTAATATCATTGACCTTGTCATGTATATTGCCACGTACGAAGAATTTACATTTCTTAACCTTCCACATTATGTTTGTACTAGTGGTTTATCTTTTGCAGTTCCTTTCTGAGAATCACGTTATCCCTTACCACTTTTTTAGAATACACGTCTTCAAAAAAATATCCAAACATCATAGCTACATGGCCCTACTCTCATTTTATTGCACTTAAGTAGCCTCACGATGGTCCTTCCCTCTCCACTTGGGGTGAATGTTTCACATTTCGACACAAATGTTGCACTTAGCAATTTGAGGGACACATGTTTCACATATCTAGTCCTTTGGTAATTGATTGACTATTAGGGAGATTTAAGTCCCCATGGTATTAACCTCATAAGTTCTCTACTCTTATTCAGCCACACAGCTCTGGGATCCAGATCCCTCGTGTCAATATCCTTTTCGGAGTGTAACACAAATTCACACATTCCTGGGATTTTTGTAACATTCCCAGTGCTAGGGTCTTCTCATTATGGGTTCAACTGATTTTCCTTTCATAACTTCTTGTCTCCCGTGCGAGACCTACACATTTATCATTACTCTCCAGGCCATGCCTTTCATATTTCACATGCCTATGTAACAAATGTTTACATCTTAGAATCATATACATGGTTCCCAAACTATCCACATGTACAAATTAAGCTTAGGTCTCATTTATAACGTCAATGCCTCTTTGGAGGTGGGTAATCACTTCTAGCACTCTTCTCATATAAAGTATGCTCATGGTACTATATACTTTTCGTATATGGCCATACCATTCATTCAACATGATACATGTGTCATCTATTTAATATTCAGGTCTTTATCCATTTGTCATGTCATAAGACAACATTACTTGGAATGAACAAAAGAGCGTTTAAACTTACCTTGAACCTCAACGCATGAGTTAGAAGACAATCTCATAGTCAAGCTCTATCGCACGATCTGGAGTGTTGAAGAAGGGTAAAATTTCTAAAATGTCCATGTAGCCTCCAACTTAAAGATGTGGTCGAAAACACATCGATAAGAAGGACTCTACTAGACATAGCTCTGAGACATCCTGGGATACTTTAAAACCTTAGGCTCTGATACCAAGTTTGCCACGCCCCAAAATCGAGGAGCGTGACCGGCGCTCAACCGAGTGAACCTGACCGAGCAAGCCTATTAGGTTTTCTTCTACCTAAACTCATCAATGAATAGAGATAATACATATTTTCATAAATTAGACAAAAAGCTGATCATATCTACTATACCAATTCATTACCAATAGTTTCATCATTTTTGAGACTCATTTTTAAAGTCTCAAATGGAACAAGTAATACAACCAAAACATAACATAGTTTGAGTTTTCCAGCACCCATACACAACCCACACTATGTATATGGAGCCTCTATAGATTAAAAAAGAGTACTATGATAATGTCGGCAATAAGGCTCTGGCTATACCTCAAACAGAGTACACAAAGAACAAAAGATACATGACCCCAGGAGGAAGCGAGGCTCACCAAGTCAGCTGGGAAGAAGGTGTACTTCTATCACTAAAGAATATCTCCTGCTGTGGAACCACATGCATCCATTTAAAGATGCAGTGCCCCCGGCAAAAGAGACATTAGTACTGTTGAATAGCACTAGTATGTATAACTAAACACCCTCTCAATAGAACAAATAATATTACAAGGAGGAATAATCAAAAATCAATGAAAGTCTCGAACAATACCGAAACATCAAGTTTCACATAAATTCCCATATTTTTAGATTGGAGATTCTTAGCACCGATATACCATTATTCACAATACCATTTTTCACAATATCATTATTTACAATACCAATTATTCACAATGCCAATACCACCGTACTCTTAGCACCAAATCCGATCACGACCCAATCAGCAAGGCTATCTCATTAGAGACATCAATCACAATCGCTCCCAATATCAATACCCCGTACCTTTAACACGGAGCCCGATCACAACCCGATCAGCTATGCTATCTCATTAGAGACATCAACCACAATCACTTTCAATGTCAATATCCCCATACCTTTAACGCGGAGTGCGATCACGATCTGATCGACTAGGCTATCTCATTAGAGATATTAACCACAATCACAAATTCAATTAAAATTTCAAGCATAATCACGACCATGTGCGCGGCATGGTGTCCAATTACGACCCGGTCAGCTAGGTTGTCTTATTCTAGACATCAACCTTTTTATATCAATCACCGCATTTCATACTTCTTTCACATCTTTTCATTTCATTGGCACTAGTGGCACAATTATAAAATTATTATTGGCACGTTGGCCGTATTTAGTATATCATGCTCATGTTTTCAATTTCAAACATCATCATCATCAATCAACAACAAATACAATTCAATTCAAGGTTTGTATTACACATGTGAGCAATTAAGAGTCTTAGGCACATAGGGATATTTCACAAACGTTGGCATAATAGCCTCCGTTTGAACTTGACTTGAAGTCGAAACATTAATAATGCACATCCCATATTTCAGCACATCCTCGATTGATAATATAACATGAACAAAGCATTTAAGATACTTATTCAACATATATCTTTCAACACAAACTTACTCGGAATAGCCAATTTTATAATGAACCACTTGGGTCTCACATAAATTACATGAATATCATGGGATTCAATTCTAAGAGAAGAGTTTAGCCAACATACCTCAATGGAGTTTTCTTAAACTCTAAAATGCTCCGAAATTCTTAGCAACTTCAATCTATTTTAGAAATATAACAAATTAAATCAAAATTAGGAAGATGATCATGGTTCTAACTCATTTGAGCATTTGATCAAACACTAGGTGTGCATAAGGTTTCAAGGTCCTTTTATGGAGGATTCCATCATCCCACAACCCATTCTTTACCATTCTTAGCTCAACAATCTTCTTACACCATTTGATAACACATGCATGCAAGATGAACAAATCGCATGCCCAAATATTTTCTCACTAATTACCCAATTCTAGACAAATTCGAAATTGAGGGTTAGGATGTAGAATCTTACCTCTAGGATGAAGACCTAGTGAGTTTTCCTTCTTAACCTTCCAAGATTTGAGCAAGAGTTGAAGAACAATTGTTGAGGAACACCTTCTCACTCTAGAATATCAGAGTGTTAGTAAAAAATGGTCCATTGCGTCTATTTAATGAAGTAGGGCCGGGTTATCAAAACCTAAAAATGAAGCTCCGGAACAAGGTCTATAGTCCTCAACATGTAAGGCCAATTCGTCACCACAAAATATTATTTTTATTTTTGTAAAAATTATATGGGGACTTACAATAAATCATGTTTAGGTGTATAATATCTTAAATGAGCATGAAGGGCCATTCTTGAAATTATTGATAGTCATGCCTTATATCATGAACACATATCTATACATGTTATTATTATACTACTTGAGCATATATATTCATATTAAAGATCATGATTGGGGGCCTTAGTGAAAGACGTGGCATGATGGGAATTTTCGTGCGATTGATATTAAATTTTGGCATGATGGATTTTTTGTGCGGTTTGATATGAGATTGGTACGTTGGTTGGCTCCCTTCGGAGAGGATATGAATTGGAATCTATGTGATGGTTATTTATTTCATAGATACATACATGCATTCTACCTTGGTTGCTCCTACATGCTTTCCTATCTTGTTTGTTACTATCACATTTATGATTCCTACTTGATTCGTTACCGTTATATCTATATTTTTTACTTGTTTTATCACTATCACATCTATGTTTTGTATTTTATTTGTCACCGTTAAATATATTCTTTCTACTTGGTTAATTAATGTTACATATTTGTCTTCTCTTTTGATTGTTTTTGTTACACTGTGCATGCTATCTTGTTTGCTACTGTTACATATATGCTTTCTACCTTGTTTGCTACTGCTACATATATGCCTTCTACCTTATTTTCTACAATTAAATATATGCCTTCTACCTTTTTTACTAATGATACATATATGCCTTCTACCTTTTTTATTATAGATACATATATGCCTTCTACCTTCTTGATTGTTGTTACAGTTATGCCTTTAACCTTGTTTGTTACGATTACCTTGAGGGGTTGTTGGTTTGGTTTTTACTATTTTTGTGCTGATTGATATAATGTGCTTGGGTTCAGGCTGCATAGTATTATAATTGGACCGTGTGTATTCCAAAAAATATGGTCATATTTATCAGGTTATACGGTGCATAAAATATAATGACCGAATTAGGTTGCTCGCTGCAACAATGACATGATTTGTTGAATTGAGTTGTTGATATATGATACATATAGTTATGCATTCACACATGTAACCTACATGCACATTTCTCCCTATGCTTTCAAATATCTTTTTATGTACACATGGTACTTGTTAATGAACTGTTAGACACTTGTAAGGCATCAAAATAATATTAAGTAAGAGTCTCCTTCATACTCTGACACTGGACTCATGCATGGGCGTTCGTATATGGTGATTGGTAACTTATAGAACTTGACCTTATTTATGTAAAGACTCTCCACATTCATGTAGAGGGAGTTGAGTTAGTGCTATTGGGTGTATATTTTAACTTCTCTATATGGATTTGGTGCATTGGTATAAGTCTTTGACCTAAAATGTTAGGAAAGCATGTTGTTATCTTTTTCCCTTAAAGTGTACCTTATCATTGATGTCCGTTGTTTCATGACTTATTTATGGTTATTTCTTTTCTATTATTTTTATGCTTATAAACTGCACATGTATATTAAGTGAGTTTATTTTGACTTAAAACCTTCAAACTACTTTACCAAGGTTAGCCAAAATACTTGCTGAGTGCGTGTGATCGATTGTACACATAAGATAGTACGGCACCATGCATGCAGATATTTGGAGCAAAACAGTTGTGGAGTTTAAGGTTGAGTATTTAAAACCAAAACATTCCAACCATCGGCTATCTTCTTATTCATGCTACTATATCACTTGTATTTCTATTTATGTAACTTTCAAACAGATAATGTATTTCTTCTTGCCAACATTGTACGTGTCACGACCCCAATTTTCCTCCGTATAATATTGTGATGGCACCTAGCCTCTAAGACTGGGTAAGCTAACATTCATACATAAATGACTGAAGAAAAAATTTAAAGTCTCAAAACTTCAACTACTGTATAAAATAAAATCTACAACTCAACATGTACAACTCCAAAAATCCGGCGAGATACAAGTCACAAGCTCTAAGTAGTATTACTAAATAATCCTATGCATCAATGTCTACAAAAAAGGATAATGGATAAAGGAATCTAGGTAGAAGGGGACTCTGAGGAATCTAGGTATAAAAAGGATAATGGAATTATCATGTAAGAGACAAGACAAGTAGACATGTGAAAATAGACTAGAAATGATGAATATAACATATTAAGGTTACTCAATTAAGGCATGAAATGAATCTACATAGCTAAACCGGTATAAATTTATCCCTTATACACACTCGTCACCTAGCGTATACGGGTTTCACATATTAAAATTATCACAACCAACACAAGTCCTAAGAGGTAATTCCTCCACACAAGGTTAGGCAAGTCAGTTACCTCAAATCACGCCAACTCAATCCACTAGAAGGTCTTTCCCTCAATTTATCCAACTCTGAACGGCTCGAATCTAGCAAAATCAACTTCATACCATAAATATAAACTATAGAAAACTAATTCAAATAATAAAATTACGATCTTTGCAATGAAATAAAAAGCCAACTCAAAAAGTCAACCCATGTCCGCATCTTGAAACCCGATCAAAATTACAATATCTGAACTCTGATTCGATAACAAGTCCAACCATACGAGAATTACTGATATCCGACCATAACTCGCCTTTCAAATCCCCAAATTTTAACCTAAGAAGTTTCAAAAATGTTTCTCCAAAATTTCATGTCAAAACACTAATTAGATGATGAAATTAACAATAGATTTGTGTAATTTAACCAAAATTGAGTTAGGAATTCTTACCCTAATATTTTCCTTGAAAATCTCTCAAAATATCGTCTCACACCTAGCTCTGTAAGTCCAAAAATGGATTATGAAAATTGAACCCTCCAACAAGACCTTGCTGCCCAGCAAACCATATGCCGCATTTGCGGCTCCGCACCTACGGAACTAGTCATGACTAAGCCCAGCAATCTTAACTTTTGCGAGAACTAGCCGCGTCTATACATGCGCACCTGAGGCGAATAAGTCGTACCTACAATCTAGCACGCGCATGCACTTCCTTCCATCGCAAAAGCGACTTTGCTTCTGCGGACACAATCCCGCTTCTGTGACCACAACTGGGTCAAGCCAGCTTCGCTTCTATGATCCACTGCTCGCTTTTGCGAGTCCGCACCTACGGTCAGTCCCTCCGCAGGTGCGATGACACCAGATGTTAGAAACTTCATAAGGCCAAAAATTGATCTGGATTCAATCTATTTCACACCGAGGCCCCCGGAACCCCGTCTGAATATACCAGCAAGTTCAAATATATGTAACAGACCTACTCGAGACCAAAAATCACATCAAACAACATCGATTCTACAATTTGGAAACCAAATTCAAGCCTATGAACTATGAACTACCGAATTCCGAAACCAATGTTGATTCATTCCAAAACAACTCCGATTGGTTTCAAATTTTGCACACGTGTCATAAATTATATTACGGGCCTATTCCAGCTACCAAAATCGGGATATGACCCCGATATCAACACTGTCAAGTCCCGGTCAAACTTTCCAACCTTCCAAACCTTTAACTTTCCAACTTTCACCAATACACGCCGAAACGACCTACGGACCTCCAAATCAACATCCGGACGCGCTCCTAAGTCTAAAATCACCCTACGGATCTATTGGAATCATTAAAACTCCATTACAGAGTCTTCTACACAAAAGTCAAACTATAGTAAACTCTTTCAACTTAAACCTTCAACTTAGGGACTTTATGTCTCATTTCACTCCGAAACTTACGCGAAACCAAAACCAAACACTCCAGCAAGTTACATAACCATAATACAACATAGAAGAGGCAATAAATAGGGGATCGAGGCTAAAATACTCAAAATGACTAGCCGGGTCATTACATCCCTCCCCTCTTAAATTAACGTTCATCCTCGAACGAGTATAGAGATATAACTGAAGTGGTGAAAAGATGAGGATAACAGGTGTGCATATCATGCTCAGTCTCCCAAGTCACCTCCTCGACTGGTTGACCCCTCCACTGAACCTTCACTGAAGCAATGTTCTTTGACCTCAAATTCGAACTTGCCTATCAAAAATGGCCACCGACTCCTCAACATAAGACAAATCCTTGTCCAAGTGTATTGAGCTTAAATCCAACACATGAGATGAATCTCCATGATACTTCCAGAGCATAGAAACATGGAATACTGGATGAACTACAGCTAGACTAGGTGGTAGTGCAAGCTTGTATGTCATATCTCCAATACTCTCAAGAATCTCAAAAGGTTTGATATACCTAGGGCTCAACTTGCCCTTCTTCCCGAAAGTCATAATACCCTCCATGAGAGAAACTCAGAGCAAGACCCGCTCCCCAACCATGAATGCAATGTAGCGAACCTTCTGATCCGTATAACTCATCTGTCTAGATTGGGCTGTACAAAGTCGATCTTGAATCAATTTAACCTTTTCCAAAGCATCCTAAACCAAGTCTATACCCAATAGCCCAGCCTCACCGGGCGTAAATCAACCCACCAGAGGCCGACACTACCTCCCATACAAAGCCTTATACGCAGCCATCTGAATGCTTCGACTAGTAGCTGTTGTTGTAGGAAAACTCCACAAGCGGGAAGAACTGATCCCAAGAATCCACAAGCTCCATTACCCACACACGAAGCATATCCTCCAATATCTGAATAGTGTGCTCGGACTGTCCGTCCGTCTGAGGGTGAAATATTGTACTCAACTGAACCCGTGTTCCTAACTCATATTGTACGACCTTCCAAAATAGTGATGTAAACTGCGTACCGCAGTCAGAGATGATGGATATTGGCATGCCATGAAGTCTGACAATCTCGCCAATATAGACCTGTGCTAGCTTTTCTAAAAAATAAGTAGTCGCCGCTGGAATGAAATGAGCCGACTTGGTCAAACTCTCCACAATCACCCATACTTCATCGAACTTCCTCTGAGTCCGTGGGAGCCCAACAAAAAAATCCATCGTAACCCGCACCCATTTCCACTTTGGAATCTCTAGCCTCTAAAGTAATCCACTTTCCTGCTGATGTTCATACTTAACATGCTAACAATTTAAGCACCGAGCTACATACTCTACTATGTCCTTCTTCATCCTCTTCCACCAATACTGCTGCCTCAAGTCCTGATACATCTTGGCGACACCCAAATGAATGGAGTACTGTGAACTGTGAGCCTCTTGAAGAATTAGCTCATGCAAATAATCTACATTGGGCACACATAGCCTGCCATGCATCTGTAACACACCATCATACCCAATGGTGACCTCCTTCGCATCGCTGTATTGAACCGTGTCCTTGAGGACAACAAGATGGGGGTCTTCATATTGATGCTCTATGATACAATCATAAAGAAAAGACCGAGAAACCACACAAGCCAAAACTTGACTCGGCTCTGAAACATCCAATCTAACAAACTCGTTGGCCGAGGCCTGAAAATCCAATGCTAATGGCCTCTCTGCTGCCGGTAGATATGCTAAACTGCCCAAGTTCTCTGCCTTGTGACTCGAGGAAAATATAGAATGGTGATATCATATTCCTTAAGCAACTCTAGCCATCTCCGCTACCGCAAGTTAAGATCCTTCTGTTTGAACAGATGCTACAAACTCCGGTGGTCGGTATAGACCTCACAAGGGACACCATACAAATAGTCCCACCAAATATTCAAGGCATGAACAATAGTTGCTAACTCAAGGTCATGGACATAATAGTTCTTCTCATGCACCTATAGTTGTCTAGACGTGCAGGCAATCACCCTACCGTCTTGCATCAACACCGTGCCGAGGACAATACGTGACGTATTGCAGTACACATTATAAGACCGTGAACCCGTAGGCAACACCAACAATATGGTTGTAGTCAAAGTTGTCTTGAGCTTTTGAAAGCTCTCCTCACACTCCTTGATCTACATGAACGGAGCACCCTTCTAGGTCAATCTAGTTATAGGTGCAGTAATAGATGAGAAACCCTCTACGTATTGACGGTAATACCTTGCCAGATCAAGAAATCTCTAGATCTCTATATGTGAAGACGGTCTGGGCCAACTCTGCAATGCTTCAGTTTTCTTCGGATCTTCCTTAATCCTCTCGCTCGACACTACATGACTCAAAAATACCACCGAATCAAGCCAGAATTTACACTTTGAAAAGTTTGCATACAACTTCTTTTCTATCATGGTCTGGAACACGGTCCTCAGGTGCTTCTCATAATCCTCCCAGCTCCGGGAGTGCACCAGAATGTCGTCAATAAACACATTGTTTATCAAGTGCATTAATGTTGTTGGGGCTTTGGTCAACCCAAATGACATCACAAGGAACTCGTAATGACGAAACCATGTTTTCAGGATATCTGCCTCCCAAATCTTCAATTGATGATAGCTTGACCGCAAATCAATCTTTGAGAACACTCTAGCACCATGTAGATGATCAAATAGGTCATCAATACGTGGTAATGGATACACGTTCTTCACTGTAACCTTGTTCAACGGTCGATAATCAATACACATGCACATAGAACCATATTTCTTCTTTACAAACAAGACCGGAGCACCTCAAGGAGATACACTGGGTCAAAGGAAACCCTTATCAAGAAACTCTTGAAACTGCTCCTTTAACTCCTTCAACTCTTCTAAGACCATACGATATGGTAGAATAGAAATGGGTTGAGTTCCCGACACCAGATCAATATTAAAATCGATATCCTTGTCGGGTGGAATGCCCGGAAGATCCAGAAGAAATACCCCTGGATAATCCCTCACAATCGGAACTGACTTTATGGTAAAAGTATCAACACTCACATCTCTCACATATGCTAGATACGCATCACACCCCTTTTCAACCATCCGATGTGCCTTAAGGAGAGATACCACCCTACTAGGAACATAATGTAAAGTACTTCTCCACTACAACCGCGGAAAACCTAGCATAGCCAAATGGAATATCTTCGGTTGCCACAAGCTTGGTAACCTATCTCCGGAGCTTGTCCACTAACCTCTTGGAGGCCTGGGACTTTCTCCTTTTCTTAACTTCTTTTCCTAGCTCTTCGATCACTGACCCATGTTGTACCAATGTAGCCATGATAGTGTTCTAGTTGTCTAGGAGCTTCTTTAGAGTCTCTTACACTATTGGGGGCATCTGAGGTGCCGCCATAGAAGACTGTGCTGCAATAGTACAGGATAAATCAAACAACTTTGCAGAAATTGTCTGCATCTAGTTGTTGAGGCTCGCCAATGTCTGGGTGATGCGCAGCGCAGAGAGTGGAGTAGTAGGCATCGGCACTGGCTTCCAAGCCGAGGTAGAACCTATGAAAGGGACTGTTGTAGGCACTGAGGGTGATGGTGGAGGCATAGCTGCGACACTAGCTGAAGGCACGGCTGAAGTGGATGGAATGTCAACTGCCTCTGTAGCTACCACCGATGGCTTATCAGACTGGCCTGTTGTGGTAGAGGGCTGACCCTTTTTCCTAGGGTTGTGTGCATCCATAAATAAGTACCATGATAAGGGCTTCTTCTCCCACACCTTCGTATCAAAGTCCCTCATCTCTACCCTTGCATCCGTAAGATACTCTGTAATGATGTTGGGATACGGATAGGATGTGTCAGCTTGCCGAGCGACCACAGAGATATTGGCCGACATCATGTCTCCCACATTGATGGGGTACCCGGCCATCATGGAATACACTAGAACTGCCCGTGGGATAGGAAGATATGTCTCATTCTGGATGCATACAAAGGTCTGCTACCCCTTTGCCTCAAAGCTCAGTGTACTACTGTGAATAGAAACCCCTATTGTGATCCATGGTGGTGATGGCCTAGGAGCTGCTAAAATCTCAGCTAGCCAAGGCCGAGCTACATCCCCAAGTATACATTTCTCTAAGTACTCTGTGGGCTCGACATCATCGAAACCCAAGTAAGTGTTCAATGTGTGTTGATCAAATCGCACCCTGAGGTTCCTCACTTTAGTCACCTTTGTCCCTTTCTTGATGTGCGGCACATTGGCGTAGAATTACCATACAAGGTATTGCTTCGCATCCAACATGCTCTGGGGAAACCACATCCACCCTTTGCGCTCTTGAAACTGTTTCAATACTGCAGGGTTATACCTCTCGAGATCTTTCAACTCAAACAGCCGCTCAAGAGTGAGCGACCTCACATGCCACCATTGATTGAAACTAGTGAAGGTAGACAAACTGACAAACCGGTCCTCCCACACCTCTTTCTTCTTCGACCACTCGAGGCCGGTACCAGTAGCATCTCTCCCTCTGCCATCATTGGGGATGTCTTGAACTGATGTCTCTGGTGCTTGGGGGACAGGTGTAGTGGAAAACTCAGAAGCCTGACTGACACTCTCCAAACCCTCGGAGGTGCTATGTGATGATGGCAGCTCATCCCTGAGCTGATATCTCCATGGCAAACTTGATTGGACGGCTGACTGCTCATGTACAGAGGCTGATTTTCCCTCTGATACATCCATAGATGGGATATAAGAACTAGATCTGCACCTCTCCCTCTGTCGGCTGCTGTCTTCTTTCTGGTTTCATGTTGTTAGGCACTAGGCAAGGGTCTCTTCCCTCGTCCCCGAAAAGGGTCACCCCTTCCTTTCGAAGTGTTGCCTTGGCCTCTAGATTGAACCATTTTTTGTACCAAGCAAAGGCGATTGTTAGTTGCAGTGCAAGTTCAGACACAGTAGAAGATACAATGAAAAGAACAATAGAAACATGCTTATAGGGTAGGGAGTTGCGGTCCGCATAATTTTCATTGCGGATGCAGAATGCTCATTGCGGACCGCACAATTTTCCATTGCAGCCGTGTAAATGGATTGCGGTCTGCATATTTCTTATTGCGATCGCAACTCAAATAGCACCAATGTGCCAAACTCTCTGATGACAGAGAATTGGTTGTTTTGCAGCCGCAACCAGTTTTCTGCGGTCCGCACAAATTTTCTTGTGGCCGCACATCAGAGGCACCAATTTCACAACTCTACCCACTACATATTTACCTCAAGTGGTTGTTCAAATAGATTAAACATACAAATAGTCTAAATTTCTACTAAAAATCTAAAAATTAATAGAAATTAACAAGATTATGAAGCATACCATATGTGAATGAGTGCAAAAAAATGAGTGATAACAGTTGCTAGGCATGTGGACAGATGATTCAAGAAGATACTTCAAATTTGTGCAATTTGTAAGCTCAGAGATGGAAAAGAGTAACAGTAGCCCTAAGCCCTCTATTTATACTCAATGGTTTCTGCCAAGGGAAAGAGACGTGAGTACGGCCGCAAAATTCCAATTGCGGTCTGCATTCTGTTACCTGAGGGCCTAGTTGCCCTTGCATTTTGCAGTCCGCAGAATTTAGTGTGCGACCGTAGATTTTATTGCGGAACGTATAATTTGTTTTCGGGTTGAAGATTGGCCATTTTTCTAACAGATCAACTTCACAAAGTAGTCATTTTCCACCTTCAATTTGTGCGGTCTGTAATGTAATTGTGTGGCCGCATAGCACCTTTTGTTGTAGCAACCATAATTGTGCGGTCCGCACAATACAATTGTGGTCCGCAATTCTTTTCACACTTCCTGTAAAGTACACTCACTCCTGCAACACACTTCAAATCCAGTTAGCGCGAAATATAACACCTAACTATAAAAGAAAAAAAGAAAAGAAAAAGAAACATGGGTTGCCTCTCGAGAAGCGCTTAATTTAACGTCATGGCACGATGCATATTACCATTATTTGAAAGGAATCATTGCCACAATGTGGCCATCACCAATGTTTTCCAAATAGTGCTTCACTTGGTGACCATTGACTCGGAATCCCTCATTGTTTTTGTTCTTCAACTCCAATGTACCAAAAGGCATCACACCCACAATTTCAAAGGGACCACTCCATTTAGGCTTTAGCTTTCCAGGAAACATCCTCAGCTGCGAGTTGAACATCATAACAAGATCACCCACTTTGAACTCTTTGTTCCAAATGTATTTGTCATGGAGATATTTCATCTTTTCTTAGAACAAGGATGAACTTGCATAAGCATGGTACCGGAACTCATCCAATTCACTCAAATGTGCAACATCCCAATCAAGATTTAACTTCTTTAGAGACTATATGGCTTTGTGCTCAAGTTCCACCGAAAGATGACATACTTTGCTGAACACCAATCGGTATGGAGACATTCCGATAGGAATTTTGAAAGCTGTCCGATAAGCTCATAATGCATCATTAAGCTTCTTTGACCAATCCATCTGGTTAGCATTCATTGTTTTGGACAAGATACTCTTTATCTCCCGATTGGAGACTTCCACTTAACCGTTAGCTTGTGGATGATAGGGAGTCATAACTTTATGAGTAACACCATACTTGCTAAGTAAAGTTTCAAAATCCTTGTTGCAAAAATGCGACCCCTCATCGCTTATGATAGCCCACGGTGTACCAAACCTTGTGAAAATATTCTTCTTCAAGAATGCCACCAAACCTCCCGCCTCATTATTGGGTAGAACAATGGCCTCAACCCATTTAGACACATAATCAACCACGACCAAGATGTAGGTATTTCCACAAGAACTCACAAAAGGACCCATGAAATCAATACCCCACATATCAACGATATCAATCTCTAAAATAGTAGTGAGAGGTATTTCATTATTCTTCGAGATTCCACCATCCCTTTGAAATTCATCACATCTTTTCACTAAATCACTTGCATCTTTGTAAAGAGTAGGACAATAGAAACCGCAACTTAACACTTTTGCCGCCGTTCTTGCTTAACCATGGTGACCACCATATGACAAAGAATGACAAGCCCCAAGAATATCACTTTTCTCTTCTTCCAGTACACATCTTCTAATTACCCAATCTGTAGAAATTCGAAAAAGATATGGCTCATCCCAATAATAATCTTGACAATCCCGTTTAAGCTTCTTCCTTTGGTTTGAAAAAAACGCATCCGCGATAATTTCACACAGAAGGAAATTTGCTAGACCCGTGAACCATGGAACCTCCTTCATTGAAATAGCCAAGAGTTGCTCATCGGTGAAGGAGTCATTGATTTCAAGGCCATCCTGTGGCCTCCCCTCCTCTTTCAAACGAGACAAGTGGTCCGCCACTTGATTTTCACTCCCTCTTCGATCTTGGATGTCGATATCAAACTCTTGAAAAAAAACCACCCATCTCGTCAACCGAGCTTTGGAATCATTCTTGCTCATAAGATAGCGAAGTGTTGCATGATTCGTGTGGACAATAACTTTTGCACCCATCAAGTACTGGCGGAACTTTTCAATTGCGAACACAATGGAAATGAGCTCTTTCTCTGCAATAGTGTAGTTGACTTGGGAACCATTCATGGTCTTACTAGCATAGTAGACTTGATGAAAAATTTAGTTGATGTGTTTCCCCAAAAAAGCTCCAACCGCTACGTCACTAGCATCGCACGTGAGCTCATAAGGGATACTCCAATTAGGAGCGGTGATAATGGGAGTGGTTGTCAACTTGAACTTTAATAATTCAAAGGCTCTTATGCAATTATAATTGAAGTGAAAATTAGCATCTTTCTCTAAAAGTTTGCATAATGGGGTCAACACTTTAGAGAAATCCTTGATGAATCGTCGGTAAAGCCCCGCGTGGCCTAAGAAACATTGCACGCCTTTCACCGAAGTTAGAGGTGGAAGTGTAGAAATCACCTCAATCATTTCCTTGTCGACTTCAATGCCATTCTTAGAGATCTTGTGGCCAATGACAATGCCTTCCTCGACCATGAAATGACACTTCTCCCAATTTTGCACCAAATTCGTTTCTTCACATTTTGCTAATACTTTATCCAAATTTGCCAAGCAATCATCAAAGGAATCCTAAACCACCGAGAAGTCATCCATGAAAACTTTAAGGTAATCCTCCACCATTTCCCTGAAGATAGCCATCATACACCTTTAAAAAGTCATCGGCGCATTACATAAACCGAATGACATCCGCTTGAATGCGAAAGTACCATAGGGACATGTAAAAGTTGTTTTCTCTTGATCATCTGGAGCAATAAGGATTTGGTTCTAGCCCGAATATCCATCTAGAAATAAATAGAAAGCACGGTCGGCCAACCTATCAAGCATTTGGTCAAGGAAGGGAAGTGGAAAATGATCCTTCCTTGTGACTTTGTTGAGCTTGTGATAGTCCATACACACTATCCACCCGGTCATCATTCTTGTGGGAATCAACTCATTCTTATCATTTGTGACCACCCTTCTTTGGGTCACATTGCACCGGAGAAGTCCACGAACTATCGGAGATGGGGTAGACAACCCCGACATCCAACCACTTAATAATCTCCTTTTTGACCACTTCTTGCATAACCTCATTGAGTCTCCTTTGATGTTCAATAGATGGTTTGGCGTCTTCCTCCAAGTTGATCTTGTGCATGCAAAATGCGGGGTTTATTCCCCGAATATTCGCCAATGTCTATCCAATAGCCTGCCTCCTCTTATGTAGCACTGCCAATGTGGAGTCGACCTGTACATTATTTAAACAAGAGGAAAGCATAACTGGTAAAGTAGAACAAGGGCCAAGAAATTCATATCGAAGATGTGGAGGCAATGGCGTCAACTCCAAGGTCGGAGGCTCTTCAATTGAAGGCTTTGTAGGAGGAGTTTTCCTATTTTCTAGATCCAAGGAGAGTTACCGAGGTGCAAAGTTGTACGAACCCATTCCTTGCAAAGAATTCATACATTCCATGAAGCCATCCATCTCGCCATCATCAAAGTTGAGCAAGAGGCCCCCAACATATCACCCACATTTATCGTGGCACTTGTATCATCAACATTCATATCGGTCACCAAGTCCACAAAAGAACACACTTCATTGCTATTACGTTGCCGTATAAATTTGCACACGTGGAATACTACTTTTTCATCACCCAACCAGAAAGTGAGTTCTCCAGCTTCCACATCAATAAGAGCCTTCCCCATAGCAAGGAAAGGTCTTCCAAGAATAATCGGCACCTCATAGTCCACTTCACAATCAAGAATGACAAAATCCGTCGGAAGAATGAATTTATTAACACGAACCAATACATCTTCAATCACTCCCAACGGTCTCATCATGGTATGATTGGCCATTTATAATCTCATAGATGTGGGTCTTGGTTGCCCAATTCTCAAAGTCTTGAAAATTGAATAGGAGCATCAAATTGATACTTGCCCCAAGATCACAAAGAGCTTTAGCAAACCAGCACTTCCAATGGTACAAGGGATTGTGAAAGTGCCAGTATCTTCCAATTTAGGAGCCATTAAATGCACAATTGCACTCACTTGATAAGTGACTTTGATATTTTCAAAATTCATCGACCGCTCTTTGTCACCGAATCTTTCATAAACTTTGCATAACCGGGCATTTGTTCCAAAGCTTCAACTAATGGCATGGCATTGATCGAGAGACTCTTCATCATGTTAATGAACTTTTTGAATTGATTCTAACCATTTTGCTTGGTAACCCTTTGAGGATATAGAGGGGGAGGCTTAGGTAATGGTGCCTTAGCCTTTTGCACTATGTCAATAACGTGATCCCTAGACGGGTTCAATTCCTCTTGAGTCTTTTCCACATTGTCATCAATATCAATCTGCACTTAATCATATGTTTGCACCACATTGTTCAGGATCTCTTCTTCGTGTACTACTTGATCATCATCCACAAGTTTCCTTTGACTTGAGGTGGGTGCATTCCCACCTCTTCCACATCTTGCTGTAATACCCATTGCATGCTCCGTATTGTTCCCACTCTTTGGGTTCACCTCCGTATGAAAATTTAGAGCTTTAGAGATTTGCCCGATTTGCACGTCTAAGTTGTGGATCGATGTGTTGTGTGAGGCAAGTTGAGCATAGGAATCGGCATTCTTGTCCATTATTTGCTTGAACATGTTCTCAATATGCCCCATTTCATTGTTAGAAGAACTAGGACCATGGGAAGGATAAGTAGGTGGGTTGCTCGATTGTTGATACATCGTGGGCCTTTGAAAACCTGACCCCCGATTGCCTTGATTGTTACTCCATCCACCTTGATTGTTACCTCCCCAATTGCCTTGGTTATTGTTGTTGTGCCAATTCCCTTGATTATTGCCACCACTCCAATTTCCTTGATTGTTGTTGTTATTCCAATTTCTTTGATTGTTTCCACCACTCCAATTACCTTGGTTGTGAAAATTTCAATTTTCTTGATTGTTTAGAGGTCTCCATTGTTGTTGGCTTGGGCCTTAAAAGTTGTTTCTTTGCCCTTGAACGTTGTTCGCATATTGTACCTCTTCTTCTTGGTCATTATAAGAGTCATCTTGATCAAACCCACTATCTTCTTGCACAAAATTGTCCACTCTTTGATGCACTTGTGGACCATTTATTCTTCATTTGTTCACCATCATGCTTGCTCCCTCCATTGCATTGACTTGCCTCGGGTTTTGAACTTGTTGAAGTTGAGCCTTTGCCAATTGGTTCATGGTGGTAGTCAATTCGGCTATGGCTTGCCCGTTGTCATGTAACTCTTTGTGAAGGTGAATCACATTGGGATCACCTTGTGGAATATTAGCCCGGTATTGCCACGCCGATGAAGTATCCGCCATTTCATCCAAAGTATCACATGCCTCCGCATAAGGCGTAGTCATGAAGTTCCCACCGGCAAGTTGATTCACTACACATTGGTTGGTTGTGTTGATCCCCCGATATAAAGTTTGTTGAATCGTGTTCTCCGTCATATCATTGTTGGGACACTCATTAACCATTGTTCAATATCGTTCCCATATCTCGTGTAGTGGTTCATTGGACACTTGCTTGAATGCTAGAATTTCATCCCGAAGTATAGCCATGTGCCCGGGAGAGAAGTACTTAGAAATAAATTTCTCCGCCAATTCATCCCAAGTATGAATGGAATGGTTTGTCAAACATTCCAACCAATCTAAAGCATTCCCCCGAAGAGATAAAGGAAAAAGCCTTAGCCTCAAAGCATCCTCAGAGACATTTGTTTGTTTACTCCCCCAACATGTATCCATGAACCCCTTTAAATGTTTGTATGCATTTTGACCCGGAGAACCGGTGAAGAACCCTCATTGCTCAAGCAAGGTGAGCATCACGTTGGTTATTTGAAAGTTTCCTGCCCTAATACGGGGAGGGACTATTGCACTCGCATATCCTTCATTCGGAAACACCCGGTGTGGAGCCGCTCGTAGTAGAGGTTTGGGTGGAGCGGGAACAATGTCATGAGGCACTCGGCCTCGTCTATTGGCTTGAGGTTCAAGAGGAACCTCATCCATTTGATCATCCTCAATGTCCACATCCCCCAAAGTAATGTTTCCGAGCTTATTGTTTGCCATGGTTGCAACTATAATTACATACACATTAGTAATGCGGATGAAAAGTAGATATTCCAAAAACACACCCAAATATATAGCTAACGCCATTTTTAACTCCCCGGCAACGGTGCCAAAAATTGACTATTGCACACAATGCACACCTCAAAACAGAGTATGATACAGTCGATTGCAGTTGTAGTAACCCAACAAAGAGTCGGGATCGAATCCACAGTGAGCTATATGGGAGTTAGGAGTATATATTCAAATACGTGAATTTGAACTATCTTAATTTGCACTTCCAGAAAATTATTTTGTTGCTAATTCTATTTTAAAACAAAAGATTGCAAAGTAAAGAAATAAAACTAGGATAATTGTTTTGTTGTTTTTCAACTTTATAAAAAGCCTAGGGCTATGACCATCATTTAGGTATTCGCCTAATGGGATAAAAACCTTAATACTTGTTTTGCTGATCGGGGTATATACAGCTAGCAACTCTCAAAATACCCACTCAATACCTCTCGGTCAGAGAGTATTTTTGCCCAATTTGGATTTCTCAAGTCCAAATGGGTATCACACAAAACAGTTGATAAAAGATCAAGTCGGGTTATTACTATATCTAAGTTGAACCCTTTAATTGGGTTAATCAATCTCTTGATTGACCCAATTTCTTTTTAGCCAAGTTTTCCTAGACTAGGTCTCTCTTTCTCAAGTAGAATTAAGTCAAATAGGCATGACTAATATTTTCAACCATTAATTCCACAAATTAAAGCATAAACAACGCTATATAATAAACACCCAATCATAAACAAGCACTAAATTAGATACCCATATGGTTTACACACTAGGATTGGATCACAGCCCTAGTAAAAATCTAGCTACTCATGCTTGAAATTGAAAAAATAGACGAAGAAATACTAATTAAACTCATATTGTAAAGTTACAACAATAAAATCTATAGTAAAATACTCTAAAATATAGAAACTTCCAAAAGAGGCAAAGAAAAATGGCTACAGGACTTGCTGATGTCAGAAGTTGACCTAATTTTATGAAACTCATCTACTTATACAAGGCTAGAAATTTGGGACAAAAATGCCCTACAGGAGGTTCTACGGCCACATAATTCCATGTGCGGTCCGCAGAATTATTCATCTTGCATGAGTTGGGGTTCTGCGGCCGCACAATTCTGAACTACAGCCGTGAGACAACATTTCTACAGCCTGAATAAGGCTTATGTGTTTGAGGAAAGAAAAATATTTGGCAGAAGAAGACATTTATGCGGCCCACTATGCGGCCGCAGAATCACTCTGCAGACTGCATAATGGCCGCAGAGTGAAGCAGAAAACTAGGCAAGTTTGGATAATATTTTGCGGTCTACTATGCGAATGCAAAACAATTTCGTAGGCTGCACATCGACCACAGAACCATCAAATGATTTTTCTGGAGGGAAGTTCTGTGGCGCATTATGAGACCGCGGAATAGGTCTGTGGGCCGCAGAATAGGTCTGGGGCACCAATTGTACGGCCGATTTGCGGACCGCATAACCATTCTACGGTCATTATGCGACCGCAGATTGTGTTTCAGAGCTTCATTTTTCTAATTTTTGACCCGACCCTATTTTGATATATTGAGGCATAGGGACTCTTTTGAAGCAAATATCTGATGTTTTAGAGAGAAGTGAGTGTGTTTTAAAGAGAGAGGAACCCTAGGCTGATTGTTCATCAATCCTTGCTCAAGACTTGGAGAATTCACAAGGAAAACTCACAAGGTCTTCACCCAAGAGGTAAGGTTCAAACCCTAGTTTTCAATTTTGAGTTTGGGTATAAGATGGGTATTGGGAGAATGATTTCTGGGTGTAGGAGTTGTAATTTGTGCATGCATGTAGCTACGACGATGGTGGGGAGGAAATTTAACTAGTATGATTAAACTCTTGGTGTTGAATTAGTTGTGGAATTAAGGAAACCTTGTGGAAGAACTTTATAATCAAATTCGCACACCTAGTGTTTGATAAAACTCTCCAATGAGATGATACAATGAATATCTTTCTCATTTATGTTCAATTTTGCTATGAATCTAAATAGATCGAAGTTGCTAGGATTTTCGGAACGGTGTAGTGAATTAAGGGAAGCTCAAGGCGATGTATAAAGGCTAAACTTTTCTCCTAATATCGGAATTCCCGAATCCTTGTAAAATTCTATCATGTGTAGTCAAAATTGAAACGCTATTGATCTAGGATGTTCAAGCTAGTAAATTGATTCTCAAATTGCATAACGTATCCGAACTCTCATGTGTTAAAGAATGTCTATGGTGACTTAATTATGTTATACCCTTTGTGGGAGGAAGGTATTGTATGAAATCGATGTGATTAAGCACTTATTTCTCATATGATGGAACCTTATGAACTTACATTGCTAAGGCCAAAGGTTCTAAATGGTTGATTTGAAAGGGAACTCTTTTGTACAAACGATTATAGTTTTGGGACCCTAAAATATGGTATTATGAATACACCTCCACCCGCATATATTGGGGTGAGGTGGCGGGGACTCTTTGTGTAGTGTTGCAGTATTGTGAGTACACCTCCACCCATATACATTAGGGTGAGGCGGCGGGGACGCTTTGTGTAGAGTTTCTAGTATTGTGATTGCACCTCCACCCATATACATTGGGGTGAGGCGGCAGGGCCGCTCTGTGTAAATATAGTTGTAGAGGATCCCCGATTGTAAATTTAGAAATGTTATAGAAAGCTCTTAATAATTTGTTGTGGCTTTAATGGCTAATTAAGCCTTTTATTGTAACTATAACTCATCATAATTCATGTTGTATTTCCAAGTCATTGAATAGATGTTTTGGTTTTCATACCAGTACTATTCGACATGTACTAACGTCCCTTTTGCCGGAGGCGTTGCATCTTTAATGGATGCAGGTGGTTCCACAGCAGGAGGCATTAATCAGTGATAGCGGTACACTCTTTTCCCAGCTGACTTGGTGAGCCCCACTTCATTCCGGGATTGTGCATCTTTTGTTCCGTGTGTATTATGTTTTGAGGTATAGCAGCCTTGTTGCCGACACTATCATCGTACTCTTTTATATCTGTTAGAGGCTATGTAGACATGGTGTGGGTTGTGTATTGGTGTTGGGAAAGTCAAGATAGTAATGTTGTATGTGCGTATGTTTGAGACATATAAATAAAGTAACTAATGTTGATGGAATTAGTGTTGTTCATGAACCCTCTTGTTGGTAATTAATGAAATGTATTCTTCTCTTTATTATTGGGTGAGTTGGGTAGACGACAATGTGCGGGCTTGCTCGACTAGGGTAACTCTGTTGAGCGTCGGTCGCGCTCCCTGAGGTTAGGGAATGACAATTGAATTACGAGATACGTGTTTACAGTTTAGTACATGCACATAACGAATATAATCTTTACGCTTCTCAAATAACTCGCCCACAACTCAAAGTGTTAAGGCTCGGCCTATTATACATATATTTATTTCAAAATCAAATTCAGTTATAACTTTAATTAATTAAGCCGGCAGAACGAGTTCAAATAATTTAGTTATTACATGATATAGTCCTAAGTCTACCTGGACATAAACATGTTTTAGCTACGTACGGACTCTCGTCACCGCGTGCGTACGTAGCACCCAAAACTAGTTGCACATAAAAATAAATATCACCTAGGGGTTGTTTCCCCTCACAAGGTTAGACAGGAGACTTACCTCGCTCCGAAGCTCCATAACCGGCTCCAACGCCACTCAAACACCTCAGCCAGATGCCCGTCTCTTCAAAAGTAGTCAAACAATGTGCAAACCAATCAAAATATACTCCAAATGATCATAAATAATCAATCCCCAACTCCGCTCTAAAACCCAACAAAGACAACCCTCGGGCATTCCGAATATGTTTAAAGATAAAGTTTACCCATAACACCAATTTCTAGGTTTTCTACCAAAAATTCCAAATTCCTACTAATTTCCATGTTAAAATCCATATACAAACCATGTATTTAACTTATAATAGGTGGGAGTCATTTACATTGTGTTGCTTGATAAAAGTATCCCCTTGAAGCTCTCCAAAATTACCCCAACCAAGTGAAAAAAAAAAGAAAATGGGCCAAATCACATTGTTTTTTAAAAAATCCCCACCAGGACCCCGTCCAAACATACCAACACATCCCACAACACGATACAGACTTTGTTGAAACCTCGAATCACGTCAAACAACATTAAAAATACAAATCGATGGCCAAAACCTTTCTTTCAACTTCCAACTTCCAAATTTCGTCGAGCGCGTCCGAATGACACTTAAACGTCCCGGAATGATGCCAAACTGTACGTGCAAGTCACAAATCACGATATGAACATAAAAGGCTTGGAACCCCAAACGGATATTGATAGCATAAAAATTCCACTTCAAACCAAACTTATGAAATTCTAAAACTTTAAAAAATGCCAACTTTCCATAATAAGCGCTAAATTGCTCCTGGATGATCCAATACTCAACTCGAACATACGCCCAAGTCCTAAATCATCTTACGAACCTATTGGAACCTTCAAATCCTGATTCCAAGGTCATTTAGTCAATAGTCAAAACTTAGTCAATTCCTCCAACTTAAAGATTTTGAAATTAAAATGTTCTTTCCAAATCAATCCCGAACTTTTCGAAATTCAATTCTGACCCCACGTACAAGTCATAATACCTGATGTGAAGCTACTCAAGGTATCAAACCATCGAACGACACGCTAGAGATCAAAACGACAGAACGGGTCGTTACATTCTCCCCAATTTAAAAATACATTCGTCCTCGAACGTGCTAAGAAATGTTGCAGAGTTGTCCAAAATCACTGTTTAACACCTTGGGCACCTACCCGTGCCACCACAACCCAGTGGAGCACATTAGCTTGAGCCATACCAAAGATCCTCCCTATAACCTTAGCTAACAAGCTTTAGAACCAAATTCCAACTTTCGAGTTTCTTTACAAGACCAGATTCTAACAAATGTACACCGTGTCAATCAACACACACTATACCAAAATATGATCATGCACCTATGTTGAAATCACACCCTCCACCTCATAAGTGGGTTGCCCGTAATAACATCCTCCGACCACACTAGGTAGAATATCACGAATATGATGCCCGCAATACATCTCATGATGCATATGAGTTCTGTTCCAACCTTCGAAATACTACCACGATGGCAGAGATGTGTAGAAACTAATAACCGCCTGCCGAATCAACAAGTCACGGAGTCTCTCCTCCTATCAGGACCATTACCTCATTCTAACTGTATAACGATATTTTCTTTTTAATGTATCTTATATAAGTCTGATTGCACTGATCTCAGGTCCAATAACCTCGTCCCACCCAGTACAAGTTGCTCGGGCAATAAGCCACCTCAAACACCATCCAGAATCTCATATGATGCCATCAAAGCAACAACAAGCTACAAACTCGAATGCGATACACATAAAAAAATGAACCCTGGAAAAAGAATCACTCGGGCCGCCTAACGAATACAACGGCTAAAGAGATGCCATGAACCTACCTCAGGGATGAAAATAAGGCACACAAAACTAAGTGTAAGGAACTAGGCTCAACATCTCACTGTTGCGGCGTGCAACCCGATCCAACAATATACTCGTGGCGGCGTGCCACCTGATCCGCACATAACAATCAAGAAGAAACCACACATCAAGCCGTAACGCTTGTACTTACGAAATAACCGAATATCAACCACAAGAACTTCAAGTGCACAATACAAATCCTGGGGAGATGGATAGCAGCATATGCTACGAAACCCAAGCACACTAAGGTGCGATATATGATATGCATATCGAGAGCCACCCTGCTCATATAACACCGCAAGCTACATGGGACCTCAACACATGTGCGAATAACTAAATTGTGTCACAACCCACATGGCACAATAGAGATTTACATGGAATAGCTGACGATGGGAATAACATCCATTGCCCGATGAATCCTTCATAGCAATGCTATGTCGAATGGACACATCCGACCTAATATAGAGCATGCATTCACATTAGACCCACCAACTGACCTCAAACCAATTCTAATCATACCACAGTGGGCCAATAACTTTCCAAAGATCTACAATGGCCCTATTCATGACACATAAGAACAACCATCAAATCCAAAACAAAATCACACGGTCCACAACCCAAGGAATAGAACGCCTTTTAGGCATAAACTCTCACATTAGCGATAGTATCAGAATCTCCATACTTGGTCATAATCCTTAACCATCAAGTGACTAACATGTCACACTTATACAAATTTCCCCTTGGGGTATACTCCTACAACCTTCCACACCATGTAGCAAAGTCTGCACATCCATACGACTAATCTGTAGAGCAATTCAAGAACCCGCAAATCAATACACTATGCTCTTTTCACAGAACACCATTCTCAGGCGATACTAAGATAAAGCCAGCTCACTCTAAACATCCAGATTCTCCCATGCTCATCCGAGCTCATGACATTCCTATCACATCGAACCGCAACCTCGATCCTCTACCTTCATATTCCCATAACGCTCACTTCACCTATTATGCTGTTATACGAGAATACATGAATTCATCATAACCCCTAAACTACCAGCAGAATAAACACTTCATTACTAGAAACCTTTCACTTAGCTCATTTCAATAGAGCTAATGCAACACGCAACTGAATTCCCAAATCGTAGAAAATACAAACCTCAAGTCATGATCTAAACCGACATGACTCCTCCGGAATCCATTTACACAACAAGACCATTTGAATCAAATACCTCCCAAATCAACCAAGTTGTGGTGGATGTCAAGCCCACACGTACAACCAAAAACCACATGTATAACTTCACACGCCGAAGGAACTTATCATTGCAACAATCATGTTGATTCAACCATTATTAACCGACCCAACATCTTTTTATTTACTCTGGACTTGCCTCAAAAATAATAATACCTCCATTCAAAGCATACGAACACAATCTGCACTCATCCCCTGTGACCCGAATCGCGAGACCATGTCTTCTCGAGGCCCATGAACCATCTCACACCCTTCTCAAGTGTACAATAACAACTCCAACAGGTACACCCATTTTTGCAAGACCTTCCACAAATCCAAAGTTATTTCCTAATTTACTCTAATACTACACCGCATACCTCACGATGACATAGAACATTCCAAGTTCCGTTCGCAATCCACTACGAAAACTCGATCCTTAACCACACAACGGACTCGTAATACTTAGGCACTACACTTTAATTCTTGAACCCACTAGGATCGTTGTTGAGATTCACCCACTCTGACCTGACCCCGAATATAATCAAACTTCAATGATCTACTTGCACATGAACACCCTCTCAAAGAAGCAACCGACTGCATTATTTTCCTTGTACATTACATCCACAAGAAGAATAAACTATGAGTCCTCCCAGACCTGCACCTCAATCGATAAAGCGAAGTATAGCACACATTCATCAAGTTCCTTGCTCGAACTACTCCTGATATCTTCTTTTCTTAGTCATAAATAATCCACCAACACATCGATAACCAAAAATAGCACAAGCAGACAACCACGCGATCCAATTGTAGACGGTGGGGCTCCCCCACTTAGATTTAAGCTACCATCACATAATATAGAGTCCACAACGATTCCTCCTTCTCAATTACCATGATCTCGTACCAGTAACCCGCCAAAGTTTTTGAAGTCTTTTGTTAAGCCTTTCATGAACATTTTGAATCATCCATCATAATCACATATTCTACCTCTCACCAAGTAGCAAGTAATATTCTTCGCAGAAGCTTCATCAAGCATCATGCAACCGCTAACCTTCTCATAGGAGATAACCCACCTGTGGAATTCTATGCCGACATCTTCCAACGGAGTTGCTCTGGTTGCAACTGAAAGTTCAACAATACCTTCCAAACGCAAGCCATATTGCATCTGAAACGATAATCAAATCTTCACCCCCTCTTCATTTCAAGCAAACTCCTTTCTGCCATATTAAATCTTTCTTCGTACAACAACCACCATTCCAAATAAAATCTGTAGACCAAATCACCTTCCACCATGATTCCCAAACCGTTCTACACTTGCTATCCTATCACAGAATCCATTTGCTATTCTGCCCTTCTTACTTCAGTTAAACCATATCCTTTAAGCAACTTCTCGACCTCTATTGTTCATACACGACCTGGTAGTAATTCAACCATCGCGAGACACCTCCTACCATGTCCTTCCTCGTCCTTCGCTGCTCAAATGCCACCTCAAATTAAAACCCATCTCTGTAGCACCTGAACTAGTATATTGCTACCAACTCTAAACCTACAGGAAGATCATCTTACTCGAGCAATCAACATTAAAATTACCAATTCGAATCGGAACTGACACACACCGCTATCTCTGAAAACTGCGCCTTGGGCACCATTTCACAACACCCTACCCCGAAGTCAAAAATCAAATAAGACCATAACATCGACGAATCATTAATACATTCAAGAATGGACGACGACACCGCATCACAACGAAAATTCCACCACACTCGAAGATACCAAGTCTCGTTACTCCATCAACCAAAACCTGAACATCCATAGTCTGATTGCCTTTCCTTTGCCGGAATTAAATGTTGAAGCTCTAAATCATGCACTGAGAAATCCTTCTATCGATCCATTCACTGCCGTGATCCATAAATAAGCACTCTACCATTACACCAACGCGGGGCGATGACAACTCATGAATATCATAGCAATCCGTGCATAGCCTCAAAACCATAAGATGTACAAATACTGAACTGAAACGATAGAACACCCTTCCACAAGGCGACAATAATAACGTGCCCAAACACGTAGGGAAACATATCTTGCATCACGTGTTCAATACTAATACAACTCCTAGACATCCAATAGACAACAAGCGCTTTATGTCGCATAAGATTGAGTAGGAAGGAAATAAAGGCACAAGCCTCAATGGAATCAGACCGCACAATGAGGAAATCAAGAAGGGAAGTGCTCCTAACAACACTGTAGCCTCTCGAATATAAGTACAAGACGTCTATGTACCAATCCGCAAGACTCTACTAGCCTTGCTCATGACTCATGAGATCCAAGTGAACCTAATGCTCGGAAATCAAGCTGTCACGAACCAAAATCTACTATAGGTCGTGATGGCGCCTAACGTCGCCGTCAAGAAAGCCAATGATGATTTATCAATTTATTTACTTATTTTACTACTTTCGAAATCATAATCTCTATTATGTAAATAGTATAAAATGGAATTTACATTGTAAAATGATAATAACTATGTGAACTACAATAACGAACAACCAGTAGGAACCCCCAGAACCCGGTGTCACAAGTGCATGACCATTTTATAGGGAGTACAATAATAATACAACATTTGTCCCGAATATAATAAGAACACAATAAAATAACTAGTACAATGGAGACTCGGTGGACTGCGATGCGTAGCCTGGAATGTAGCTCACATGAAGTTTCCTCAATTGATGTGCCTACGTGCCAAGTTTATCATCAAATGAACGTGTAAGATCATGCACATTTAGTGCAGAAGTACAGCATGAGTACGTAAATCAACGCGTACCCAGTAAGTATCTAGCCTAACCCCAGAGAAGTAGTGGCGAGGGGTCGATATCGATACTTACTAAAGGTCCAATAAAGAAATATAATAAAACATAAGCAGGTATGAAGCATACGGTAGTGATGGGGTAAATATATAAATTACATAATCTTCCAATTACTTCTTTTAAAGCATGAATTTCTAGATCTTGTATTCTACCTTAACAGCTCAAAAAATGTCAAGTATCAATCTCAAATAAATAAGGAATACCATATAAAATGCCGGGCATCAGTGAAAGGTTTATCTCGTGAATATTCGGACTAATAACGTTATAATGCACTATTCCGCCAAGGTCGTTCGGCCCGTTACAGAATAATATGTACACTGCTGAGAGTCGTGCGGCACGAACCATAGATACATCTATATATTTTCGGGGCGTTCGGCCCTCTCCACAAGAAAGGAAAGAAGTTATTGAATTACGAGACATGTGTTTACAGTACAGTACATGCGCATAACGAATATAATCTTTACGCTTCTCAAATAACTCGCCCACAACTCAATGTTAAGTCTCGGCCTATTATACATATATTTATTTTGTACATCAAATTCAGTTATAACTTTAATTAGTTAAGCCAGCAGAAAGAGTTCAAATAATTTAATTATTACATGATACAGTCCTAAGTCTACCCGGACATAAACATGATTTAGCTACGTGCGGACTCTCGTGACCTCATGCGTACGTAGCACCACAACTAATTGCACATAACAATAAATAAGGTTACACGGGAGACTTACCTCGCTCTGAAGTTCGATAATCGGCTCCAACGCCACTCAAACACTTCAACCTGATGCCCGTCTCTTCAAAACTAGTCCAACAACGTGCAAACCAATCAAAATATACTCCAAATGCTCATAATTAATCAATTCCTAACCATCCCCAACTCCGCTCTAAAAGCCAACAAAGACAACCTTTGGTCCCACGTGCCCGGATTTCGAAACATTTTGAAGATAAAATTTACACATAACACCGTGAACTAAAATATATAACTTATTCCAAATTCCATGTCCAATTACATGGTCAAAATCCAAAAATACCAATTTATAGGTTTTCTACCAAAAAATTCAAATTCCTGTTAATTTCCATGTTTAAATCTATATACAACCCATGTATTTAACGTGTAATAGATGGGAGTCACTTACCTTGTGTTGCTTGATGAAAATCCCCCCTGAATCTCTCCAAAATCTCCCCAACCAAGTGAAAATGAAAGAAAATGGGCAAAATCCCATTTCTTTTATAAAAACCCCACTGCCTAGCAAATATTTTGCTTCTGCGTTCCAGAAGGTCGCTTCTGCGACAACCGCTTCTACGGCTCCAAGTCTCGCACCTACGAGAACCCAAATACAGGTCGTCGGCCTCTTCTGTGGCCCTTAGGTGCATCTGTGCCCCCGCTTCTGTGGTGCCCACTCCGCAAGTGCGATCCCACTTCTGCAAAGAGATGACCACATCTGCGGTCCCAACACTGCCCAACGAAACCCGGTCCTACGCTTGCCTTGCCACCTTTGCAGCATCACACTTGCGGCCCTTTTTTCGCAGGTGCGGTTGCACCAGCAATTGGCCAAAACCAACATTCCTTAGTTTCAAATTTTGATCTGATTCAATCCAAAACTCACCTGAGTCCCCTCCCCCATCCAAACATACCAACACATCCCACAATACGATACGGACTTAGTCGAAACCTTGAATCATGTCAAACAACATCAAAAATACAAATAGATGACCAAAACCTTTCTTTCAACTTCCAACCTTCAAATTTCGCCGAACACATCCGAATTACACTAAAACATCCCGGAATGATGCCAAAATTTACGTGCAAGTCACAAATCATGATGCGAACCTATTCCAAGGCTCAAAACTCCAAACGGACATTGATAGCATAAACATTCCACTTCAAACCAAACTTATGAAATTCTAAAACTTTCAAAAGTGTTAACTTTCCATAATAAGCACAGAATTGCTCCTGGTTCATCCAATACTCAACCTGAATATATGGCCAAGTCAAAAATCATCATACGAATCTATTGGAACCTTCAAATATCGATTATGAGACCGTTCACTCAAAATTCAAACCTTAGGCAATTCTTCCAACTTAAAGCTCTCGAAATTAAAATTTTCTTTCCAAATCAATCTCGAACTTCCCGAAATTCAATTACTATAACATGTAGAATTCGTAATACCTGAAGTGATGCTACTCAAGAACTCAAACATTCGAACGATGTGTTATAGCTCAAAATGACTGATCAGGTCATTACATCATAGGTTTGACCAGGAGTTGAATTTTATATTATTGGACTTCAGTTAGTATTCTGGGACTTTGGATAGGTTTATTTAGTGGTTTTGGACTTGTGTGTGAAGTTTGGATGGAATCGGTAATATTTAAGCATGATTCAGACATTTTTGGCAAAGTTGGAAAGTTTGAAAGTTAAGAGATAGATTGATTGTCGATTATTGTTTTTGATATTAGTTGTGGTATTTTTAGTTATTGGATAAGTCTAGATAATGTATTTGGACTTAATAGTTCGATTGGACGGGGTCTCGAGAGGCTCGGGTGTGTTTCATAATGATTCCAGGGCATTATAGTGACTTTGAGCAGTTCTGCTTCTGATGCTTCGCACTTGCGCAGGTGTGATCGCAGGTGTGGACTCGCTTCTATGAGGATTTGTTTGCTTTTGCAAAGAGGAGGCATTCTAGGGCTTGTTTCTTCTGCGCATGAGGAAGCGCATGTGTGATACTATGCCTCTGGTGTTGTTGTTCGCGGATACGAAGATGAGGCCAGAAATGGGAGTCCGCTTTTGCCGAGCACATGGCACATATGTGAAGGCTCTTCTATGAGTATTTTTGCGCACCTATGGTGTCTTAGATACGGAGGATGATCCACATATGTGAGTTCGCAAGGGTGATATTTTTGTCCGCAAATACGGTATCACTGACAGAAGGTTCTATTTCGAGGGTTTAGCTTATTTTTATTATTTGGAGTTTTGGAGCTCATCCAGAGGCGAGAATTCTCACTTGGATTTGACTATATATCCTGAATTCTCATGGATTTATACACTTTCATTATGAGATTTTGGAGGAAAAAATGAGGTTTTGCCCTACAACTTAAGAGGATGAATTTTGGAGATTTGAGGGTCGATGTGGACTTGGTTTTAAAATCTAATCACATATTTGGACTCGTGGGGCTATGGGTAGTTGGGTTTTACCCCTTGACTCAGGTTTTGACCATGTGGTCGGATTGACTTTTATTGACTTTTGAAAATTATATAAAGATTGAAGTTTTATTATTTGAAATTGATTCATCTGGCTTTGTTTGATATATTGAGTTGGTTTTGGCTAGATTCGAGCCGGTTGGAGGTGATTCCTAAGAGGGAAGGAATAATTGGAGTATTGATTTTGCTCGTTTGAGGTAAGTATCTTGTCTAATCTTGTCGCGAGGGAATACCCTTAGATATGACTTTATTTGGCTAATTGGAATGTGTTAAAAGCGACGTATATGCGATGAGCAAAATGTATATACGGGTAGGGGTGAACAAAATCAAACTGCAAACTGCACCAAACCGAGACAAACTGAAAACAAATATGGCTAGTGGTTTGGTTTGATTTGGTTTGGTATTTTTTTAAAAAAAATTACTTTAAATAGTTTGGTTTGGAATTAACTAAAAAAGTCAACCTGAGACATATATTTATGATTTTCTTTGATTTTGTCATAATTTTATTTTTTAACATCAGATTTAGGCTGACAATTTATGGCCACTACCCATATACGTCATTAAAGTAAAAATTCCCAAACCAAACTAATTAAACCCGGATATTGAAGTTAATTTTTAATAATTATCTTTGCCATATTTTTTAGCAATTACCCTTGGATTTAAGTGTTGCAATTTGTGACAAGAAGAAGCATACCAACTTGATCTCATGGATTCCTTTATGTCCAATGATATGCATATGGTGATGTGTTAATCAGCTAAGTTTAACATGGGTTGGTTATACATGTCGCATCCTTGAGAAAGTGTTATCATTCTAAAGTTGGTAAAAACTCCCACAATACATGAATGTCTTTTACACAAGATGTTTGAAGAATTATTATGATATTTCCTCTGGAAATATTCTCTCAAAGACCTTATTGCAAGTAACTGATGTATCTCATTTGCTAGGTTTATTGTAAGATGAGGCACATCGAATCAAAAAAAATCCGAAAAACCTGATGTTGAAAAATCTTATTTTTATTGGTTTAGTTTAGTATATAAATATAAAGCACAACACCTTTGGTTTGATTTCATAAAGGAAAAATCAAACCAACCCAACATATGTACACCCATATATGCGGGTGTAATGTATGATTTAGATCGGATTAGACATAGGCTTCTATTATGCCTTGTTTTCACTACACATTTCCTATGAGTCATGTTTTAATTATTTGTATGACTACGTAAGCTTGTCAAATCATGGTAGAAACATGTGTAGGCCTTGATTAACTACTTGATCATGATACTTGTTATTGTTTAGCATGTCTGCCTTATTTGAACCGTAGTTGTACACTTCTTTTGATGACCCGATAGGTCATTTTGAGTATTAGCTATTAATTCTGTATCTCGAGACCTTTCTTAGCTTCGTTTGATATTTCTTGGTTTGTGTGTGTGGTCCGTATCACTCTTTGAAAAGCTTTTATGTGAAAATTTGAAGAAAACATGATTTTTAAAAATAACTTGAGTTGACCACGGCTAATATTTTATGAAAACGACATCAGATTAGTATTTTGACAATTCCGGCAGGTCTGTATCATGATTTTGAATTTAGGCGTAGTCCCGAAACTAAAATTGGAGGTCCCTAAATTAATTTAACTCATTTTGCCGAAAACTAGTATTTTGAATGTATGAAAATTTACTAAGTTTGACCGTAAGTTGACTTCATAGCTAACGGGTTCAAAATTTAATATTGAAACTTGGAATAGGTCTGTATCGCTATTTGAAACTTGTCTGCAAAATTTGGTGCAATTCGGAATTGATGTGACATGATTCGAGATTGATTTTCGGTCATTTTGTTGCATTTGCGACTGATGTGTCTATGAGGCAGGGTTTGCATGTGCGACCCTTGTCTCGCTTTTGCGATGTTCGCAATTGCGAACATGACTTTGCAATTGCGATAACTGCAGTTGGGTAAAAGAGGGAAAAATAGAACTTAGCTTATTTTACATCATTTCTCAACCCTAAACACTCTAGAGGCGATTTTTCAAGAGACTTTTCTTTCCAAATTCATTGTTAAGTGACTTTAATCCATTCCTTTTCAATTACCCATTACATTTCATGATATTTCAATATCAAATTTAGGATTTCCATGGTAGAAATTAGGGATTTGAGTCGAATTGGAAATTTTTTGTAAAATTGAGATTTAGACCTCAAATTGAGGCCAGATTTTGAAACAAGTCACATAACCGGGCTTAGAGATGAATGGTTAATCGGATTTTGACCAAGCATGCCCGGGGTTGACTTTTGTTAACTTTTTCAAAAATGATCAAAATTGATCATCTATTAGTGGGTAGTTTCTGAAGCTTAATTTGAATCATTTGGTCGATAATTTGAAAGATTTGGTTGGTTTGGAGGCTTGTTCAAAAGGCAAGGCCGTAGTTGATTGATTACTTGAGTTGTGGAGTGAGGTAAGTGTTAGGTCTAACCTTGATTTGAGGGAATTAGGGAACCTTGAACTGCATCTTATGTGAATTATGTGGGAACAACGTGTAAGCGAGGTGATGAGTGTATATACGCTTCATGATACTTGCTTCCATGTTTTCGTTGTTTCATGATATATCTTGTTTCATGCCTTACTTACTACATGCTTTATTGACTTCTATGTCATAATTGTTACTTGTCATTTAATTATTCTTGTATTATATTGTCCACCCCTTCCATGACTCTATGCTTATTTGCTACTTGTCTCTACATGCTTTACTTGTATATCTAAATTGCCATGTCTTACTTGCCTTATAGTTTTGTAACATTTGTTGCTTTCTATAATGTGATTTCACTTGTATGAGTTGTTTAGTTGATAGATACCGATGACTCGGTAAGGTTGAGATATTCGAGTTGTTAGAGATTCTTTGCTTATTTATTATGTGATTCTTCATTGCCTCGTATTTACTCTCTTGATGTAAAAATTCTTATAAATTTTGGTTGTTAAATTGCTATTGTTGATTGAAATTGTTTGGGGAGTAGGTTGCACGCCGCAGCGGAAATTGAAAGGTAATGAATTGATTATGAATTGACAGATGAAGATATGGTTGGATCGGGTTGCGCTCCGCAACAGATTATATATGTGGTATTTGTTTGTGATTGTTGGATTTGCCTCCGCATTTTGAGATGAGTTTATCAGACTTGTTATTCTGGGCTCTCTAGCAGTTGGATTTCGAGTGCATTTTCATGAGTAAACTGATTTATTTCCATTTATGCTTTTCCTGTTATTATTATTATTGCGTACAGGTTATTGTAACTAACCCGTCTTATCTCGTCACTACTTCATCGAGGTTTGGATCGGCACTTAAAGAGTATATGGTGTTGGTTGTTATAACGACCTGACTGGTCGTTTTGAGCATATGCACTTCGCTTGGTGGTTTGAGGGCATGAGTAGCTTTGTATAATGTATTATGACCTGTGTGTATCGTCGGTTTCGGTTTTCGGGTGATTCGGAATTAGTTTGGAAGAATGAATTTCATGTTTGAAGCTTTAAGTTGGAAGAGTTGACCAAGTTTTACTTTTGAGTATTTGACCTCGGATTAGAGTTTTGATGATTTTGTTAGGTCCGGATGGTGATTTTAGACTTTTTCATATCCGAAATTGCATTTGGATATTTTTAGAAGATTTCAGCTGCGAAAATTGGAAATTTAAATGTTTGGAATTTCATAAGTTTGATCGGGAGTTGACTTTGATGATATCAGACTCGGATTGTGGTTCCTTATATTAGAATAGCTTCGTTATGTCATTTGGGACAAGTGTGCGAAATTTGAGGTCATTTTGAGTTGATTTGATATGGTTCGACACGGGTTTTGGAAGTTGAAAGTTCAAAAGTTCATTAAGTTTGATTTGAGGTGCGATTCGTGGTTTTAATATTTTTATGCGTGATTTGAGGCCTCGAGTAAGTCCTTATTATTATATGGGGTTTGTTGGTATGTTCGTATGGGATCCCGAGGGTCTCAGGTGAGTTTCGGATAAATTTGGGTTGTGTTACGCTCGTTTTTTTATGTTTCGATGTCGTTTCTTCAAGCATAAATGGTACCAAGCACGCAAATGAGCTTCCATTTCTGTTTTTATTAAAAAATTAGATCCGTATCATAATTATGGAGCTATAGAAAAAAGAATCGTCGAATTTGTACATTGTATGAGGGAGTTATGCTCATTTTCGTGTCGGAAAAGAGAGTTGGTACAGGTTCTTCGCAAATGCAAAGTTGGGTCCGCATCTGCGACCACGCTGGTGCGAAAAATGGTCCACAAAAGAGGAAATGACAGCTGAAAATGCAGGTGCGGAGTTTTTGTCGCAAAAGTAAAAATCTTTGGGTATAAAAAAATCAGACTGCGTTCTTTTGGTATTTTGAGCATATCTTGAGTTCTAGAGCTCCGATTGAGGTGGTTTTTGCAGCGTTGTTCTTGTCTTTTTATGGGGGTCCATATAAAACTACAATTGTATATTTTAATATGATCACAGAAGTTCAATTATAAATTAATCCATATTTTGATTGGAGAATTGAGGGGTTTTATCGAAAACTTTTCTAAAGTGAATAATTGAGTATTAAACATCTATTTAGAGTCAGAATTGGATGAAATTAGTATGGTTGGACTTGTAATAGAATTGGTTGTGGGGTTTTGTTAGTTTTTGTAGGTTCTGCGGTACGAGCCCGGGTTTGACGTTTTGGTTGACTTTGGATTTTTAATTAAAGATTCCACCTTTATCGATTGGGTTTGTTTCTTTTGGCATTATTTGATGTTCTTGAGTTACTTTCGGTTATTTTTGAACCATTCGAAGGTCGGTACGTGCGGGATGGCATTTCTAGAGTATTGTTTGGCTTACTCGGTATTGGATTTTGCTTGTTCGAGGTAAGTGACACTTCACAACTTGGTGCTGAGGGTATGAACCCCTGAATACACGTGTTATGCTTTCGATGTTGAGGTGACGCACATGCTAGGTGACGGACATGTAGGCGTGCACCGTGTGAATAATGAGTCGGTCGATTTTTTAGTATTATGTAGTTATCAAATATTGTTTCTATCCATGAAATTCCTACGTGTTAGAGTAATTGAATTATGATCCATGTTAAAAATTATGTTTATGCTATATATTGATTTTGTTGGGACCCATTGAGGTCCTTTTTGATATTGAGTTATCTGCTTAAATTGCAATTACATACTCAGTCTTATTCATACATTTGCATATCATATTTTAGTCTCTATTATCAGTTGTTGTCACATCATGTTAACATTGTTTGGGTTGATTGGTATAAGATTTGTGAGCCCGAGAGACTGGAGAGATTGATGACTAAGTGAAGCCAAGGGCCTGATTGTGAGTGATATTTATGGGATCTGGCTGAACACTGTAGCAAGCTTTGTTGATTCATGCCATGATTGGCTTATATTAGTGCTTGTGCAAGATACGCCCCTCCGGAGTCTGACATATCAGCAATGAGTGCAAGTATCGATGAGTGCGAGTGCTGAGTGATTGGAAGTTGTTGAGTGATTGAGAGTGTTAAGTGATTGGGATGTGCTGAGTGATTGAGAGTGTTGAGTAATTGGGAGGTGATGAGTGATTGAGTGTGCTGATTGAGGTTGAATACTCCGAAAGCATTAGCCTATGAATTTAACCTTGTGGTGCATTACATTTGACATGCATACTTGGCATGTAGTAATAGATATGTGTTCCCTCATGCTATATGGTATTGTGACATTTATGACTTCTCACACACATTGACATGTGGGCATAGAGATTTACTTTCCTCACGCTATCTGATAATGGAGCGTCTTATTTGATGTTGGATGTTTTTGGGAAAGAAATCACAGTTTTTCTGACATACTCACACTTTGGTGACTTCAGTGAAAAAAATGGTTTTACTGCTATACCTAAAAAGCATTCCTATTTTCCGTAATTCTGAACGACTGGGCATCATATCTTTGAGTATTATTTGTATTGTTTTCATTATATTGGTAGGAGTTGTTCTTGGTTGTTGGTGTTGGACTCTAACCTTTGTCCAAGCTCGCCACTACTTTCACCCTAAGGTTACATTTGTTACTTATTGAGTACATGGGGTCAGTTGTACTCATACAACACTTATGCACCTTGCGTGCAGATTTTGAAGCTGATGTTATTGTGTATGGCAGGAGCTGGCTTTGAGGATGAACCTGTGTTCTGTTGGTAGCTCCTCTTGTTCATGGTAGCTTTAGATTTGTAAAAATCTGTTTATGTACATTTCAAATAGATGATGTGTTTATTCCATACTAACTTTGTAAACTCTGAATCTTAGAATCTCATGATTTGTACTACCTATCCTTGGGAATTCTTTTTATAAACATTCAATTATATTGTCATTATTTGTTTCTCAGTAGATCTCCTTTGAGTTGGATTATTGTTAGATTGGCTTACCTAGCGGGTTGGGTTAGGTGCCATCACGACTAGCTAGATTTTGGGTTGTGACAAGTTAGTATCGGAGCTCTAGGTTCATAGGTTCTACGAGTCACGAGCAAGTATCTAGTAGAGTCTTGTAGATTGGTATGATGAAGTCAATACCTATCTTCGAGAGGGTATAGGGCATTTAGGATAAACTTCTCATCTTTCTTTCCTTATCGTGCGGCAGTGATTCAGCTTCAAGCATATCTCTTTGAATTCCTTCCTCTCACTCGTATGCGTATGTGAGCGTTTGGCATCAGCTGTGCAGCGACGACTTGTGATTCCATGGACGAGGTGCAAGATCTGTTTTCTGTGTTTTGGTGAAGGGCCAGTCTAGAGGACTTGAGGCCAGGATTAGATCGCAGCTTGGGCTCGGTAGTTTCAGTTGTGTGAGTATGTGCTTTAGGACTTATATGTCTGGTATTATCCCTCAGAGTGGGATTATTTGCTCAATGAGTGGTTGGATGATTATATGATGAGTATGATGCGACTGCGGCATGTGCTCAGATGGTTTGAATGTGACGGGAAGAGTTTTCTTAAGATGTAAGAAGGGCTATTGGATGCTCGATTTCTGTGGATGTGTCATACAGTCTAGAGTTATGAAGGTTTTTGAGAGATTCTTTCGTGTTATTTCATTTGTGGAACGAAGTAGATTTCATGTCATGTTGATGAGTTCAGACTCAGGAATATTAAGTCATTGCGTAATAGTTGTGGCGGTGAAAGGGTATAGAGAGATATCAGTTTGAGGCTAAGCAAGTGGGTCTTCACCTCCGGAGTAATCTACGGATGCGTTATCTTTATGATGTTATGTGGAGGCATTCATTCTAACAGTGGGTATAGCTATTGCGATTTGAGTTTGCATTGGTTGAGAAAGTTGACCTGACCATCACGAGGATGAATGCGAGCTTAGCAGATGATTTAAGGTATTATATGGTTTGTATTACATGAGCTTATGAAGGGTTTAGTTGAATCCCACTGTGGGATTATAGTAGTAATAAAGTATGGGTATTGTGAGTTATCATATGTTTTATTATATGGCTTTAATCTAGGTGAGGGAGTGTACCATCGGCAATTTGATTGCATGGTTATGTGTTGTATTGGTTTCGGTCTGAGGCATACTTGTTGATCGGTTATGACTTGCAGAGGGTGGTTTTGAGGATGACTTAAGCAAGGAAATTTTTGGATGAATGATGTATTTCACCTTATGGATATATGGGAGTCTTGAAAATGGTCTAGGGTTGTTGTTGGTGATAGATGTAATGTACCAAGAAAAAGGATTCACTCGGTTGCTTAGATGTGTGGATTACTTCTTTGGGTGTTGTTGTGAAATGGGGGAATAGGTCATTCAGCCCGTTTGGGCGGTGCAATTGAGATTTGAGCAGAGTGGATGACTATCGAGGAGGTTCTAAAGAGTTTAAGATTCATATGTGGCATTTGAGGATTTTTCAAATTTATATATGGCTAAGATCTGAGATTTGCATTGTATGGTGCCGGGACTTGTGGTATTTCTATATCACTATGGATTCTACATTTCAGTATTAAAAAGGTAAAAGGAATAATTTTAAATTCACATAAAGTCTCTTCAGAGTGGGTGTCTTGGTTGTGGTACTTTTGGGGTAATTAAGAGGGAATACAACGACTTATGGGCCTTAGGGCAGTTTGGTTTTATGATAGGATCTCTTGTGGTGAGTGCATAAATGCTGCAAGGGCGTTGGTCAGCACAAAAGACATCACGAGAAATTCATAGTGACCATAACGGGTCCTAAATGTCGTCTTTAGAATATCCAAATCCTGAATTTTCAAATAGTGATACCCGGATCTCAAATCAATTTTGGAGAATACCCTCGCTCATTAAAGCTAGTCAAATAAATCATCAATACGCGGCAAAGGATATTTATTCTTGATTGTAACTTTGTTCAACTGCATATAGTCGATGCACATCCGCATAGTACCATCTTTTGTTTTCACAAACATAACTGGTGCACCCTAAGGCCAGTTGTTGTGGGATTGGTGGAGAGACTTTAAGGAATATGAGCGAAGCCAGATAAAGAAATACTTGGGACATTTGGTTCACATGATTACAATCAAGCCCAGGAGGAATGTGATCGAAGCTTTGATTTTGCGCTGGGATCCTAAAAACAATGTGTTCCGTTTTACCGACTGTGAAATGACTCCGACCTTAGAGAAAATCGCCCATTTCCAGGGGTGGGGCCGCAATCTTCGCCGCCAAAGGCCTATAGTACCAAAAAATATGAATGAGGGTAGGTTTCTGAAGCTCTTGAACATAAATCACGGACAATATAAAGGTTTAGGAGGCAAGTGGGTCAAGTTGGGCTTTTTGTTTCAGTTGTATGGCCTAGAATGCAATTTCGAAAGGAATGTGGGAAGATTGAAATCAAAGGAAGATAAGGAAACATGGAAGGTACATAGAAGGTTTGCATTTATGGTTACTTTTTTGGGGCGTGTAGTTTTCCCGGAAAGGGAGGGACGCATTGACATCCGCTTGGCAGGTGTAGTTGAGGCTCTAACCTCAGAAGTGGATGATTATACTTTGGTCCCTATGATTCTTTATTGCATTTTTCGTGCTTTAAATAGATGTAAAATGGGCGCGCGAAACTTTGAAGGTTGCAACATTTTGTTACAGATATGGGTTTTGGAGCATTTCTATCGTCATCCTATGATCACTGATTTTAGTGAGCTATGGCCCAATCATACTTATGATCACCAGAAAAGAATTGACGAATGTGACTTACCCGAGGGGATTGGCGCCTGGAAAGAACTACTTCTTACTCTATCTGCCAAACGGATCACTTGGAACTACGATTGGTTTTCCTCTAAAGAGGTCATTTGTGAGTCTGCATACCATTCTTATTTGGTACTCATAGGATTTAATGGTGTTCAGGCCTATGCTCTACTTCGGGTAATGTGCCAATTTGCACGACTACAGGAGGTTCCACCAACACGAGATATGAGCAAGTTCTGTTATGATTTTGGTAAAGATCAACCTCATGACGAAGAAGAAATTATGAAAATTTGGTATGCAAGTAAAGTCTCGGAGTTGAATGATATGGTAGAAGACCGAGATCATGGAGAGGTGATCCCTGAATATATTACCTGGTTTCATGACCCTTCGTCGCTTAGAGATAGGCCTGAAGGATCCAACAGGAGGAGAAATGATCAAAGAGCTTTAGAAAGGTTAAAAGAGGAATTGGAGCGTTCCCGGATGACCATATCTAAACAACAAGCCCAACTGCAAGCCGGAATCACTCAGATTCATTTAAATATTTAGAAAGATTATCAATCGGCCTTACGGGGCATGGATAAAGATCTAAAGCATGCTAAAAATGAGGCGGCCCGCTTAGAAAAAGAATTGGCAAGCACTATTGGTTTAGTTAGAAGAGTTGAGGCAAATAAAAATGTTGAAATGCATAATCTGCAAGAAGACTTGAGTATCATTGAAGAGGATGCGCACCAACAACAATTGGAGTTTGATCAGCAGAGAGAGCAGTTTGAAAGAGAAAGGGCCCATTGGATACGCTCAAAGGGTCAGTTTCTTGCACAATTGGAAGAAATAAAAAGGCATAAGGGAGGTCATCAACATGCAGATTTTGAGGTAGAACGGCGTCAGTGGATGATTGAGAGAGTTGTACTAAACCGCCATATTGAAGAATACGAGGGACGCGAGACTGAGTTGGGTAATGCCCTCAACACTACCCAGATATGGTTGCAAAATTGTCATGTGAATATGGGGCAAGCTAGAGAGCAAGTACTTCGATTGGCAGAGAAAGCAGCATATATTCACGAAGATCATCGTCATCTAAACAATGAGAAAGTTGGTCAACAGGCACGTGCCCTCATTCCACAATTGTCGGGAATGTTTCAGAATTTGTACGAGATGTTGGGGGGAGAGTGGAGGCCAAGGGATGCAGACCATTGATGATATCAGTTTAAGCAAGAATGCCATTGAAGATTAAAGTTTTAGTGCAGTCAATTAGTTGTTAGTTTCATTTGTCGTATTCTTAATTTTATATTTATCGCATTTTCAGTCATACTTATGTCTTTAGAGTCAATTTGAATAATAATATTAAAAAATCAAAATTGTTATTATTTCCCCCTGAACTACGTAATGATCTAATTCATGCGGCGACATGATACGTAGAAAACCCACAAAAGGTTCGATCAAAATATTTTTCAATGATTCTAAGATGAGGGATCAGAATGAGGCGTGAGTGAAAAAGAAAATGAGAAGAAAATAAGAGCGTCAATAAGAAGCAACCTCATAAGCCGGAATGAAACATGAAGCCTCCAAAAGCATGTTAGAAATAGTGACAATGATAGGAGTACGGCACATTATGTGTGATTCATATTTATAAAATGCTTAACCCTAACACGTTTGTTGTCTCTTACGTAGTAAGCTTAAGGTGGTTGGTTTGTGGTGAAACTGGCAACACACTATTACTTCACTAGATCTAAGGGAGCAGTAGTAATGGCCAACGATGATGAGATCAAGCTGATCAGTGATGACCCCCATGGTCAATCAGTTGAACAAGAGTCAGAGGAAATAAGAAAATTGAGACAGCAATTGTCTGAAGTATATCAAGCTTGGGTGTCTGGTCAGCCTCCATCCCGGGGTCCCTCAGAGGGAACTTCCACTGTACCCCTGGCTGCTCAACCACCGCTCCATGCAACGAGCGACCACATTCTACCACCAGGGTATGTGCCAAACTACAGCCTCCACATTGCTCCTAGTACCTCTAATGTGCGACCTCCAGTCACACTGGTCAGGAACACTCCTCTAGTCGTGTCTGGCGCACCGACATACACAATCCCGCCTCCACCTCCTGTGACAAGACCAATCAACGAGCCACTATCTCATGCTTATGATGGCCAATACTACTCTCCAAATATGGCTTTTGGGGTCTCGGCTCCATGTAATCAGACTCCTCAGTACGAGTCACTAGTGGAAAATGAAAAGCCCGCCAAGACGGTTGAGCCCGATGAGATGGCCAGGAAAATGAAAAGTCTTGAACAGAACATAAAGAACATACAGGGACTAGGGGGTCACAAAAGTGTTTCGTTCAGTGATCTATGCATGTTCCCTCACATCCATTTGCCACCAGGGTTCAAGACCCCAAAATTCGAGAAGTATGATGGACACGGCGACCCTATCGCCCATTTGAAAAGGTACTGCAACCAGCTGAGGGGTGCAGGTGGAAAAGAAGAATTACTGATGGCTTATTTTGGGGAAAGTCTTGTGGGGGTAGCCTTCGAATGGTTCATTGACCAAGATATCTCTCATTGGCATGTCTGGGATGACATGGCCCAAACCTTCGTCAAACAATTTCAATACAACATAGATATTGCGCCGGATCGTAATTCCCTGTCCAATATGAAGAAAAAGCCGACTGAAAGCTTTAGGGAGTATGCAATCAAGTGGAAGGAGCAAGCAGCTAGAGTTAAGCCACCCATGGGTAACCACGGGTTGATCACTATTTTTCTGGAGGCCCAAGAGCCTGATTACTTTCAGAACATGATGTCCGCAATGGGTAGACCTTTTTCGGAAGCGATCAAAATAGGAGAAATGGTCGAAAATGGCCTCAAGACTGGCAGAATTGTAAGTCAAGCTGCTCTCAAAGCCACCACCCAAGCTATCCAAAATGGGTCGGGAAGTTTGGCAAATAGAAAGAAGAGAGATGAAGGGTCCATGATGACTTCGGGATCCAGGGAAGTTCAAAGAGGGGCATCGCACCCTTATGTGCAAGTTTAGCAAGGGCAATCCAGCTACCCTCAACATTACTATCCCCCACCAATTCCTCAGTACTCTGTGGGACCACCACAATATACAGTGTTTAATGCTCAATCATATGCTCGTCCTCCCAATCAACAGGTACGGGCACCAGCTCCAAGATTCCCCCGACCTCAGCAGCAAAATTTTTGGGCACCCAACAATGCTCGTCCTAGGCAGGATTATGGTCGAGACCAGAGGCCAGTGGAAAAATTTACTCCATTGGCTGAATCATACTCTAGTCTGTTCCAGAAGTTGAAGCAGATGGACGCGATTGGACCCATCGCTCCCCGCCATATGCATCCCGATTCACACGGATTTCAAGCAAATGCTAGATGTGAATATCATTCAGGTTCTCCGGGGCATAGCACTGATGACTGTTGGACCCTGAAAAGAGCCATAGAAAGACTCATTGTTGAAAAATTGATTGTAGTCACGAATGGCGAGGACCCTCCTAATGTGACCAATAACCCGTTGCCAGTACACAATGATGTTCATTTTGTGGGAATGATTGGCCGAGATCATGAATACAAGCTGGTTGGTCGAGCAGAAATGACAGTGGTAACGATTCAAGAGGGAACCAAACTGGAAGTAAGTCCAAGCCTAGATACACCGTTTATTGTGAAAGGCGCCCAGAGCTCAGAGAGGGCAACTTTATTTGTTCCAAAAATCTCGAGGTTGGAAGTTCGCTCCAATGTTCCAAACCCAAAAATATACGTCCTTGGAGGTCACCCCATCACAAAGCAGAATCAGGGCGGTACGACGGGTATAATAGAGCCGATCATAATCAAGCCTGCCACACAACCGCGTGTAACAAATATGAAATCTATCCCTTAGAACTACAACAAAACTATAGTAACCTACAAAGGCAAGGAAATCATAGAAGAAGTGGGGGAAACTGGAGGTTTGACTCTATCAGGGAAGTGTTATTCTCCAGAATAGTTGAGGAAGGCTAAGCAAATCAGAGAAGGCCAAATGCCAATAAAGAAACCGGTCACTGAAGAAGAGGCGGAGGAGTTTTTGAAAAATATGAAAGTTCAGTATTACTCAATCATTGACTAGCTGAGAAAGACTCCTGCCCAAATCTCTCTGTTATCTCTGCTCATACACTCAGGAGAGCATGCCCGTGTACTAATCAAAATCCTGAACAAGGCACATGTCTCAGAGAATACCACCGTGAATCAATTAGAGAAGATGGCCAATAGATTTTTTGAGGTGAAAAAAATTTCCTTTACTGATGATGAACTTCCTGAGGAGGGATCCGGTCACAATAGGTCTTTGCACTTGATTGTCAAATTTGAGGGGCATTATGTGACGTGAGTCATGGTTGATGGAGGCTCGAGTGTAAATGTATGCCCCCTCTCTACCTTGCAAAGTATGAAGATCAATACAGACAGGATCCAACCCAGCAATGTTCGTATCCGGGCTTTTGATGGCTCAGCGAAAGATACCATTGGGGAGATCAACCCCACCATGATGATTGGGCCTGTTGATTTTGAAATTGTCTTCCAAGTAGTGGACATGGAAACTTCTTATAACTTTTTTCTTGGAAGGCCATGGATCCATATGGCCTGAGCTATGCCATCCACCTTGCATCAGATGCTCAAATTCGAGCACGACAGGCAATAAATTATTGTTCACGGAGAAGACGAGTCATCCATTTATAAAGACCCGTTAATCCCATGTACTGAGGCCAAGGAAGGATGTGAGTCTATTGTCTATCAGGCTTTCGAAGTGATTGTTGTGGACCATGTTGAGGAAGGAAAGCCCATTCTACATCCTCGTCTCTCTGCAACATCTGTAATGGTGGCTGCACTTATGATGAGACAAGGTTATGAGCCAGGAAAAGGCTTGGGGCATCATTGCAAGGAATTTCAGAACCTATTTCTCCGTTCAGTAACAGGGGTACTTTTGGTTTAGGCTTCAGGCCAACACAAGCGGATGAAGACAAAGCCAAGCACCGCAAAAAGTACGGGTGGGTCTTGCAGCAACCTATCCCTTACATTTTCTACACTTTTGTCAAGCCACGATTCAAACATGGTCAAAATTCCTCGGCGCATGCAAACATTGATGAAATTTGCTGGGGCCTCAACCAGATGTTTTCTGAAGTGAATATGATCCAGGCTGGTGAAGGCACTAGTCGTGCCGATATGCAACTAATTGGCCCAGACACCATGCTCAATAACTGGAAAGCAACTCCTCTCCCCACAAGGAAGGAGTCTTGGTAGTTGACTTTTGCAGCTTCTTTCTTTTGTACTTCGGGTTACTTTCAGGGTTGTAATCCAAATATCTTAGTATGATTGTTTTATCTTTGACGTTAACCCCTCTATCCTTTCAAATTCAATGAAATGCAGTTCAGTTTCGTATTAAAATTTTGTATTTTTTCCTTCTTCTTTTTTTCTAATTCCTGCCATTTTATTTCCATTTCAGTTTTGTTAATGCCACCTTTGATAACATGACATGCATGCTGAATTCACGCCCAGATCTCAAAAAATTGTCTAATTTTAAAATAATGCATCAAGAGGTCGAATATGATGAAGATAAGGTTGTTGAGGAAATAAAAATAGAGTTGGAACAATTCGAAAACAAGCCCAGGCCCAACCTCAATGAAACTGAGCCAATTAATATCAGAGGTCATGAAGAAGTCAGAGAAACAAAGATAAGCATTCACACTGAACAAAAAACTAGAGATGCCTTGATTCAACTTTTATTTGAGTATAAAGATGTGTTTGCTTGGTCTTATGATAATATGTTGGGTTTAAGCGCCGATTTAGTGGTTCATAAGCTTCCCACGTATCCTGATATTCCACCAGTCCAACAGAAGCAACATAAATTTAAAACGGACATGAGTGATAAAATTAAAGAGGAAATAATGAAGCAATTGAGCGTCAATGTTGTCAAAGCCGTATGATACACCACATGGGTGGAAAATGTTGTGCCCGTGCCAAAGAAAGATGGAAAAACTAGAGTCTGTGTTGACTACAGAGACCTGAACAAAGCAAGTTCGAAGGATAATTTTCCTTTGCCAAACATCCATATTCTTGTAGATTATTGTGCAAAGCATGAGATACAGTCGTTCTTGGATTGCTATGCTGGGTACCACCAGATTCTAATGGACGAGGGTGATGCAGAAAAGACCGCTTTTACCACTCCGTGGGGTACCTATTGTTACAGGGTCATGCCATTCGGTTTCAAGAATGCAGGGGCGACTTACATGAGGGCCATGACCACCATTTTTCACGACATGATGCACAAAGAGATTGAAGTATAGGTCGATGATGTCATCATAAAATCAAAGACATAGGCTAATCACGTGCATGATTTGAAAAAGTTCTTCGAACATCTTCGAAGGTATGACCTTAAGCTCAATCCAGCCAAGTGTGCATTCGGGGTTCCATCTGGGAAACTCCTCGGTTTTATAGTCAGTCGGAGAGGAATCAAATTGGATCCATCTAAGATAAATTCCATTCAAGATCTGCCACCCTCGAAGAACAAAAAGGAGGTCATGAGTTTGCTCGGGAGGTTGAACTACATCAGTAGGTTCATTGCTCAGCTCACAACCACGTGTGAGCCCATATTTATGTTGCTGAAAAAGGATGCTGCAATCAAGTGGACGGACGATTGCCAAAATGCTTTTGACAGGATCAAAGAATATCTATCAAAACCCCCTGTACTGGTCCCACCTGAACCTGGTAGGCCATTGTTTTTATATCTATCAGTGATGGATAATTCCTTTGGATGCGTTCTAGGGAAACATGATGCAACAGGCAAAAAGGAATAAGCAATATATTATTTGAGCAAGAAGTTCACCAATTATGAGATTAAGTACACCTTTTTAGAAAGGACATGTTGTGCCTTGACTTGGGTCGCTCAGAAGTTGAGACATTATCTTTTGGCCTATACTACTTACCTCATATCCAGTATGGATCCTTTAAAGTATATCTTCCAAAAGCCAATGCCCACTGGCAGGCTCACAAAATGGCAAATCCTGCTCACAGAGTTTGACATCGTCTATGTCACTCCCACCGCGATGAAAGCACAGGCTTTGGCCGATCATTTGGCAGAGAATCCTGTTGATGATGAGTACATGCCACTTACCACATACTTCCCAGATGAAGAGATCAACTCAATAGAGGAAGTAGTTCTAGACGACAACCCTGTATGGAAAATGTATTTTGATGGAGCTGTCAATATCAAAGGAGTTGGGATCGGGGCAATCCTCATCTTACCTATTGGACAGTATTACCTTGCAATGGCCAGACTTCGTTTCTTCTGTACCAATAATACGGTAGAATACGAAGCATGTATCATGGGTTTGAAAATGGCCCTCGATCGGGATGTCCATGAACTATTGGTTATGGGAGATTCTGACTTGCTTATCCGTCAAGCCCAAGGCAAATGGGAGACTCGAGACATCAAGCTTATTCCATACAGACAATGTGTACAAGATTTGAGCAAAAACTTCAAATCCATCGAGTTCAGGTACATTCCTAGGTTTCACAACGAGCTAGCCGATGCTTTGGCTACTTTAGCCTCGATGCTCCCTTATCCGGGAAACGCTCATATTGATCCACTAGAAATCCAAGTTCGGAATCAACACGGTTACTGCAATACAATTGAGACAGAACCAGATGGTGAACAATGGTATCATGGCATAAAACGATTCCTAAAGACAAGAGAATACCCAGAGCATGCCAAGGGGGATTCAAAAAGAACTATAAGGCGGCTCGCCAGCGGTTTCTTCCTGAATGGGGTAATTTTGTACAAAAGGACCCCATATTTGAACTTGTTGAGATGTGTAGACACCATAGAAGCTGAGCGGATCATGAGTGAAGTGCATTCGGGGGTATGCGGACCTCACATAAATGGATATGTTTTGGCAAAGAAGATTCTGCGGGCAGGGTATTATTGGCTTACAATGGAGCGAGATTGCTTCAGTTTTGTTCGCAAGTGTCACCAATGCCAAATTCATGGTGACTTGATTCACTCGCCACCTTTTGAGTTGCATCCCATGTCCTCTCCTTGGCCTTTCGTTGCTTGGGGAATGGATGTTATTGGGCCAATTGAGCCAAAGGCTTCAAATGGGCATAGATTCATTTTGGTTGCCATTGATTACTTCACCAAGTGGGTGGAGGCCGTCACTTTCAAAGCAGTCACCAAGAAAGCAGTGGCAGACTTTGTTCATTCCAACATCATCTGCCGTTTTGGTATCCCAAATACCATTATCACTGACAATGCATCCAATATCAATAGTCATTTGATGAAGGAGGTATGCGAGCAATTTAAAATTATGCATCGCCATTCTACCCCTTACCGGCCAAAAGCCAATGGAGCTGTTGAAGCGGCGAACAAGAACATCAAGAAGATTCTTAGGAAAATGATCCAAAGTTCCAGACAATGGCATGAAAAGTTGTCTTTTGCTCTTTTGGGATACCGCACAACTGCTCGCACATCTATTGGTGCAACTCCTTATCTGTTGGTATATGGAATGGAAGCTGTAATACCGGCTGAAGTCGAAATTCCCTCTCTTCGGATCATTGTGGAGTCGGAGATTGAAGATAAATAATGGGTAAAGACCCGATTAGAACAACTAATGTTGATTGATGAAAAATGGCTAGCAGCAGTGTGCTTTGGCCAGTTATACCAGCAAAGAATGGCACACGCTTACAACAAGAAAGTGCATCCAAGGCACTTCGAGGTAGGCCAACTCGTTCTGAAATGCGTTCTTCCACACCAAGTAGAAGCTAAAGGAAAGTTCGCCCCAAACTGGAAAGGACCCTACATCATCAAGAAAGTGTTACCAAAAGGGGCCTTGCATTTGGTAGATGAAGAAGGGCGGGTACCAGACATGACTATTAATGCAGATGCAGTCAAAATATATTATGTCTGATATATACCCACTGTGGAACTTTCACACATGATTTTCTTAGATCGAGATGACGAAGGCTACAATTGCTCACTATTCCAAGCAAGTGTCACCATTTTGTTACCGCTTTTAAGCTGTATTTTTCTTCCTTGTTTTCCACTTTTTGGAACCTGTGTACTCAAAAAATAAATAAATAAATAAGTCAAACAATAAAGTTCATGTTCATTGAACTACGTCCGACCTAATTCCGAAAGGATACGTAGGCAGCCTTACCCTGGGTTCGGTCCCATCGCAACAAAAATCCATATTCCCAATACTCCAAAACTGGGGCAGAAATTTGTTTTTATCTTACGGTTTTTCCTGTAGAAACAGTTTCAAAAGTTGTAATTCAGTTCAAGGTCCTTTTCGCCTTTTTCCTGTTAAGAACTTCTGATCGATCTTTGAGAATACTTGAAGTCCTCATGCCAGGGGCATTGGCCAACCTCTGCATGTCGTATCTTAGTAAAAAAAAAAAAGAAATGAGAGAGTCTTATCGGTGAAAACCCGTATGGGCACTGTAAGGCGATGGTGAGCAGAGAAATGCGAGAGTCTTATGGGTGAAAACCAGATGGGCACCATAAAGCGACAGTGATTAGAGAAATGAGAGAGGTCAGTTAGAGAAAACTCGCAAAGGGCGCTTCTAGCCGAATGAGGGTCTTCGATGCTCCGGCATGAGCACAACCAAGACAGTTTTAAGATGAACATTTGCAATTTATTTTGAGAATTAGACAGATCAGGCGTCCAGTCCAAAATGCATGTCATGATTCATTGAAGTCGGCATATATCTCCAGATAGGTCTCCTTATTTCTCTCCCCGAAAGGGACTCTTTTTATTTAGACACAATTCCTTTTTCACTTCTAATTGCTCTTCTATTCTTTTCCATAATTTTTCTTAGATTCCCTTTAGGTCTAATCTTGCATCAAAAAAAAAACAATGGCTGCAAAATTGGCTACAGTTTCCCCGTAATACCGAGCACAATTTGGAGCATATACGGCATTGACGAAGGCAGGAATCCGTCTGTGATCTCTTTTGATAAGGCGGACAAAGTGTCTCAAATAAACTGAAAAGGTCGCCTAAGCAAGACTTGCTTCATGGGAAAAGTTGATAAGCACTAAAGACAGAAATTGGTTCTGGGTGCAAGACAACTAAGTTTGATTTTAAAGGAAAATTGCCTTACCTTAGGGACAAGGATTAGCGGTACCATGGACATCCGGGTATGAAACAGCCAGGGGCAACGTCAGAAAGACAATGTCTCTAGAAAGCGATACAAAGTATCCGGGAACCTCGGTACCACACTCACAAAATCAGTTCTTCGATAGCGGAGTGGTGAATTCAAACTACTCAGGGCATCAAGGCCATAAGCCGACCACCACTTTAAAAAACTCACAAATTTTTCTTTGTTTGAAGCAGGATCAAAGCAGTGCAGAATGGCGATTCTCAAAGGGCGAATGTCATCAAAGGTAAGTTTCCTCAAAATATCCACTTTCTTTATTTGCAGCATGCATCATTACTGTCCACGCCTCCCATTTTTGTAGCTTAAACCAGGTAGAACCTTTTCGCCTAGGGGGATCCAGCTCATATTTTTGGATAGAAGTACTCTTCGCCCATGCTTGTTTTTCATAGCTTAACCAGGTAGAACATTTTCGCCTAAGGATATCCAACTCATAGTTTTCGGGTAGAAGTACTCTTCGCTCAGGATTTTTCGTAGCTTAACCCAGGTAGAACCTTTTTGCCTAGGGGGATTCAGCTCATAGTTCCGGGTAAAAGTACTCTTCGCTCAGCTGTTTTACAGTAGCTTAACTCAGGTAGAATCATTTCGCCTAGGGGATCTAGCTTATATTTTCTGGTAGAAGTACTCTTCACTCAGGCTGTTATACGTAGCTTAACCCAGGTAGAACTTTTTAGCTTAGGGGGTTCCAGCTCATGTTTCCGGGTAGAAGTACTTTTCGCCCAGGTTTGCTTTTCGTAGTTTAACTAAGTAGAACCTTTTCGCCTAGGGGGATCCAGCTCATATTTTTGGATAGAAGTACTCTTCGCCCATGCTTGTTTTTCATAGCTTAACTCAGGTAGAATCATTTCACCTAGGGGGATCCAGCTCATATTTCCAGGTAGAAGTACTTTTCGCTCAGGCTTTTTCGTAGCTTAACCCATGTAGAACCTTTTTGCTTATGGGGATTCAGCTCATAGTTCCGGGTAGAAGTACTTTTCGCTCAGATGTTTTATAGTAGCTTAACTCAGGTAGAATCATTTCGCCTAGGGGATCCAGCTCATATTTTCGGGTAGAAGTACTCTTCGCTCAGGCTGTTATACGTAGCTTAACCCATGTAGAACGTTTTCACCTAGGGGGCTCCAACTCATGTTTCCGGGTAGAAGTACTTTTCGCCCAGGTTTGCTTTTCATAATTTAACCTAGGTAGAACCTTTTCGCCTTAGGGATTCAGCATCCTTTCAGTAATACAGGGTACCAACCCCTGGTTACGCTCCTTTCAGTAATACAGGGTGCCAGCCCCTGGTTACACTCATTTATGTAATACAGGGTACCAACCCCTGGTTACACTCCTTTCCGTAATACAGGGTACCAGCCCATGTTTATATTTTTTCTCAGTAATACAGGGTGCCAACCCCTGGTTACACTTTCTTTCTGTAATATAGGGTACCAACCCCTGGTTACATTCCCTTTTCAGTAATGCAAGGCGCCAACCCCTGGTTATATTTTCTTTTCAGTAATACAAGGTACCAACCCTTGATTACATTCTTTTTCTGTAATACAGGGTACCAACCCCTAGTTGCTTTTTCAATATAGTATGAGGGTATAACAATCCCTAGTTGACGTTATTATAGACATCGGGTCTCCACTTTCCAATCCCTTTTCCAACTTAGGGTATCCACTCCCTAGTTGATTTTATTGTTAGACATAGGGTTTCCATTCCCTAATATTCTTTTTCCAACATAAGGTCTTCACTGCCTAGTTGATTTGATATTAAATGCATGGTACACCATTCCCTCATCGCATTCCCCAACATAAGGTACATTAATCCTTAGTTGAGGTACCATTTAGACAAAACAGGGTACACAATTACCAAAGAATCATGCTTTCCGAGGGTAAACCAATCCCAATCTTTTATTGCTTTCAATAATAAACTAGTATTGAATTTTGTTATAATAACTCACGAAATTTTTCTAGTAAAAACTGGGGCAGAAACATTTTGTTTGTTTGATTGTTTTGGTGTTTGAGCAGGTTTTACCTCAAGGCACATGGTTCGAGATGACCAAAAGAAGAAGTCTCAATCCAGAATAAAAAAAAGAATAAAAAATGAAGAAGTAATAGAAAAGATATGGAATACTCCAGACATGACTGAAGTCATGAGCATTACACTTCCCGCTTTGATTGGAAGAAACCGTAGAAAAATGAACTAGCACCTGCAGCTAAATAGCATCAAGGTTCAGATCCGAGTCTGCGTGAAGAACCAGTCAAGACTCAAGATCAAGCGTCAAAAGACTTATAGATAGGAATCTTGTAACTCATAGTTGATAGGCTTGTTTAGTTTCTTTTGATTTTGATGTAATAACAGGACCACAGACCAGAGCCTCGACAGAACCTCACTCGATTCTCCAACTCAGCATTCCAACCTTTTCCTCGAACTACACGTGGCGTAATTTCCTTATAACCTGGGATATGTAGGTTATCCATAACTAAGACATGGTCGCACTCTTTTCTCTTATCTCTCTTCCCTTTTGAATAGTGGTATGGCCAAAAATTAGTCATATCGCTCATCTTTTCTTTGCCTGAAAACTCTTCATGTTTTCAAGCAAAGAGGGGCATGCTGTGAGCACCTAATTTTTTACCATGTTTGAATTGTTCTACTTATCTTACCAATACCTCACTTCTCACTCCATATTTCCCGCTCCCATCTTCTCACGCGTGTCCCCACTCCACTTTCCTTTTCCCCCCACTCTTTGTCCCCACTCCACTTTCCCTTGTCCCCCATGCTTGTCCCCCATTCTTGTCCCCCACTCACAACCCCCCACATGATCTCCCCGTAAAGAGAAGAGAACGGAGGCCCTCTAAGGAGGAGGAGAGGCATAAAACCCTAACGGCCTTCCCCGAATTCCGCTTCTCTCTAAAAACAAAAACCCTTAGACCCCAAAACCTGGTTGGGGCCCTTCTAACTGATTCTTTATTTTCCAACAGAGAAAATATCCGACCATCGTCTCCACCTCTCGCTGATTCTCACAAAAGGGCCTGACCCCTATCTCCCCTCATACTCGCCTCTCACCCATCGACACCAACACACACACACGGTAACATATAGTAGAGAGTGAGCCGTTCTTCTTGAGGTTGTCGATTAAGGTTTCCGGTGCGAGTGGTTGTTGCTGTTGTAAAGTTGCTGAGCTCCATTTTCAAGTTTCGTAAGCTCCATTTTGGGCGAATTTTGTTGGTTTCGTTGCTGTCGAGGTAATTTCCCCCCGACGTTATGTTTCTAGTCGATTTTGATGCCATAAAGTTATAAGAATGTCATGTTGTGAACTTGAATCAAAGACTGTTGAATATATGTGGCTGAAATGTGATTTGTATTACACTCTGTTTTGAATTTAACAAGATTTAATTATTTTGTCCCATATGCTTCATATGTATACACCATATCTCTGTTTAAGCACGTTAAGAGTGAAAATATCATTAAGTTTAACTGTTATTGGTGTCCTTAACACTGAGAAAATGAAGGCTGGCCTCACTGCTCATTTCGATGAGCTTAATGCTTTGTCATTTGTTTCTTTGTTAACTACTGTGAGCATGCCTTTGTAATGTGATGATTGTGTTTGTTTTCTTTCCATTCTCGCTTTTGATTTGATGATATAAATTGGTGGAGCTCAGATTTTGATAAAGAACTAAGACTTTGTGCACCCTCTCGATTCTTGAGATGAGTACTAACACTTTTGGGCTTTATTACTTTTAATATTATAATAACTAATTATCATATGTTTTCTCCTGATGAGTTGAGGACATTAAGAAGCATGTCTTATCGGCTAAAGTAATACATTTTGTTACTTGTCTCCAGTAATATTGTTATTTTGGGGTATTCACTCAAAAGTGACCAACTTTATCGGGTTGGTTATTCCAAAAATTAGTTTCTTGTTATTGAAGACGGTTTTCACAATAATATCTTGTCCATAATCCATGGCCTCACGCTCATCTCAAATTTTAGGAAATAAACATATTATAAATATTCTAGTTTTGTTTTAGGAGCGATTAATAATAAATTATCGTGGTTATGAGTACGGTTCCCGTGGTATGGTCACGATATGTAAATTCCAGTTCGGGTGTGCATTTCATGTGACACGACCACAACTTCAAACAATAATAAAAATAAACATGTTGTAGATCATGGGTACGGTTCCCATGATGCGATTCGCAATATGTACAAAAATAAATGAGTGCGCGACATCGCGATTTGTTCAAACAAATTCCATAAATATTAAAAGCGGGTAGATAAAACATGAAAATCAATAAATCACAGTTTATTCAAAATTAATTCAAGCCAAGTTGTAGTCAATAAAGCGACCGTGCTAGAACTACGGGACTTGGGAAATGCCTTACACCTTCTCCCCGGTCAACAGAATTCCTTATCCGTACTTTATTTTCGCAGACCAATAATAAAAGAGTCAAACCTTCTTTTGACCAGGGATTCAAATAAAAGGTGACTTGGAATACCAAAAATCAATTCCAAGTGGCGACTCTGTAAATAAAATAATCCCTACTCAAATTTGTCACTTTAATTGGAAAAACTCTTTAACCCACAACAATCCATAATATACATATATTTTGTGGGGTAGAAAAGGGGTGTGACAAGAATCTAGAAGGAAAATTTCAGAAAAAATTAAACTTGAAAAAATGAGGATTAGTGACGGTAACCGTAATGCATTTGGTCCTAAGGTTTGGTATTGTAAAATTTATTTTCTTTATCAAAATATTTTAATCAAGTTTAGTTTTTTCCTAGCGCTAGTTTTATCATTTGGTCGAATTAATTTCTAACGTTGTCTTAACTGTTTTATAAAAAATTTATCAATCCTTCAATAATCCTCTCTTGATTTGTAATCAATACTAAATAAAATACTTTCATAACTCTTGAGCCTCACAATAATCTTGACTTAGGAAATAAATAACTCACAAATTGCTAGTTTACTTTAGGTGCGCTTTTAATTAGTTTATCGCGATTTTATAAACGTTCACGTGGCATAATTATGATTTCCAAAATTAAAATCGAAGTATGTGTTCGCGCAACTTTGGCCAAAATAATCTTAATATAATAAAATGCTATTAATTGTGTACACGTACGCGTGACATAATTTTGGTACAATAAACAACACAATAATAAAACGGATTCACACACGTGATTCGTTTCAAAGATAATTCCATATTTTAATAATTAAAAGCGGATAGATAAAACATGAAAACCAATAAATCACAGTTTATCCAAAATTAATTCAAGCCAAGTTGTAGTCAATAAAGCGTCTAGTGCTAAAACCATGGGGCTTGGGGAATTCCCTACACCTTCTCCCCGGTGAACGAAATTCCTTACCCGAACTTTATTTTCGCAGACCAATAATAATAGAATCAAATCTTCCTTTGACTAGGGATTCAAATAAAAGGTGACTTGGAACACCCAAAAAATCAATTCCAAGTGGCGACTCTGTAAATAAAATAATCTCTACTCAAGTTTGTCACTTTAATTGAAAAACCCCTTTAACGCACAATAATCCAAAACACACATACATTATCTTTTTGGGGGTAAAACGGGGTGCGGCAGGCAGTATGAAACATGAAAAGTTATTCAAGAATTTTCTTCGTTGGTGATGATGACTATAGGTTTAACGTCTATGAAAACAATCCAAGATAAACACTAATACAGTCAACCCTCTCTATAACAGCCTCATTTGTTCCTATATATTTTAGCTTTTATAGTGAATGGCTGTTATACACCTATAACAACATTTGACGATTAAATACTTTTTGGTTGTTATAGATAAAAATTATTATTTTTCTTTTTAAATGTTACATATAAAGATAAAAAAATTATTCAAATTTAAAATCTCAAAATATATGCATATTTTACTAGTTAAATATTGAAGAAAACAAATATATTATTAATAAATTCATAACTAAACGTATACAGATTTAAACTCTAAGGCAGATATTTTAAAGCTAGCTTAAAAAATAATTCTTTTAAGATTGATGGAAAAACTTTGTAATTGTAGTTTGTTTCGTAGATTTTATTTTTTTACTAGCGATATGACGCTTGAATTAACGAAGATTCGTATCCAAATTTTCAGCAAAAAGGTATCCAATAGCTTTTCCTTGAAGACAATCTAAGAGCTTATTATTTAAATTTTCTATCTAAATATTTTTTGAAATTTGTTCAATAAAAAAGATATCATGTATAAATCTTCAAATCTTATATCTTATGCAAGATAGAAACTTTGTTTAGTGGAAAAGACCGTATGCATATTTTTAGAATTATTATTAGTAATCTTAAAAATTCTATATGGCTGTTATAGAGGCGTAATTTTACAAAAAGCGTTCTGTTATAAATATAGTTATTGCTATTATAAGTAAAAAGATGTTATAGAGAGGTAAAATATAGCATAAAAAATCGATTTTGAGGAAAACTTGACTTTTATAGTAAATGACTGTTATATAAGGATGTTGTAATAAATAGGTTTGACTTTATATATGTATATTTCTTTCACCATAACCATCTGAAAGAAAAGAAAAATAACATATAGAGATTTAACTCTATGAACAATCTTTAAGGAACATGTATTAGTAACGTAAAAGCTAAAAATACTGCACTACTTGCTCTCACGTAATGTCTCTTCATCTTCTTCTCTCTACCTTCAACCGATTCCTGCAACCAAAACTTCTCCCATGTTATAGAGTTTTCAAACTGAAATTTTAATCTTAGAAAAAAAGATTCCATAAGTATCGATATATCTTTTCTTATAACTGACTCTATCGGTTGGCATCACTTACGTTATTATTGCCATGAGACTTTGGCTTCATGTTTTTTTCGCCTATCTTCAACGATTTAAGAGATTTCTTTAGAACCTTATCGGGAACATTGATCACATCAAGATTTCAATTTATTCGAAATTGATTTTCTTCATTTTTGATTGACTTTTGGGTTAAAGGCGGTTCACTTTCCCATTCAAAAGGTGAGTGGAGTATTACTTCCCAACCCTAAAAGGTTAATGGGTTGGAATTTACTCTTTTTAAATTTAAAAATTATTTAACTTAAACTTTTCATTTTATTTTTTATGACGAGTTTTTACAGTCACACAAATGTTATAAATATCTTCTTTCTTAATTAAACTCCATTACTCAATCAAAAAGAATCACATAAATAAAATGGAGACAATATACAATGCTTTTAGTTTCAATTTTAATAGGAGTAATTGATAATAAAAGTACTCTATGGTAGTGTTTGGACATAGATTTGGTTGAAATTTAAAAAAAGAGTTTTTGAAGATGAGATAAAAAATAATTTTTGGAATATAAAATTGTGTTTGGACATGTATTTGCTTGAAAAGAAGTTAGAGTTTTGTGTAAACTTTAAAATTTTGAAAAACTAGTCTAAACCATTTTTTGAAACTTGAAAAATACCCAAAAAATGATCACTTTTTATAGTCAAATAATATTTTCAAATTATTTTTGAAAAAAATGGTTTAAAAAAAAAACTTATAGCTAAACGGCAGCTACATGTTTCTAAGCGCTTTCGCCCAATTAATATTTTCGATATCAAATAGGATTCAGCTATTTTTAATTGTATCTTTATCTTATTATTTGAAAACTGGCTTGTAACTACACCATGTAATCACCATTAATTTTCATATTCTAATAGCTTCCTTTTGATTATACCCAATTTCTCATAAAAACGTACCTTTGGTGCTTATTGTAGGAGATGAATTTGTTTTTGCAAAAATAGATTTTAATTTTTGCACGTTTGTTCCCCTCAAAAAGAAATACGAGGAAGACAAGCAAATAGTAGGTCACATAACTAGATAGAACGTACACTGCTTCACTTATTGTGATCTGCTTATAGTTTGATCAAAATAACGCATCTAAACTATAAATTCACGCGAATGATATGAACAACAATTTTATCAGTTAAACACAATAATTTTAGGGAAAATGACATTATATAGCCGCTATCAAAATAATAGCCGAAAAAATGTACATTTTTTGTATATGTTTTGTGTATATATAATTCTGTATGTTATATACAAAAATTATGTAAATTTTATACACTTTTTCGGCTATCAAATGTAAATAGTTTTTAGCGCGAGCTAATAACGAAGAAAGCCCCGATTTTACTTCTTGTAAATTATTGAAGTCCGGAAGATCTCCATAATTTTAGCATTTGAAATATTGAAAATTTTGTTTAATAGTATTTCAAGAGAAAAAAATAATTCACTCACAAGCTTTAAACTCTTTTCCTAATTAAATTCCAAATACAATTTCAAATTAAATTTTTTTCTTCTCAAATTCAGCTTAAAATATATTTTCTTTTTAATTTCAACCGACAAACGCCTACTAAATAATTCAAGAGGAAAACTTTCAATAATAGTCAAAGTATTGCCCCAAATGAAACCCCACTATGACTTAACTACTCTTCACATGAGTTAAAACTTAAAAGGCAAAAACTGCAAAGAAAGTACAACTAGCTGTATCTGTTGGAACGTACATATCTTGTATGTCCGGAAAAGGTATACCATGGTAAGTACTAGCACTAAGGTTAACAAGTTACCGAGTTACAATCTGAAACTTATGGGTTCAGAATTATAATTTGTTTTAAGTTATTGAATTTTAAATTAATAATTTGTATATATTTAATAGATTTTTAAAGACAAAAACATAATTTTAACCAAAGTTACCGAATTCGGCCGAAGCCGTAAGGCGTATGCTAGACAATATTGTCGCCTGTAAAGACCTTATTTTGGGCTTCTTCTACGGTCGATTTTCACTTTGCGACCTGACTAATCCAAATTTACTTCGAAAAATTTCATTCTTAGGGTAAAATATTTTATACTAAAGACGACTTTATACCTAAGACTTAAAATCGAGAGAGAGTACTAATTACCACTCTACTACAACTAGTGTCAAGACCATATGGAACAATCAAATAAAATACTCTTAACTTAAAGTAGTAAATGTGAAAAGTCATTCAAATAAATTAAAGTACGGTCAGATTTGTTATTACGAGCTCTTATATCCAATAAACTACTGTCAAATTAGTCTACTCCGAGTTCTTATTTTGGTCACTTCAAAAACAGACTTTACTTTATTGATAACATGTCTCCTGAATTTTTTATCAAGACAGATCATAACACTAAGGTGAAAGCCCCCAATATAAATATAAGACTCGTGGTTCAAATAATCAATCTTCCGTTTAACTATCAAGAACAAAAAGAAGAACAAAAAGAAGTATAGCTTTTACTTTAGATACTTCCATTTTAACATTAATATATTAAAATTCAAAAAAATTGTTTACGAGGCATTTCTTCTTTTTCCCAAACCTGCATACTTCGGTTGATACTATTGTGTGCAATAAAATCATATCTCGTATTTTATTGAATCATAAACAAACAATTTCGTCACTCTTAAAATAGAAATAAAAGTAAAAGTAAGAATAGAAACAAATAAAATTGCAAAATGAAAAGGAAGACTGACTTAATAGATGATTGAGAGAAGTATCATTTTATTAAATATTTCTTTAATATTTTAAAATTTTCATTCCCTCATCATCTATAGGTATACATGCATAAAACGCTAAAACGTAAAATACAAATAATGAAATTTATTGCAGGTGGATTGGAAAAAATATTAACAGTTTAACACGTAATGGACAAACTTATCCATTTAAAAATTAAAACACAATCATAGATTAAATGAGGTTTCGTAATATTTAAAAACGATAACATAAGTATGTGTTACAAGTCAGATTCTCTAGAGAGGTATGTGTAATATTTTCTTTTTTCTTAACAGGAAACCTATTTTTTTGTTTGATTTCTAGTCGACATAATATTTTAAAGGGAAAAGGTCCGTATTTGCCCCTCTAATATAGTATATTGTTTACATTTGCTCTCTGTTATACTTTTCGTTTATTTTATTTCCTACCGTTAACAAACTTTTCAGATTTGTCCCTAATCCTAACAGACTTACACTGTGGCTGCTCATCCTTTTAATTTCTGTCCATGTAAACTACCAAGTCACACGGTCCCACCAAATTAACCAACTAGACCTTAAATTTACGTTAGCACTGTTCTCAAGCAACAATACAACAATCTAAAATTGTTTCAAAATATATCATGCAAAGGAAATTAGAGATGAAAAAGAAAAAGAAAAGACAAAAAGGGGAAAAGAAAATACATCGTTGTGGCTTTTGGCAGCATCAAAATTAAGAGGGGAATTGAGACCACCATCTTTTCCAGCCAGATAGCGAGCGATACTCAATGATGAACACTAACTGAAAGCGGCCGGGAATGAGTACCTATCCCTTACGGGAATCGAACCCGTGTCTTCGACATGAAAAGACGATGTCCTAACTACTGGACGAAAGGGACACCCACCGTAAACTCTTACTACCTTCAATATTATCAAGAATATTAGACCTTAAAGCTCTCAATCAAACCTTTGATCTCACGCCAAATTTTCACTACTAGAAATTCGACAAAAACCGACCAACGTCGATCGACCAACTTTGGTCGGTCAAAAAACCGACCAAAGTTGGTCGGTTTTTCAAAATATTTTTTTTTAAAATTTTTGTTGTCGACCGACCAACTTTGATCGGTTTTCTTTGGCGCAAAAATGCAGGAAACTATTTTTGAGTCCCGCGAAATTTATGTTTCAAGAAACCGACCAACTTTGGTCGGTTTTTCAATTAAAATAAATAAAAATTAATATTAAAAAAAGATCAAAATTGGTCGGTTAATTCGGCCGGTCATTTAAAAAAACCGACCAACTTTGGTCGGTAATTTTACTTTTTAATAAAACCGACCAACTTTGATCGGTTATTTTCGTGCGAAAATATAATTAAAGAGTATAAATCAAATAAAAGACAGTCTTAAAATAAAATATACCAATGGTCTAGTAGTAGAATAGTATCCTGCCACAGTACGGACCCCGGTTCGATCCCCAGATGGTGAATCTTTTTATTACATAATTAAAATACCGACCAACTTTGGTCGGTTTTTTTTATAATTTTTTTTTTTGAATTTAATTGACCGACGGTTTGCCTTTCCGACCACAAAAATACCGTCCACACGTAAATGGTCGCGTTTTGGTTGGTTTTTGGCCATTACCGACCAACGTTGGTCGGTTTTTACCGGATTTCTTGTAGTGTTTACTATTGGGGAAGTAGAGTATTTGGAGAGGCATGGATTCCAATCAAGCAACATCTTTGCTGCCACATAATCACTGACTCTCGCCGTCCATACCAGTCTTCCGCCTGACGCCAAGTACCCAATGAATTTTTCTTTTCTCTATTTGTTTTCCATTTCTCTCCCTCTATATATAAATATTTGTTAGATATGGGTGTGAAGTCAAGATCTGTAGAAATGGCAGTAAAATTTGACTGAGATAGCAGGTAACAAAAAAAAAAGAATTTGACTATTTTTTGTTTTCTTGCTAATTCTTGTTTAGTTTCTTTCCATGAGCTGATATAATTTAGATAAGGGGTATTATGAAAAGATGAGCTCCATGCCAAAGTATTTCTTCAATTTTAATGTTGAAATACATTTTGTGGCACTTTTGAGTTTTCTTGAATTACCATCGGCTTTTCGTCTTAGGTTTTGTTTTTTACTTTTTAATTTGGTAGGATACGTGACTTGGCAGTTGACGTGGAGAAAAATTGGAGGGGCTCACTGCCACAGTGTAAGTTCGTTAGGGTTAGGAGTAAATCTGAAAAGTTTTTTAACAGTAGGGGGTTAAAATGAACGAAAAGTATAACGAAAGGTGATGTAAACAATAAACTGAATTAAATTGAAGAATAGAAGACTCGAGTCAGTTTAATAAGTATATGTGAGATTTTTTTCTTGTGATGGTTTTTACTTTTAAAAAGTAATTGGAGTTACAATTTAAGTGGCTACGGTCTCGACACGTTTTTTGTATGTCGACGAACAGTGACAAAGTGGAAAACAAAAAGATCTCCAGTAACGTTCGAATAAGATTAGCAATTGCAATGACTGAGCTAACAAGGGAAAAGGAAAATGGCCCTCAAGGGCCCAATTGATAAAGATATTTCATGAGAAGGGTTGGAACCTGGAAGAAAGTTTTCATATTTTCTTCATGGAAATTACACCTCGCAAGAACTAAGACTAGCCATTAGCTTTACTTGGCCAAGGCGTATATCACACACGATAAGTATTTTAGGGTTATTTGGTATGAAGGAAAATATTTTCCTTGAAATTGAGTAGTTTTATCACTTATTTTCTCATGTTTGGTTACTGGTCGAAATTTTGTTCCAAAAAATATTTTTTAGTTTTTGATTAGTGGGTAAAAAGTATATGTAAACACTATGGAAGACGAAATGGGTAGGGGGTGGGGTGGGGTGGGGTGGGAGGTAAGGGAGTGGTAGAGTGGGGTGTGTGGGGGTGGCAGTAGGGGCGGGGATGGGGTAGGTGTAGGGGTGGGAGTGGGAGGGGTGGTTAGTGGAGTGGGGTAGTGAGGGTTGGTGGGGGTGGGAAAGGTTGATACAGAGTTTTGGAAGTTATTTTTCATCCTTTTGGTAGGAAAAATATTTTCGGAAAAGAGAAAAATACTTTTCAAAATATTTAAGCCAGCCAAACATGAAAAAAGTTAAAAAATATTTATAGGAAATATTTTTCTTTGTACATACCAAACGCACCCTTAATTAGTAACCTAATGACTCTAAAGTAAGTCCCAAAGTAGCTCCAAGCATCATTAGCCAAGTAACCATTAACAAAAATACGGTGAATATTCTCAGGTTGGGGGATCCTGTAATAGTTGTATCTAGAGGGGTATGTAGACAATAAATTTGCGTCGAGAAAATAAAATCAAGATCGAAAAATATTGCAACAATTGTAGTATTTGATTTCAAATAGTTTGAGTGTTACAATTTCTATGGTTTCTCTGATTCTACTTTTCCAATATAAATTCAAGAGCCTTTGAGCTTGATCTTGAATTTGAATTTGATTTATCCGTCGTGAACGCTTTGATGGTTGCCACGAATTCTATCACGAATAAGTAGCCTTGATCTTGAATGCCTTGTATTTGATTATACTTCGTTCTTGACTTTGAATACTTGAAATTTGTGTTGAAGTGCTTGAATGCTTGAACACTTGCAGTTTGCAGAGAAATGTGGCCTTTGATCCCCGAGATCCTTTGTGTCTTCTTGTTATAACTTTTGGTGTATTTTCTGGGTTATGAAGACCCCTATTTATAGTTGTGGGAGGGAAGAGTTATGATAAGAATAAATTGGACTTAGATAAACTAAGTTGGGTAAGAACCTTTTCAATCACTTCGGCGGCATCTCTCCCTTTTTTGGGTCGTGCTTATAGAAGATCTCACTTGACGACATCGACCTGAACATTTTGCAAAAATTGAAGATTTGGCGGACTTTACAGACTTTAACTTGAAGACCGACAAACTTGAAGATTTGATGGATTTGAAGATTTAGCGGATTTTGACGCTTCAACCTGAAGAGTGGTGGACTTTTAAACTTGAACTTGAAAAATTAGCAGTCTTGAAGACTTCAACTTGAATACTTGGAGGTCTTAAACAATTCAACTTGAAGGCCAATAAATTTGAGGATTTCAACTTGAAGACCGACAGACTTGAGGACTTCAACTTGAAGACTTGGAGGGATTAAATATTTTAACTTGAAAACTTGGAGGGCTTAAATATTTTAACTTGAAGACTGGCGAATTGGAGGACTTCAACTTGAAGACTGACAGACTTGAAGACTTCAACTTGAAGACTTTGAGGGCTTAAATATTTCAACTTGAAGAGCAACGAATTTGAAGATCGGCGGATTTAAAGATGAAGACATAGTGTAATACCCCGGGAAATTTCGAAGTACTTGAGCTAGTAAGAAAGTTGATGTGCGCTCATTATATTATTTTGTGTACAGACAAGGACTATTAATATAATGGATATCAATTGGATATGATAATAAGTGTACGAAGTATATTATAAGTGATGTGGGGTCTAAGAAGAGCCCTAAGTCCAAGTCAAGTTGCAATTTAATGATAGACTAAAGTTTCGAATGGGTACGCACAAGACCAAACTTTACGCGAGCATATCTATATATATATATATGTAAGGATTTATATGATGGATGACTATTAAATTAAAGATCTTCGAGTCTAGTTTCTATCTCTTCAAACCGTAAGTCATTTGGATGCTCCTACAAGAAGTTATGACCAAATTACCAAAGGCTGACAGAAGGTGATTCTGCGGCCAATTCTGCGATCGCAAAAGTGATTATGCAATCGCAAAAGTGGTTATGCTACCGCAAAACTGGTCGCAGAATGGACCAGTGCAGCCCAGTTTTGGGCACCAGTTTCGCGGTCAATTGTGCGACCCGCATACCCATTCTGCGGTCCATTATGCGACCGCATACCTGATTTCGGAGGGTTAATTTTTCTATTTTCATAACCCGACCATTTTGATAAATAGCCTTTGGGACTTATTTTGGGGTATTTATTTGAGGGTTTTAGAGAGACGTAAGAGCATTTTAGAAAGAGAAGGAGGAAACCTAACATTCTAATCATCCAATCTTGCACTAATCTTCAAGAATCAAGGAAGCCAATCACAAGATCTTCATCTAAGAGGTAAGATTCAAACCCCTAGTCTTCAATTTCGAGTTTGGGGTAAACGATGGGTGATTGGGAGTATGATTCTTGGGTGTAAGAGTATTATTTATACATACTTTTACTAATAAGGTTTATGGAAAGATTTTTGAGCTCAAATAAATAAAGATTGGGTTGTGGAGTGAAGAAAATCTTGTAGAAGAACCTTGTATTTAAATTTGCACACCTAGTGTATGATAAAATGCTCAAATGAGCTGAGACCATGAATATCTTCCTAATTATGGTTCAGTTATGTTATGTCTCAAAATATATTAGGATTGCTAGAATTTTCGGAACATTGTAGTAATTTAAGAAAAGCTCAAAGCAAGGTATATTGGCTAAACTTTCTCTCTTAGAATTGAATTCCATGATGTTCCCATAAGTTCCAAGTATGGTTTCTCAAGTTCCTTATTCTATGTTCCGAGTTGTTCCCAATAAATTCGATTGTCCCGAATAAGCAAAGTGTCGAGAATTATGTAATCAAAACTTATTCTGAATGTTCCTATCACATTATGTTATCCTTTGAGAATGTGTTCAAGAATGATATGTGTATTAAAATGCTATGTCTTTGGGTCGTGTTCCAAATGAATGTTATGATGCCAAATTGTGTGGGAAAATCTCAATATTCTTAAGACTCTTAATTGCTCATATATGTACCTAAAGTCTTGATTGAAAATGTCTTATTGTTGATAATCTATAAAGATAGTTAGAAGTGAAATAAGTGAATTGGGGATATAGATTGTGGCGAACGTACTAAGAATTTAAGTTATGATTGTGGCTAGTAGTGCAAATGATTTGAGAGGATGCGATAAAGAATATGAAATGAGCCTCGACTCAATTGTTTAAAAATAATTTCAAAAACAGAATTGCCTAAAAGCTTTTGTACTCAATTCATGCCCATAAGTGGTTGTTTTAACTAATGCTTTGCTTTATAAATATATCCAGTGTGATTCGAGTTCTTACATAGTCATGTGTTGAAATTGTACATTGTCATTTTTGGGGAAGAGTATTGCAAGAATAAATAGTGTATTAATTGTTTATGATTTTGATGTGTGTTTCTATTACTGGATGGTATGCCCCCTTATTTGGGAAGAAACCATTTGTGTTTGAAGTTCCCATTACAAATGAATTTGAAGTATATGATTTCTGAAATATTCTATATGGCGATCTTTGAAATTGAAAGAGGTAAAAATGTGGAATATGAAATATGGCCATCGTGCCAGGAATAAAGAATCTTGTGAATGGCCAAATGAGCCAAGAAAATATTGTTGTTGTGAGTGACTGAAAATACTATTGAGGATTTATACAATGTGAAAGAGGTTGAGGTGAGTACAATTGTATTTATGTTACCTTTGTGTGAAAATCAAATCAAAAATATTTTTGGGAGCATCATTAGCAAAATCGAGGAAGGGTGGGTCATTATACTCACACCTGAAACTACACGTGCTGGTGTAGGGGTGGATTGTGATTATTCCCCTTATTTGGGATGAAATTGAAATATTGGTGAAATTATGATATTATTCCCCTTAATTGGGATGAAATTGGTAATCATTATGGATTGGAAAAGTCAACCAACACAGCATATGTGGGTAGGCGGCCTAACTGATCGGGTGGAGATCGGACGCCATGTTGCGTACATGGTGGTACTATTCTTGGTAACACTTTTCTTTCGCATCACATGTCAAACCACATTGTTTGTGGGGAGATGGCCTAGCCGATCGGGCGTGTAGAATGGTTTGGAATCGTGTTAGTATGTGATTTGGCCAACCAAAAATTGTATATGAAGTTCGTATTTTGACAATTATCATGTTTTTAACTGGACATTTGGATATTGTGGATTGTGACTTGCTGTTTTTATATGTGTTCTTTTATTATATGGGCATTCTATTTTGAAAGAGGACTTTTAGCTATACATACTAGTGCTATTCGACGGTACTAACGTCCCTTTTACTGGGGGCGCTGCATCTTTAATCGATGCAGATGGTTCTACAGTAGGCGGCATTGATCAGTGATAGCGGTACACTATCTTCAGCTGACTTGGTGAGCCCCACTTCATTTCGGGGTCATGTATCTTTTATTTCTCATGTACTTTGTGGTTGAGGTATAGCCGGGGCCTTGTTGCCGGGTTTCCATATTTCTCTTCTGTTGTACTTAGAGGCTCCGTAGACAGGTTGTGGGTTGTGGTTGATGTTGGGAATTGAACTAGAAATGTTGGTATTTGGAAATCATGTTTTTCATTAATTCTATAAACTCGTAATATTTTGGAAATTATGAATGAAGCTGCTAATGGGAATGAAATGGAAGTTGCTAATGGAATCTTTTCAGTGTTTGATTAATGGAGTACATCTCCTCTTTATTCATGGATGAGTTGAGGTAAAAGGAAATCTAACAGGCTTGCTCGGCCGGGTTCTCTCGGTTGAGCGCCGGTCGTGCTCCCCGAGTTTGGGGCGTGACAAACTTGGTATCAGAGCCTAAGGTTTTAAAGTGTCCTAGGATATCTCGGAGCCGTGTCTAGTAGAGTACTTCTTATCGGTGTGTTGTCGACCACATATATAATGAGGAGGCTACTCGGACTTTTAGGAAATTTCACACTTCTTTGATATTCCATATCGTGCGATAGAGCCCAAGATAAGGAGCTAATTTCCTCGCCATGTCTTATTTTCCATATGAGAAATCCACGAGTTTAGAGCAGCGATGAGGGAATGAACCCACCATTGAATCTGGGGGAAATTGCACAAGAGTTCGTCAGGAGAATGCGTCGAGCCGTGGAAGGGTTAGAAAAACTTGTTACTAGGGGAAGTGTCATTGTTACTACTAATGTCACCGCACCACCGGATCGTGTGGTAAGAGTATCTGAGAAGTGAAAAAGGGTTGTTGGTACTAATAAGCCGAATTGTTTGGTTTGCAAGAAGCGTCACTTGGGGAGATGTTGGATGACTCTTGTAGAAAGAAGGGGAACAAAAAGAACAAATGCCCTAGGTTGGGTACAACTATCCCGGTCTTCCCGGTATGTGGGAAGGAACATTTGGCATCGTGTTGTGAGTATGCTCAACAACGTGTTTGGGGTTTTAGATATGGGCAATTCAAAAGGCCCACACAGCAAACCAGTACTGGAATTGTTACTCCCGCATTGGAAGCTTGGAGGAAGGACAAGGGGGATGCTTATGATGTATACAGAAAGGGTAAATACCAGATCAGTGAGGCAAGTCAGTTTAGTGGACCTCATCCCCGTTGTGTGAAGTGTGGGAGATGTCATCCGGGAGTATGTCACTATGGTACCAATGTATGCTACAAGTGTGGTATGACGAGTGACTTTCAAAAAGATTGCTATTTGCCTCGCCAGAGCATGGGCAAGGGTGTGGCACAGCCAGCCAGTTCTGTAGCTACTACATCCACAACGCCTCTCCAGCTCGAGCCACTATAATGTCCGCAGGGCTTGGAGCAGCTAGGGGTGGTATTCAGAGCTCGGGAGGACCCAACAGGTTTTATGCTATGAGGAGGCATCAAAAGTTGGAGGCTTCTTCAGATGTGGTTACAGGTATATTGACTGTCCAATCTCATGATGTACATGCTTTTGTTGATCGCGGTTCCACTTTGTCATGGAATTTGGGATAGAGCCGGAACAACCTTATGAGCTATTTTCTATATCTTAAGATCATGTACATGGCCCCTACATTATCAATGCATACTAGGAAACTCTATGCCTCATTTGTCGAATCAATGTTGTCATCACCATGATTAACCATGTCAGCGCTATTGGTAGTAACCTTCATGTCCCTTAGGATATAACCTCTTGAAATGCCATGCTCAACACATTGATGGATTCTTGAATAATTCTAGCCAATCTCGAACCTCGTTGTTCATATTTATAGTAACCTATAGGGATTGAAGGTTCAAACATATCAAAGAAGAAGCGTCATGCAGTGAACAAACATATTGGATAGGAAGTAATATGGTAATATTAAAGCTAGCACATCTTGAGTAATTGTTAGAGATCGCCAAAGGTCTAGTTTGGGTGTTTGGCATAGGGATTTAGAGTTGAAGAAAGTGAACGGGTTATTCTAAAGATTTTCTTTATGAATATATTGGGTGAATTGGCGTAGGGATATAAAGTATGTGTAGTCACATTAGGCCTTATGAAATCTTGAAGGAAATAGGCAAAAACTATGCGTATAATATTTCCCAATTATTGTCTTCCGTGTACCCGGTGTTTCATGTGTGTCTAAAGAGGTAATTGGAAAATCCTTTGTATATCGTTCCGGTGGAGGTTATTGAAGGTGAAGTTAATGGATAGTTAGCTTATGAAACTTACCTAATTGCCATCCTTATTAGATAAGTCTGGAAGTTGGGATTGCCTACGTTAATATGTTATGGCGAAGTCTGTAAGTTAAGAAGGTAACCTTGAAGGCCGATAGTGTTGTGGAAAGAAAATATTTTCGCTTGATTATATAGCAATTGGTTTTGATTTGAAAGGTACCTTCTAGGTGTTATGATTTAAAAATGTACAATTCATGTCCAGATATCACTCTTGTTAATATAATGCATGTAATGTTGATATTAGAGCTGTTGATATACATTGTGATGCTTTGTGGAGTTATGGATGTGTTGATAGGATGATTTTGGTGATTCTCTGGCAGGTGGATAGGCCCAATTACAGGGGAAACTCTGTCGAAAGTTTTAAGAATTTGTAAATATAGCCAAATTTTAAGGGCCATAAGTAAGTTTAAATTTTGAAAAGGAAGTATGAGACCGAGGTAGTCATAAGTGCCTATGTATAATGGTTGGAGGTAAAATGATGGTAACTCTATTCTTAGAAGTAACTTGTAAAACATTTGAGGGCGAATGTTCTTAAGTGGGGGAGAATGTAACACCCCGGAAAATTTTGGAGTACTTGAGCGCTAGTAAGAAAGTTGATGTGTGCTCATTATATTATTTTGTGAGAAGACAAGGACTATTAATATAATAAATATCAATTAAATATGATAATAAGTGTACGAGGCATATTATAAGTGATGTGGGGTCTAAGAAGAGCCCTAAGTCCAAGTGAAGTTGGAAATTTCATGATAGACTAAAGTTTCGAATGAGTACGCACAAGACCAAACTTTGGACGAGCATATCTACATATCTGTAAGGATTTATGTGATGGATGACCTATCAAAATAAATATCTTCGAGTTCAATTTCTAATACTTCAAACTGTTCATCCTTTGGAAACTCCTACAAGAAGTTATGACAAAATTACCAAAGGCTGGAATAAGGTGATTCTGTGGCCAATTCTGCGATTGCAAAAGTGAATTTGCAATCGCAAAAATGGTTATGCGACCGCAAAATTGGTCGCAGAATGGACCAGTGCAGCCCAGTTTTGGGCACCAGTTTCACGGTCAATTGTGCAACTCACATACCCATTTTGTGGTCCATTATGCGACCGTAGACCTGGTTTCGGAGGGTTAATTTTTCTATTTTCATAACCCGACCACATTTTAATAAATAGCATTTGGGCTTATTTTGGGGTGTTTGTCTGAGGGTTTTAGAGAGATGTAAGATCATTTTAGAGAGAGAATGAGGAAACCTAACATTCTAATCATCCAATCTTGCACCAATCTTCAATAATCAAGGAAGCAAATCACAAGATCTTCATCTAAGAGGTAAGATTCAAACCCTTAGTCTTCAATTTCGAGTTTGGGGTAAACGATGGGTGATTTTGAGTATGATTCTTGGGTGTAAGAGTACTATTTATACATTCTTGTACTAATAAGGTTTGTGGGAAGATTGGTGAGCTCAAATAAGTAAAGATTGGATTGTGGAGTGAAGAAAATCTTGTAGAAGAACCTTGTAGTTAAATTTGCACACCTAGTGTTTGATAAAATGCTCAAATGAGCTGAGACGATGAATATCTTCCTAATTATGGTTCAATTTTGTTATGTCTCAAAATAGATTGGGATTGCTAGAATTTCTGGAACGCTGTAGTAATTTAAGGAAAGCTCAAAGCAAGGTATGTTGGCTAAACTTTCTCTCTTAGAATTGAATTCTATGATGTTCCCGTAAGTTCCAAGTATGGTTGTCTCAAGTTCCTTATTCTACGTTCCGAGTTATTCCCAATAAATTCGATTGTCCCAAATAAGCAAAGTGTCGAGAATTATATAATCAAAACTTGTTCCGAATGTTCCTATCACATTATGTTATCCTTTGGGAATGTGTTCAAGAATGATATGTATATTAAAATGCTATGTCTTTGAGTCGTGTTCCAAATGAAGGTTATGATGCCAAATTATGTGAGAAAATCTCAATATTCTTAAGACTCTTAATTTCTCATATGTGTACCTAAAGTCTTGATTGGAAATGTCTTATTTTTGATAATCTATAAAGATGGTTGGAAGTGAAATAAGTGAATTGGGAATTGGGGATATAGAGTGTGGCCGACGTGCCAAGAATTTAAGTTATGATTGTGTCTAGTAGTGCAAATGATTTGAGAGGATGCGATAAAGAATATGAAATCAGCCTCAACTCAATTGTTTAAAAATGATTTCGAAAGTAGAATTACCTAAAAGTTTTCATACTCAATTCTTGCCCATTAGTGACTGTTTTAACTAATGCTTTGCTTTATAAATATGTCCAGTGTGATTTGAGTTCTTGCATTGTCCTGTGTTGAAATTCTACATTTTTATTTCTGGGGAAGAGTATTGCAAGAATAAATTGTGTATTGATTGTTTATGATTTTGATGTGTGTTTCTATTGCTGGTTGGTATGCCCCATTCTTTGGGAAGAAACCATTTGTGTTTAAAGTTACCATTACAAATGGATTTGAAGTATATGATTTTTGAAATATTCTATATGGTGATCTTTGAAATTGAAAGAGGTGAAAGTGTGGAATATGAAATACGGCCTTCGTGCCAGGAATAAAGAACCTTGTGAATGGCCAAATGAGCCAAGGAAATATTGTTGTTGTGAGTGACTGAAAATACTAATGAGGATTTATACAATGTGAAAGAGGTTGAGGTGAGTACAATTGTATTTATGTTACCTTTGTGTGCAAATCAAATCAAAAATATTTTTGAGAGCATCATTAGCAAAATCGAGGAAGGGTGGGTCATAAGGCCCAAACCTAAACCTACATGTACCGGTGTAGGGGTGGATTGTAATTATTCCTCTTATTTGGGATGAAATTGAAATATCGGTAAAATTGTGATATAATTCCCCTTAATTGGGATGAAACTGGTAATAATTGTGGATTGGAAAAGTCAACCCATGCGACATATATGGGAAGGCGGCCTAGTTGATCGGGTGGAGATCGGATGCCATATTGCGCACATGGTGGTACTACTCTTGGTAACACTTTTCTTTCACATCACATGTCAAACCACATTGTTCGTGGGGTGATGGCCTAGCCGATCGGCCATGATCAGACTCCGTGCTACAATCACGGTGGTATATCAGTGCTAATGATCTCCCAACCAATAATATACATTAATTTTGGTATTTTGAAAATTATTATGTTTTCACTGGACATTTGGATATTGGTGATTTGTGACTTGCTATTTTTATGTGTTACTTTTCTTATACGGGCATTTTATTTTGAAAAAGGACTTTTAGTTATACATGCTAGTGCTATTCAACGGTACTAACGTCCCTTTTGACGGGGGCGCTACATCTTTAATGAATGCAGGTGGTTCTACAGCAGGCGACATTGATCAGTGATAGCGGTACGCTCTCTTTAGCTGACTTGGTGAGCCACATTTCATTTCGGGGAAATATATCTTTTATTTCTCATCTACTTTGTGGTTGAGGTATAGCTGGGGCCTTGTTGTCGGGTTTCCATATTTCTCTTCTGTTGTACTTAGAGGCTCCGTAGACAAGTTGTGGATTGTGGTTTATGTTGGGAATTGAACTAGAAATGTTGGTATTTGGAAATCATATTTTTCATTGATTTTATAAACTCGTAATATTTTGGAAATTATGAATGAAGCTGCTAATGGGAATGAAATGGAAGTTGTTAATGAAATCTTTGCAGTGTTTGATTAATGGAGTACATCTCCTCTTTATTCATGGATGAGTTTAGGTAGAAGGAAATCTAACAGGCTTGCTTGGTCGGGTTCTCTCGGTTGAGCGCCGGTCGCGCTCCCCGAGTTTGGGGCATGACACATGGTGAATCCCTGAACTTCAGTGCAAATACTTGGTAGCCTCCTATAAGACTATAATCGTCCCATTGAAGATGCAGGTTTACCATGGAGGATTGCCCCTATAAGTCATATGAGATCCAAAGTTCAACATAAGAATGATATTTCAGCCCGATTTTCAAGTGTTGGTTGAATGAATTACTTCCATCATACTTTATTTGGACAACGATTGGAGCAATATGTATCTTTTAAACTTATGCGATTGATCTTAGAATATAACTCTAAGCTGCCTACATACCTCGGTAAAGAGGATAAAGTCATATCGTATTTCAGAATGAGTAAGTTTTTTGTTTTTTTATGTCCTAACTTTTACGTAGGCCGCCTCTTTAGAGGTTTTCAACCTAGGGGACTTTTATTTTACGTCCTAACTTTTGCCTAGGCTGCCTCTTTCGAGGTTTTCAACCTAGCGGACTTTTCTTTTGGGCCGTACACATTTTATACTCTTGTGGGCCAGGAGTAACATGCAGTTTATGCTCTTGCGTTAAGGAGCGTAGAGATTTGCAATCTAAGCTCATATTTTGAAGAGCTTTGCAACTTGAAAATTTTTCTCAAATTTAAAGAGCTTCATGACACGCGGTTTAGGCTCGTGCGTCCAGGAGCATCATAACTTGTAGTTTAGGCTCGTGCATTGAGGAGCATCATAAACATCCAGTTTAGACTTGCGCAATGAGGAGCATCATAACTTGCAGTTTAGGCTCGTGCGTTGAGGATCATTATAACTTGCAGTTTAGGCTCATCCGTTAAGGAGCATTACGAATTGCAATTTAGGCTCATGCGTCAAGGAGCATTGCATCATGCATGGACTCTTCAGTTTCGTCTCCGGATAAATACTTGCCCCCCATTCTCAGCATCCTCTGCTTCTATTTCATAATGAGGCTCAAAGCCAGGAAACCTCTGATATCCACTTATAGCCATACTCAATTCCATATCAAGTGCACGAGTTGTTAGTTCTTCAAATATTTAGGGATTTATGCCTTGTAAGATATAGCGAATACTCCAGTGCATGCCCTGAATGCACATCTCAATTCTAGAAGTTTCGCTAAGGCGATCTTTGCAGTTGTCACGACCCAAAATCCACTAAAGGCCGTGATGACGCCTAACACCACTGTCAGGCAAGCCAACGGTGAATAATTAACCTAATTACTCATTTTAGTATTTTGAAATAAAAATTCTCATTTAATTAAATAGTATGAAATAGAACTTACAGGGTAAATGATGATATTTACGTGAATTACAATGATGAACCACCTTTAGGAACCCCCAAAATCCGGTATCACAAGTGCATGAGCTTCTACTAGGAAATGTAATAAAATTCAACATCTGTCTGGAATACAAATTAGACAGGATAATATAAATAGCTCTGATGGAGAATCTACAGGTTGCGGATCGTAACGTGAAATGCAGCTCACGGTAAGTCTCCGCAACATCCGCGTCTCTGCGCCCAAAAGACCACCAGACATATATGTACCTTCACAAAAATGTGCAACAAGTGTAGCATGAGTACGTAAATCAACGCGTACCCAGTAAGTATCTAGCCTAACCCCAGAGAAGTAGTGACGAGGAGTCGACATCGACACTTACTAGTGGTCCAATAAGACAAATATAGTAATAAAAAGTAAACAAATATGGGGCTGGGTAAACAAACAAAATAAACAATTGTAAATATGTGATACGATCCTCCTCTCCACGATAGGCTCAAGCTGTCAATTAGCAATCACCTCCTCAACCGGAGCATAAATATATAATCGACCTCACAAGATAGGTCATAATGATTCAGATCGGGAATACTCATAGATACACTGAATTCTTGTCAATTATTACGCACGATTCCATGAGAGTATTTTACAGAAATGTCGAGGCATACGGCCCTATCCCATCATAACTTATGCACTGTCGAGGGTCGAACGACACGAATCATAAATGCATCTATTATACTGGTGAGGCGAACGACCCGCTCTCATTAGAGTGTGGTACATAATCCTGCCGAGGCGAATGACCCGATCCCATTAGAATAAGAAGCTTTAATGGGTCACTTACCCCACTCAAGAATAGACGTGTGAGTTATAAATTTTTAAGGAAAACCTTACATTGAAAACACATAGCACGGAAGAAATTCATATAGGTAGTACAATCATTCCACGGCTATTCATGAAGCCTATCAAATCTCTACTAAAGCAAGTCTATCACTCTACGCAAGTCCGGTCTCAAGTCGTTATGCAAAATAAAGGAATTAAACGAGCAAAATAACCCTATAGTACAATTATAGTATGGTGTGAACCAAAGTCTACCCGGACAATAGCATAAATTTAGCTACGTACGGACTCTCGCCACCTTCTGCGTACGTAGCCCCCGCAATAAGTAACACATAACAATTACATCACCTAGGGGTAGTTTTCCCCTCACACAGTTAGACAGGAGACTTACCTTGCTCCGAAGTTCCATAACCGGCTCTGAAGCCTCTCAAACACTGCATACCGATGTCCGTCGATCCAAAACTATTCAAACAATTGTGAAAACCAATCAAAATATATTCTCATACCCATAATTAATCATTTTAAACAATTCGCATCTCTGCTCGAAAAGTCAATAAAAATTAACCCTCGGGCCCACATGCCCGGATTCCAAAACTTTTCAAAGATAAACTTTACCCATAACACCACGAACTCAAATATATGATTTATTCCAAATTCCATGTCCAATTTCATAGTAAAAATCCAAAAATACCAATTTCTAGTTTTCTTTCAAAATCTCACATTTTCTACCAATTTTCATGCTTGAATCCACATAAAAACCATGTATTTAACTCATAATATGAAGAAATCACTTACCCCATTATAGTTGATGAATATGGCACTCCAACAAAATCCGCATCAACGTCCCTATTGGCCACTTCTGCGGCTCCGCACCTGCGGCCAAAACCTCACAGGTGCGGTTACACCAGAAGGCAGCTGCGTCGGCCTTTCTTCCAAGTCCAAACTCGATCCGTTGACCTCCCGAAATCCACCCGAGGCTCTCGGGATCTTAACCAAATATACCAACACGTCCCAAAATACAATACGAACTTAGTCGAAGCCTTAAATAATGTCAAACAACATAAAAAATTATGAATCGCGACTTGAATCAAACTTATAAATTTCCAAATTCCCAAATTCTATATCTCATGCCAAAACATATCGAATCAAGTCCGATTGACCTCAAATTTTGCACACAAGCCATAATCGACATTACGGACCTGCTCCCACTTACGGAATCGAAATCCGACCTCGATATCAAAAAGTCTACTCCCGGTCAAACTTCTCAAAATCATCCAAATTTCCAACTTTTGCCAATCGACTCCGAAATGACCTACGGACCTCCAAATCAACATACGGATGCGCCCCTAAAACCAGAATCACCATACGGAGCTATTCCCAGGTCAAAATACCAAACAGACATCGATAACATTAAATTAAACTTCAACCCAAATTTATGAAACTCTTCCAAAATGCCAACTTTTCACAATAAGCGCTGAAACGCTCCCGGGTCATCCAAAACCCGATTCGGACATACGCCCAAGTCCAAAATCATCATACGCACCTGTTGGAACTTTCAAATCCCGATTCTGAGGTCGTTTACTCAAAAGTCAAACCTTAGTCAATTCTTCCAACTTCAGCTTCCGAAATGAGAAATTTCCTTCCGAATCAACTCCGAACTTCCCAAAATTCAATTTCGACCACACGTGCAAGTCATAATCCCTGAAGTGAAGCTACTCAAGGACTCAAACCGCTGAATGACAAGCTAGAGCTCAAAATGACCGGTCGGGTCGTTACATTCTCTCCTACTTAAACATACATTCGTCCTCGAACGTGCTAAAAACTGCTCTGGAGTTGTCCAAAATCACCGTTTAACACCTCGTGCAGCTACTCGTGCCACCACAACACATGTTAGTATATTTGCTTGAGCCAGACTGAAAATCCTTCCTGCTACCTTAGCTAACAAGCTTTAGAACTAAATTCCAACATCTGAAATTCTGCCCGATACCCGATTCTAACATATGAACACAGTATCAATCTACACATGCTGAACCAGCACATGATCAAGCACCCGTTCTGATACCCCACAATGCACTGCATAACTCTTTTGCCCATGGTAATCCCTCTCCAAGCACAACAACTGCAAATTCACCGACCTGATGCCCGCGATATACCTCATAACAAATATAAAACCGGTCTCAATCCTCACAATACTGCAACGATGAAAGAGATGCGCAGGAACTCATAGCCACCTGCCCAAACCATAAATTATAGGGTCTCCCCTCTTGACAAGAGCCATTACCTCATTTTGAACTGAACAACGATATCTTCTCTTCAATGTACCTTATATAAATCTGATTGCACTGATCCCAGGTCCAATAATTGCGTCTCACCCAGTACAAGCTACTCAGGCAATAAGCCGTCTCAAACATTGCTCAAAATATTATATGATGCCAACAATGCGCCGACAAGCTACCAACTCGAATGCGATACATAAGGAAAAATGCACTTTAGAAAGGAACTTCCCAGCGAGCGCAACGAAATAGACGGTCGAATAGACGCTATGAACCCTTCTCAGAGAATGGAAAACAAAATACACAAGAATAAATATATGGAACCGTACTCAACATCTCACTGTTGCGGCGTGCAACCCGAACCACACATGATACCATTACGGTGTGCAACCTGATCCAAACATAATACCATTGCGGCATGCAACCCGATCCAAACAACATACCTGTAGCGGCGTGCCACCCGATCCACACATGACAATAAGTAAGGAAGTACCCATCAAGCCAAAATGCTCATACCTACAAAATACCGGAATATCGACCACGAGCACACCAAGTGCAAAAGTAGGAGACGGATAGCGCCATACGCTACAAAACCCAAGCACAACTAAGGTGCGATGAATGACCTGTATCTCGAGATCCATCCTGCTCATATAACACCACAAGCTACACAGGACCACATCACACGTGCGAATAATCAAGCCATCTCACAACCCAAATGGCACAGTAGAGGGTTATATAGAATAGATGACGATGGAAATAACGTCCAATGTACGAAAACTTCTCCATAAGAAATGCTATGCTGAATGAACCCACCCGGCCTGGTGTAGAGCACACATCCACATTTAGACCCATCAACGGTCCTCAAGCTGATTCTGATCATACCATGCTTGGTAAATAACCTTTAAAGGACCCATAATGACCTATTCATGATACATAAGAACAACCGTCAAATTCGGAACAAACTCACACGGTCCACACCCAAGAAATAGAACACCTCGCTGGCATCAACTCTCGCATTTGCGATATTGCCATAACCTCCATACTTGGTTTCCATATGTAGCAATCAAGTGACCAACATGTCACACTTATACAAATCCCCTGTGGCGTATGCTCCCACGACCTTCCGCTCAGGTAATAAGGTTCGCACATCCATACCACCAACCGTTCAAATTCTATAAAACGAATCAAAAATCCGCAAGTCAATACACAAAGCCTCTTCCACATAACACCATTCTCAGGTGACTCTAAAGTAAATGTCAGCTTACTCTGAACATCTAAATTCATTCTTGCTCATCCTAGCTCGTAATATTCTATCAACACCGAACCGCAACCGTGGCCTTCAGCTTCCAGTCCCCATGCCGCTCACTGCACCTATCATGCTGCTATACGAGATTACCAGAACTCATCATAACTCCTAAACTACTAGTAAAGTAAACACTTCCTTGGCTAGAAAACCTTTCACTCAGCTCATTTCAGAAGAACCAATGCAACACACAACTGAATTCTCAAACCACAGAAAATACAAACCTCAAGTCGTTATCTAGACCGCCATAACTCTTCCGGAATCCATTTACCCAATAAAGCCATTTGAATCAAATACCTCCCAAATCAACCAAGTTGTGGTGGTTCTCAAGCCCAAGTGTACAACCACACTAAATATATAATTTCACGCTGCCACGATCATACTGATAAACCATTACTAACCGACCCAACTTCTTCCAATTTATTCTCGACATGCCATAGAAATAATAATATCTCTATCCAAACGAAATGAACCAAATCTGCACTCGTCCCGAGTGACCTGTATCACAAGACCACATCGTCTTATTACTCATGAATCATTTTATATTCTCCTTACATGCACAATAGCATCTCCAACTGGTATACCCCTTTCGATAATTTCTCTACAAATCCGAAGCTCTTTTCTCCCATTTCTTCAATGTTGCACCGAAGACCGATGATAACATATATTTTGGGCTGATTGGCATGAGATTTATGAGCCCGAGAGACAGGAGAGATTGATGACTAAGCTGAAACTGAGAGCCGAATTGTGAGTGATATTGATGGGATCGAGCTGCACGCCGCAACAAGTGTTATTGATTCATGATGGGATCGGGCTGCACGCTTTAGCATGTATTAGTGATTCATATGTGGATCAGGTTGCATGCCGCAATAGAACCTATGGCTATATGTGGATCGGGTTACATGCCGCAATATGACTTATGGCTATATGTGGATTGGGTTGCACTCTACAACAAGATTTATTACTATTGATGGGATCGAGCTGCGCGCGCAGCATGAATTGTACAGTGCTGAGTGACTAATTGTGCTGAGGGACTGGGCATGGTGAGTGGGAGTGCGAGACAGTGACATTGAGTACTTTGAGAGTGTGAGTACATGTGTTCATCACCGTGATGCATTGCATTGACATGTATACTTGACATACATGTGTAGAGATGCATTTCCTCATGCTACACGGTATTGTGACATTCATGACTTCACATGTGCATTGACATGTAAGCATACAGATGTACTTTCCTAATGTTATCTGAGATTGCAACCTCTTATCTGTTGTTGAAAGTTTTTGGGAAAAATCACAGGTTTTTGACTTACTCATATTTTGGTGATTTCAGCGAAAGATTTAGGATTTGCTGTTATACTTGAAAAGCATGCCTATTTTGTCATAACTGTGAACGAGCCGAGCATCATATCTTTGAGCTTTATATTGCAATACTTTTTATTATATTGTTATGAGTTGTTGTTGGATATTGGTGTCGGACCCTGACCGTTGTCCAACCTCGTCACTGCTTTTAACCTAACGTTAGGTTTGTTACTTATTGAGTACATGGGGTCGGTTGTACTCATACTACACTTCTGCCCCTTGCGTGCAGATTTTGGATGCTAATGTTGCTGTGTATGGTGGGAGCTGGCAGTGAAGACATTCCTGTGTTTCGGTCATAGCTGCCACTTATTTTTGGTAGCTCTAAAATTATTAATCTGTTCATGTATACTTCAAACAGATGATATATTTATTTCGTACCAGCTTTGTAAATTCTAAATTTTAGAAGGTCATGATTTGTACTACCAGTCCTTGGGAATCTTTTATATAAAAGTTCAGTTATTTCATCATTTATTTTTCTCAGTAAATCTTATTTGAATTTGATTTGTGCTAATTGTCTTACCTAGCGGTTTGGGTTTAGGTGCTATCACGACTAGTTAGATTTTGGGTCGTGACAAGTTGGTATCAGAGCTCTAGGTTCTATGAGTCATGAGCAAATGTCTAGTAGAGTCTTGCGGATCGGTAAAATGACGTCCATACCTATCTTCGAGAGGCTACAGGGCATTTAGGATAAACTTCCCATCTTTCTTTCCTTATCATGCGACATTGATTTAGCTTGAAGCATATCTCTTTGAATTCCTTCCACTCACTCGTATGCATATGTGAACGCTCGGTATTAGTTGTGCATCGACGACTTGTGATTCTATGGATAAGGTATGAGATGTATTTTTTATGTTTTTGTGTTGGGCTAGTCTGGAGGACCTGAGGCCCGGTTTGGACCGCAGCTTAGGCTCGGTAGTTTTAGTTGTGTGAGCATGTGCTTTTGGACTTTTATGGTGTCCCTATGAGTAGGACTGGTGGCTTAGTGAGTGGTTGGATAGCAATATGATGAGTAGGATGTGACTATGAGATATGTTCAGATGGTTTTGATATGACAGGAAGATTTTTCTTGAGATGTGAAAGGACTATTGGATGCTCGATTTCTGTGGATATGTCATACGGTATGGAGTTATGAGGGTTTTGAGGGATTCTTTCATGTTATTTCATTGGTGGGACGAAGTAGATTTTTATGTCTTGTTGATGAGTTCAAATTCAAGAAGATTAAGTGATTGCATAGTAGTTGTGGCTGTAAAAGGGTATAGAGAGATGTCCGTTTGAGGCTAAGTAGGTGGGTTATCACCTGCAGGGTGTCCTGAGGTTGTATTCTCCCTATGTTGTTTTTGTGGAGAGTTTGCTCTTACTGGTGGGTTATATGTGTAGCAACTTGAGTTTGGATCACTTGAGGAAGTTGGCTTGATTGTTACGAGGATGAATGCAAGCTTAGCAGATGATTTGAGGTACTATATGGTTTGTGTTGCATGAGCTTATGAAGGATTTAGTTGAATCTCACCGCAGTATTATGGCAGTAATAAGTATGGGAATTGTGAGTTATCAAGTATTTTGATTTATGGCTTTGAGCCAAGTGGGGGAGTCTGCTATCGACGATTCGATTGCATGGTTATATGTTGTATTGGATTCGGTCTGAGGCATACTTGTGGATCGGTTATGACTTGCAGAGGCTGGTTTTGAGGATGACTTAGACAAGGAAATTTCTGGATGCATGATGTATTACACTTTATAGGTATACAGGAATCATGGAATGATTTGAGTTTGTTATTCGAGAAGGATGTAGTATGCATGGAGTAGGGATTCACTCGGTTGCTTAGAGGTGTGGATTACTTCCTTGGGTGATGTCGTGCTAATGGGATACAGGATGTTTGGCCCGTTTGGGCAGTGCAATTGAGAGTTGAGCAGAGTGGATGACTCTCGAGGAAGTTCTAAGGAGTTTAAGATTCACATGTGGCATTTGAGGATTTTTCAGATTGGTATATGGCTAGAATCTGAGATTTGCATTGGATGGTGTCGAGACTCGTGGTATTTCTATATCATTATGGATTCTAAATTTCAGTATCAGGGAGGTGAAGGAAACGGCTTTAGATTCATAAAAGGTCTCTTCAGAGTGGGTGTCTCGGTTGTGGTACTTTCAGGGTGCTTAAGAGGGAATACAACGGCTTATGGGCCTTAGGACAGAGTGGTTTTATGCTAGGATCTTTTATGGTGAGCTTTGGGTAAGGATCGTGGTGTTCTAGCAAGGAGAGGTGTCAACTTGAGGGTAATTCGGAAGGAACTCGGAGAAATAAGATAGCTTGGTAGTATAGGTTGGATAAGCACGGTAATGGATATGATCAGTTCTTTGGGTACTTATGATGTGGTGAGTCTCTACAGGTTTTTTGGGGCAATACTCTTGGGTTTGGTGACCTGCGTGGCTTATTTGAGTTAGAGAGATTCTGTTCTGACGGCTTGGTTATGAGCAAATGGATTACAAAGTATTCTCGATGGTTTCTACCACGGTTTGAGATGGATAATTCCTACCGGCGTGAGGAGCATGCTGTGTATTGTAATTTTCTACTGGATGAGATCATGTGAAAGGTTCCTGGCTAATTGAGTATGTATTCTATTGGTGACTCAAAGTTAATTATGAGATTCTCGTTCTTTCCATATGATTGCTTAATAGAGGTGGCGCATGTTGTGAGATTGGGATTTGCATTTGTAAGTATACGATTCAGTTTCAAAAGGAAGGTCATAATTTTATGCAGCACAGATTATTTTAGATGTTGGCACTAGTTGGTATTACCTGAGAAGACTGTACATTAAAAAGGTGCACTGAGTTTTGACTTACAGATGTTTCATTGGTATTGTGGTACTCACCCGGTTGATCGACTGCTGATATCCAGATGTTTGCTATATGGCATTGAAGGATTATAGAAGTATTTCTCATAGGGATGATTATGTATGATAGATGTGTTAGTCATTCGAGTGGCGGAGTTGGAATCGTCTATGGTGATTCATGTGTTTTATGGATTTGGAGACTGGGAGATCTCAGAAGCAGATTGTTTTGGGGTTGCGGACTGTGAAGATGTGGCCAAAGTTTTCTAGATGGAAATACGTGCTATGGTTAAGTCATTGTGGACTTTTGGAGGGTCGTTTATCCATTTGGGGATGTCCAAAGTTAATTTGGGGGCCCATTGGTAGGCCCAATGAGGATGTGTATTCTACACCGGGTCGGATTTGTTGACTCGGCACTGTTATTGCAGAGAGGTGCGTCATTCGGTTAGAGTGATCTTGTTCGTGTTCTGATATGTTCTATGTGTAACTCTTCTATGCTACGAGAGGTTGTGGTTTGTTGGTTATATGCTCTCATGATGTGGTTTTGTACGAGTCTTGTAGCGGAATTCGAGCGAGATGGTTATTGGGGTGTTGAATTGATGATTGTGCCTTGTTTATGGTCTTTCCTATTGGTGGTACATTGTGCTATCCGTTTCTCTATGGTTATGATTTTGCACTTCGTGTATTTGATGTCGAATTGCATGTGGTTATTGATTTAGAGCATTGTGGCTTGAGGAATTTCACATGGACCAGTGTTTGGATGGGGCCACGCATTGAAGAGGGGTTACGTTGGGATATGATCTTTTGAGTTAGATTCGTGTGTCTTGGCCCTACTATGTGTGATGGGTTCATAGCATTTGCATTGTGGTGGTACTTGTTGAGCTTGCGGGACGGTTCTCTCATTTGAGTCATTTTCCATGTTTGAGCACATTTAAATTGTTGCTTATTGGTGCACAAATCGCACGGTTGTGGCATTAGGTTGCATTGGTGTGGCTTGTCAATAAAATGGTTATGTTTGTTGAGATAAGGTCATTGGACCTAGAATGGATACTATCAGATTTGGTTACGATATGTTTGGAAGAATAATATCGGAAGTCAGCTTAGGATTTGGCTTTGGTTCTTGTCGGGCGAGAGAGAGAGCTCCATGACTTGTTGGTCTGATGAGTGGTTATGAGTTTCTGCGTGTTTCTTTCATCAATGGCAATGAATGAAGGTTTTGAATGAGGTTTAATTCGATATGAGGTTTATTACAGGTATCGAGTTTGTTTTGAGCAACTACTGTGATCGAAAATTTTGCTACGAGTATATGAGTTATGTGGTATATCATGTGATTTTATCTTGGGTTATGGTTATGACTTGATACAACTTGTTCAGACTTATACAGTGTGTAGGTGCGAGATTTGGGTCTTGTAAGGAATTCTGGATGTTGGAAATTGAGTTCCAAGGTTTATGGGCTAAGGTTAAATTAAGGATCTTCAGTTATGTTGTGTTGTCAGGCTTATATGGATAGGGGTGACGTGGGATCACCCCCGGGTATGTGCATGGTAAGGTTGCACAATGATTTGAAAGCTTTGGAATGACTCTTGGCACGTTCGATGACAGACGTAGGTTTAAGTGGGGGAGAATGTAAAGATCTAACCGGTCGTTTTGAGTATTTGCACTTTGCTATATGGTTTGAGGGCATGAGTAGCTCTGTATGATGTATTATGACTTGTGTGTATCATCTGTTTGGGTTTTCGGGTGATTCAGAATTAGTTTAGAAGGATGAATTTTATATTTGAAGCTTTAAGTTAGAAGAGTTGACCCAATTTGACTTTTGAGTATTTGACCTTGGATCAAAGTTTTGATGGTTCCGTTAGGTCCGGATGGTGATTTTGGACTTGGGCGTATGCCCGGATTCGCATTTGGATGTTTCTAAAAGATTTCGGCACTATTTGGCAAAAGTTCGCATTTGAAGTTTTGTAATGTTCATAAGTTTGACCGGGAGTTGAATTTGATGATATCAGGTTCGAATTATTTTCCCGGGAGTTGGAATAGGTTCGTTATGTCATTTAGAATTTTAATGATAAATTTAGATTTATTCCGGATTTGTTAGGCTAGAATCTGACGCTTAGTTCAAAGTTAGAAGTTTATGAACTTAAGAGATTGATCTTGTTCGACGATTTGTTGTTTTGATGTTAATATGTGTGATTTAAGGCCTCAAGTAGGCCCGTAATATATTTTGAGACTTGTTGGTATGTTCGGACAGGGTCCCGAGGGACTTGGGTGAGTTTCAGACCATTTCTAGGCTATTTTTAGTTGCTGGTTTTTTTGCTACAACAATGTGTATCGCGATCGCGGACTTTGGGTCGCGTTCGCGATGAGTAAAATAGAAAAAGGGCACCTGTGAATCGCGTTTGCTGAGGGTTCTTCGCATTCACGAAGAAGAAGTTCTACTGTCACTGAGCTATTTTTGGAAGCTTATATCTTGCAATCTATAAGGAATTTGGAGATGATCAAAAAACGAAAGTTATAACCTTGGTGTTTAGTTCTTAGAAAAATAAATCGTTTGTCATTTGGAGTTTTGTACAAAAAGTTATGACCATTATACTAGAGACTATTTGGAAGAGTTGGGCAAGCTTGTTGGAATTTGTTCATCGCGATCGGGGGGAATTTTTGCGATCGCGAAGGTTAAAAATTCAGTTGGAATTTTTTGAATCGCTATCGCGATGTTGGGGACCGCGATCGCGAAGAGGGACCCCTGGCAGTGCATTAAAACATCAAATTTCGGGATTTTGAGTTCATTTTGGCATTTTTTGAGCTATGAAACTCGGATTGAGGCGATTTTCACCATATTTTCACCACATGGATTGAGGTAAGTGTTTTGTACTAAATTATATTCAGTATTAATTTTTTTCCGTGATTCGATCTTCGTTTTTAGCATTTGATTGACGATTTCAAAGAGAAATTGGGGGGATTTTGTCTAAAATTTCATAAAGTGAATTTTCGAGTTTTGAGCATCTATTCAGAGTCGGATTTAAGTAAAACTAGTATGGTTGGACTCATAATTGAATGCGTTGTCGGATTTTGTTAGTTTTGTCGGGTTCTGAGGTGCGAGCTCGGGTTTGACTTTTTGGTTGACTTATGGCTTTTGATTAAAGATTCGGCCTTTATCGATTTGGTTTGTTTCCTTTGGCATTATTTGATGTTCTTGAGTTGCTTTTAGCTAGTTTGGAGCCGTTCAGAGGTCGGTACGCGCGGGATGGCATGTTTTGGCTTGTTCGGTATTGGAATTGGACTTGTTCGAGATAAGTAAGACTTCTAAACTTGTTGTTTAGGGTATGAATCCCTAAACATACGTGTTATCTCTTCGATATTGAGGTGACGCACATTCTAGGTGACGGGCATATGGGCGTGCACCGTGTGAATTATGACTCGGATGATTCTGTGGTATCGTGTAGTATTCTATCTTGTTTTTATCCATGAAATTCCTACGTGCTAGAATAATTTAGCTGTGATCCATGTTAGAAATCATGTTTAGGCTATGTACTTATTCTGTTGGGACACACTGAGGTCATTTTTGTTGTTGAGTTATTTGCCTAAATTATAATTACATACTCATTCATATTTATTCACTTGCATATCATATATTAGTCTCTGTTATCATCATTGTCACATCATGTTATTATTGTTTGGGTTGATTGGCATGCGATTTGTGAGCCCGAGAGACTGGAGAGACTGAGGGCCGAATTGTGAGTGATATTGATAGGATCGGGCTATACGCCACAACAAGTGTTATTGATTCATGATGGGATCAGGCTGCACGCTGCAACGGGTATTAGTGATTCATATGTGGATCGGGATGCACACTGCAACAGGCCTTATGGCTATTTGTGGATCGGGTTGCATACCACAACATTCCTTATAGGCTTTATTAGTAGTTGGATTTTGTGTCGTGACATATTTATTACTTGTATTTGTAGTGACTCACCTGACAAAATTAGACTTAAATAAATGTAAACCTGTTTAGTGGTAAGAACAAGAATGTCATCTTAGTTTGGGAACACCGATTTATAACATTTGAACCTATCTTTCTTTCTGGTCTGCCTTTGTGACTTTTGTCAATTCTTAGAAGGTTATTGATTTCCTGATGAACCTCATGACTATTTGATCACACTATATAAACATGTCCTAAACTAATTCATGTATCATGATTTTATGTATTCTGATGATTTCCATGCCCTTAACTGAAGCTATGAGTGTAATGACCTGACCGGTCATTTTGCTTTATAGATCCCTGTTCCCCTAATTAAGAATCCCCGTATGTGCCTTTACTATTTTATGACTTGTGGGGATGGTTGATTTATGTTTGGAAGAGTTCGAGTTAAAATTGGAACACTTGGTTCCTTAATAGTGGTCTAAGATGTCCGAGTTTGACTTGAGTCTACGTTTTTAGTAAACGATCTCAGAATTAGGATTTGACAAGTCTAATAGGTTAATATGATGATTTTGGACGTGTGTTCATGTCGGGTTTCGGATGATACGGGAGTGTTTCAGTGCTTAATGTTGAAAGTTGGTGCATTAAAGGTTTTCAAGTTCTTTAAATTTGGTTTGGAGTAGACTTTGGTGTTATCGAGGTTTGTTTGGGATTCAGAGCATGGGAATAGTTACGTATGGTGATTTATGACTTGTACGCAAAATTTGGTGTCATTCCGAATAGTCTAAGTATGATTCGGGGCATTCGGAGTAGGCTGAAAAGCTTGAAGTTCATAAGTTAATTCAATTTAGTTTTAGGGTACGATTCTTAGTTTCGATGTTGTTTTACGTGTTTTGAGGGTTTGAGAAGGTCCGTATTATGTTTATGGACTTGTTGGTTCAATTGGACAAAGTCTCGGGTGGCTCAGGTGAATTGCAGACCACCCGGAGCTATGTCTAAAAATCTGTCACTACCGGTTCTGATTTCCTTCTTCGCGATCGTAGAGGTTGTGTTGCGTTCGTAGAGAAGGAATTTGGGGGACTAGGTATTTGTTCATCGCGTTCGCGATCCCCAGTCCACATTGGCGAAGGTCTGGGGATTGTAGCCTCCGCGTTCGCGTGCATGGGCCTGCGCTCGCATAGGGGAAAAGGGGCCTGGGAGGGGTCAGTACCATTACCCTTCGCGTTTGCGAAGGTAACGCCGCATTCGCGATGCTCAAGCGAGCCAAGCCTTCATGATCGCGAGAGAGCCCTCGCATTCGCGATAAAGGTTCTCAGGTCCTGGGCCAGCTTTGCCTTCGCGATCCTGAAGCTTCTTCCCTTGATTGCGAAGAAGGGTCACTGGGCAGAGACTTGTTTAAATCGGGGTTTGGACTCATTTTTCTCTCATTTCACTTTGGGTTGGCCGATTTTGGAGCTCTTGGAGAGGGCGTTTTCACCTATCATTGTAAGGTAAGTAATTACTACTTAATGTGGGTTTAATATATTGATTTTGGATATATTTTAACATATAAATTGTGGAAATTATAGGATTTAGTTGAAAAACCTAGGTTTTGATAAAAATGGGATTAGACCACGAAAATGATTATGGAATTGAGTAAAAATTATATATTTGTGTTTGTGAGGTTATGGGTAACTTTTATTTACAAATATTTCCAAAATCCGGGCATGTAGGCTCGGGGTTTAATTTTAGGAATCTTCCAATTTGGGTTGGGTAACTACTCTAATAGGTAGATTATAAAGTTTTGAGGATATATTGATTAATTAATACAATATTTGGATAGTTTCGGATTGCGTGACATCGATTTGAGGCTTTAGTGTGAATTGTGAACCGGAAAAAGGACTTGGAAACGAGGTAAGTCTCTTGCCTAACCTTGTAAGAGAGAATTTTTCCCGTAAGTCCTATAAAAGATTGTTTGCTAGTAATTGTGGTTGCTACGTGTGTATAACGTGACGAGAGTTTGCATGTAGCAAAAAATCATGGTTATTTCTGGGTAGTTTTAGGACTCTACTATGTATTACTTGTATTATTTGCACCCAAATTATTAGTTTAATTGCTTAAATCGTATTTGAAATTGGATAAAGGATTTTAAAGATCGAGCTTCAGTACTTTGAGTTTTGGCGGGTTACTTGACTGTTGGTGAAAATTATACCGTCCTTGAGTATTATTCTTATGTAGTAGCCGTTAATCGGAGTTCGTAGAGTATTCTCTCTTCCTAAGGATCGGGCCAAAAGCCTCGGCAGTATAATAGATGCATCTATGGTTCGCATCGATCGACCCTCTATAAGGTCTGTAAAATTTCACCTAAAACCTGGAGTTTTGTGGTGCCGAGGTAGGCTATTGTATTTGAGGGTTGTAGCGGTACAGACTTTTGGGTTGAACAGAGCATTGGGAGTCAAAGAAACATTGTTGCAGAACCGGGCATTTCTGCGGTTCATTATGCTACCGCAGAACTGATATGCAGACCGCTAATCCGCCGCAGAGTGAAGCAGAGAAATGGGCGAATTTTGGAGGTCATTTTGCGGTCAACTATGCAATCGCATAATTTTTTAGCGGGCCGCACATCCGTCGCATAACCAGCATGAATATTTTCAAAGGGAGATTCTGCGGTCCATTCTGCGGCCACATAATTGATATGCGGGCCGTAGACCTAGCCGCAGACTAGACCAGACTAGCACAGTTTTTGGGACCGTTTCTGCAATCCATTTTGCGGGCCGCAAAGTTGAGTTCGGAGAGACCATTTTCTGCTTTTAAAACCCGATCCCATTTTGATAAAACAACCTTAGGGGTTATTTTAGAAGGTTGATATTTTAGAGAGAGAAAAGTGGTCTAGAGAGAGAAGAAGAATTCCTAATCTATTTATGCATCAATATTTGCTCAAGTCTGGAAGAATTCACAGGGATAACTCACAAAGCCTTCATCCAAGATGTAAGATTCTAGCCCTAGCCTTCAATTTCGAAATTTGGGTTTGGAATAGGTAATAGGGAAGAAGGTTTTGATAATGAGAGCTGTTATTTAGGCATGCATGTACTAATAAAGGTGGTAGGGAGGTTGTGGAGTATTTGCGGGTGCCCTACTGAAGTGGGTATTGATTGTGGGGTAAAGGAATCTACCATAGGAGGACCTTGAAACCTTTATGCACGCCTAATGCTTGATAAAATGCTCGAATGAGCTGAAACCCCGAGTATCTTCCTAATTATGGTTCAAATTTGTCATGTTTCTAATAGATTGAAGTCGCTAGGATTTCCGGAATATTGTAGTAATTTAAGGAAGCTCAAGCAAGGTATGTTGGATAAACTCCTCTTGTAGAATCGATTTTCATGATGTCCTCGTAAGTTGCAATTACGATTGGCTCAATTTCTTATTTCTTATGTTCCGAGTCCTTCCTAATAGATTTGATTATTCTAAAATAAGTGTTGTGTTGAAATATGAATATAATCAATATGTATTCCAAATGTTTCTATCACATCATGATTCCCTCCGAGAATGTAATCTAGCATGATCAATGTACCAAAAGTGTTGTGATTTAAAATCATGTTTCAATTGCAAGTTGGTATGCCTATTTGTGGAAGAGAAATTCAATGTGCTTAAGACTCATTTTTGTTCATATGTGTGCTTAAAGTCTTTATTTTAAATTCTCTTATTGATGGTAAGTCATGGTAACACTTGAAAGTTATAGGGGTGAGTATGAAATATGAAATATGGCCGACGTGCCAAGAATGATATTACAATTGTGGCCACTAGTGCTGATGAAATGGAAAGATGTGTGAAAGATTATGAAATGAGTTGTAAATCCTTTAAATAATAAATTATTTGGGAGTATCGTTTAGTCACCGAGGAAGGGTAGGTCGAAATAACCTAACCCCGAAACTAGATGTGCCGGTGTGGGAGTGATTGAGGGGTAAATCCCTATGTTGATATGTTGAGGTTCTTTCCCCTTATATGGGATGAGATTGATGTGTTGAGATGTTTCCCCTTAAATGGGATGAGATTATTGCTAGCGAGATGTGATGTGATATCGACCCACACGGCATTCTGGTTAGACGGATTAGCCCATCGGGCTGAGATCGGATGCCATGGCGCGCACATGGTGGTGTTGTGAGTGGATGTCTCGGGGTAAGATGTCTTAGCCGATCGGGATGAGATTGGACTCCGTGCTAAAAGCACGACGGTGTATCGGTACGAAAGATCTCCCACTTAAAAATAATGAAACTTACTTGAAATTTACTTTTCTCCTAACTTGACACCTTGATACTATTTGAGGCTCTTATTGATTTCATGTTTCCTTCTCCTTTTACTATTACTCGTTCTATTGAAAGGGGTGTTTAGTTTTACATACTAATATTATTCCATATGTACTAACGTCCCCTTTGTCGGGGGGGCTACATCTTTAATGGATGCAGGTAGTTCCATAGTAGGCGGTATTGATCAATGATAGAAGCATACCCTCTCCTCAGCTGACTTGGTGAGCCCCATTTCATTTCAGGGTCTTGTATCTTTTGTCCTCTATGTATATTGTTTTGAGTTATAGCCGGAGCCTTGTTGCCGGCACAATCATGCTACACTTTTGTATCTATTAGAGGCTCCGTAGACATAGCGTGGGTGGTACCTTTGTTTTGGGAAGTCAAATTAGAAATGCTGTATTTGTATCATATGTTTCCACTTCTAAACTATAAATGTGTAATGTAATATTTTGGGGAATCTTGAATGAAGTTCTATCGGTAATGAAATTTGGATTGTTCATGTAACTTTATCATTGTCAAATTAATGAAATATACCTTCTCATATATGGGTGAGTCTGGGTAGAAGGCATTGTACATGCTTGCTTGGACGGATTATCTCGGTTGAGCACCGGTCGCGCTCCCTGAGGTCGGAGAATGACACCCTCGGCAATGTACACACTATTCTGGATCGGGCCATACGACCTCGGCATAAATCGTGTGTGATATTGCTCGGAGTCCGATTATACTTGATATTTCTTCCATGACTTGAGAATTTATAATTTCTTGATGGCTCTTATTTGTTGAAATTAGTATGTGATAGTTGGAAATTTGTTATTTATATTTAGTTAAAGAACCACTTACTTATTGTTCATTATTTCATTATTACTAATGTATTCCACATCTTTTTATAATTTCTGCACTTTATTTATTAACCCTTAGTAAGTGTCGATGTCGACCCCTCATCACTACTTCTTCGAGGTTAGACTAGATACTTACTGGGTACATGTTGTTTATGTACTCATGCTACACTTCTGTACTAATCATGCAGGATCTAAGGCAGGTGCATCTGGCGGCCATTTAGGTGCGTGCCCCCGCTACCCGGAGACTTAGTAGTGAGCTGCTCTCTATGCCCGTTCTGCAGCGCCCAGAGTCTCTTCTTATTGCATTTATTTTTCTGTCTATCTTACTCCAGACAGTAGTATAGGAGGTTTTTTATATTTTACTAATTTGCTCGTACACTTATGATACTGGTTTTGGGAGATTCTAATAGATGTTTCATTGTTTTTGCTTATTAAATTCACTACTTCACTCTTTCGTTTATTTCATGCTTTACATTATTACAATCACTTATTAATCGTTATATTATTAAATAAAATCAATGACTTTAAAAATATTAAAATGAACAATTACATGGATAGTTCACCGTTGGCTTGCCTAGCAACGACGTTGGGCGCCATCCTGACCTATAGTAGGAATTGGGTTGTGACAGCTTGGTATCAGAGCACTAGGTTCACATAGGTCTCACAAGTTATGAGCGGGCCTAATAAATTCTTATGGATTGGTGCGGAGACATCCGTACTTATCTTCGAGAGGCTATAGGGTGTTAGGAAACTTCTCATTCTTCATCTCCTATCATGCAGTTGATGTTGTGCTAAGTATCTTTCTTTTATTCTCTCACAGATGGTGAGAACACGCGCGACATATGTACCCAATAGTGGAGGAGCTGCTCCCCCTGTTGCTAGAGGTCGAGGCAGAGGCCGAGGGAGGGCGCCAGCTCCTACCAGAGGATGAGGGCATCCTAGAGTTGCTCTTGTTGTGCCACTAGTGGATCTAGTGGAGGATCCTGTTATTGAGGAGCAGGGCGAGGTACCTGTAGCTGAGCCAGCTCCAACGGATTTCATGTCCGCACCAGGATTTCAGGAGGTCATGGGCCGTATGTTGTGGTTCATGAACTCTAAGAAGCAGGCTGGTTTATTTCCAGTGGACCCAGCCACATCTCAGTTGGGAGGGGCAGCACAAACCCCTACCGCTCAGGCTCCAGGGCATCCTGCTACCATATATTGGACCCCAGGTGCACTACCTGCGGGCTAGTCTCAGCCAGTTGAAGCGGCTATACCAGAGCCCAGACTAGCTGCGACCGGCGAGCTATAGAAGCTATTGGATAGATGGACCTAGGCTACATCCTCCTGCCTTTGGCGGTGAGTGACATGAGGACCCCCAGGACTTTATTGATCGTTACAGGGACATACTGCACAACATGATAGTATTGGAGTCCCACAGAGTGGACTTTACCACATTTTAGTTGGAGGGCAGGGCTCGTAGATGGTGGCAGTCTTATCTTCTCAGCCGACCAGCAGGTTCTCCTCCCTTGACTTGGGACCAGTTTACACATATCTTTCTGGAGAGTTATATCCCACCCTCTCTGAGAGAATAGTTACGGGGTCAGTTCGAGCTGCTTCTACAGGATCACATGTCTATGATAGATTATCAGGCGGGATTCTCTGAGTTGTCTTGCCATGCACTTATGATATTCCCCACCGATGCAGAGAGAGTGCGGAGGTTTATTGCAGGCTTCCACTATGGTATCAAAGTCACTATGGCCCGAGAGATTGAGATGGGGACTTCTTAAGAGCAGGTTGTGGAGATAGCTCGGAGGATCGAGGGTATTCGTCAGTAGGGCCGAGAGCAGGCACGGAGGGACAAGCGACCTCAATATTCTGGAGGGTTTAGTGGTGCTCTGTCTGGGGAAGAGGTTAGTTTGTTAGGGGACAGTCTAGCAAGCCCACGTATTCAGCACCGCCGCCTTCTCAGATTGCTCTAGTGCGGCCCTATTTCAGATCCATTCTAGAGAGCTCCTACCGTCCACCTATTATTCATGATTCTTCCAATGGGTGTTCAGGTCCCCAGGGTTAGACTTAGGATCAATCATCTTCCGCACCAATAGGTTGCTATGAGTGCGGGGAGCTTGGTCGTGTGACGAGATTGTGCCCTAGGCTTCAGGGCAAGGCAATACAGTAGGGATATCAGCCCATGATCACCGCACCAATTGCCACACCGACCATTCAGATGACCAGAGGAGGAGGGCAGGTGGGTAGGGGTCACCCTAGAGATGGAGGCTAGTCAGGTGGCGCTCCAGCTAGGTTCTATGCCTTTCCAGCCAGACTAGATGCAGTAGTCTTAGACTCCGTGATCACATGTATTATTTTTGTCTGCGGTAGGGATGCTTCGGTACTATTTGATCCAGGGTCTACGTATTCATATATTTCTTCTCTTTTTCTTATTTTCTGGGTGTCCCTCGTAAGTCCTTAGGTGCTCCTATATATGTGTCCATGTCAGTGATTGATTCTGTTGTTGTGGATCGGATTTACCGATTATGTATTTTGATTTTTTGTGGTTATGAGACCAGAGCGGATCTTCTATTGCTCGATATGACCGACTTTGAGGTCATCCTGGGCATGGACTAGTTGTCTCCATACCATGCCATTCTTGATTTCCATGGCAAGATTGTTACCTTGGCAATGCCAGAGTTGCCTAAATTAGAGTGGAGGGGTTCATCTATTAGTACATCTAGCCAGGTTATTTCTTTCTCGAAGGCTCAACACATGGTCGACAATGGTTGTTTGGCTTATCTAGCTTACATTTGGGATACTGATGCAGAGACTCCCACGATTGATTCAGTGTCCGTGGTGCAGAGTTCTCCGATGTGTTTCCTTCTGATCTACTAGGCATGCCACCAGATTATGATATTGATTTATGTATTGATTTAATGAACTGGATGTTTAGGCCATATCTTGACTCATTTGTCATTGTCTTCATTGGTGACATATTGATCTACTCGCGTAGTATGGAGGAGCACGAGCAATACTTGATAGTTGTGCTTCAGACCTTGCGGGAACAGAAGCTATATGCTAAGTTCTCCAAGTGCGAGTTCTGGTTAGATTCTATGGCATTATTGGGGCATGTTGTATCAGGTGACGGTATTAAGGTAGATCCCAAGAAGATCGAGGCAGTCCAGAGTTGGCCTCGTCCTACCACAGCGACCGAAATCAGGAGCTTCTTGGGGTTAGCAAGTTATTATCGTCGATTTGTGGAGGGCTTCTCATATATTGCGGCACCTTTGACTAGATTGACCCAGAAGGGTGCTCTATTCTGATGGACCGATGATTATGAGACGAGCTTTCAGAAGCTCAAGACCATATTGACTACAACACCAGTGCTAGTGTTGCCTTCCGATTCAGGAATGTATATTGTGTATTGCGACGCTTCACGCGTTGGCCTGGGTTTTGTATTGATGCAGGAGCAGCGAGTTATTGCATAGGCTTCACGTCAGCTGAAACCTGGTAGCAAGCACCTTGAGGTGCCTTTAACACCTCTACCCTCCTTATATATGTCTTAAAAAAACCCAAGTAACAGGAGTAGACATGTTTTGGCCAAAGAATCATAATAGACATGTTTTGGCTAGAGAATCATAATAGACATGTACAACACCAAAATGCACAAACCAATGTACAACTTAGTTAATACATTCACAAATGACTTTTAAACATTGTAAATGATATTATTTACAAAAAATAATATTTTTTTGAAAAATATTTATTATAAAACGAAAAATACATAATAAAATACTAAAAAATAAGAAAACTATTATAAATGTAGAAACAACAATGGAGAAAATTTACAATACATCTAGTAATAATATAACACATAAAAGAGTAAATAGTTTTATAAAAAATGTAACATAAAAACTATTTAAAATTACAAAAAATGCATAAAATTAATAACAAATAGGTAAAAAATAGGTAAAATACATAATATTATTATAAAAATATATAGATGACCAACCACCAATAACCATGATGCACCTCCATTGTGACAACCACCATAAGTGATTCCGATATCAAACCACCGCTGCAAACCACCAACCATCGCCGGTCACTACCGCTCGAACTACCGCAATTTTCCATCACTGCCACCCACAACCACAAACCATCAACATCATTGAACTTGACATGTTTCTAAGCATTGGCTAGCACTAGACATGGTGCGACGTGGAGCGACGTGGTGCGACATCGTGCCATGGCCATACCCTGCCATGCCCTGCCACGCCCTACCATGCCCTACCATTTCCTGTCATGCCCTGCCATGTCCTACCATGTCCTGTGTCGTGCCATGGCCGCGTCCGACGTCGTTCCATGTCCACGCCCTTCCACGTCCAATGTCGAGCCACTGCCACGTCCAACGTTGTGCCATGGCCACGCCCTGTCATCTCCTGCCATGTCCTGCGTGGTGCCATGGCCACGCCCTTCCATGTCCTGCGTCGTGCCATGGCCATGTCCTGCCATGTGCTACCATGCCCGACGTCGTGCTATGGCCACGTACTGCCACATACAGCACCGTTGTGAGGTTGGATATTTTAGAGCCCAGTCGAGTTCTTGCATGTGTTGTGGCTCAGTCTTCATTATTTGAGCAGATCAAGGCTTGTCAGTATGATGATCCGCACTTCCTAGTTCTTAGGGAGACGGTACTACATGGTGGTGCCAGGGAGGTAACTATTGGTGAGGATGGTGCTCTGCGACTCCACGGTCGCCTATGTGTTCCTAATATTGATGGATTGAGGGACAATATTCTATAGGAGGCACACAATTCTCGGTATTCTATTCCTCTAGGTGCTACAAAGATGTATCGCGACTTGAGGAAGCATTATTTGTGGCGGCGGATGAAGAAGGACATAGTTGAGTATGTAGGAAGATGCCTAAATTGCCAGCAGGTTAAGTATGAGCACCGGAGGCTAGGTGGCCTACTTCAGCAGATGGTTATACTAGAGTTGAAATGGGAGCGCATCACTATGGATTTCATAGTTGGGTTACCACGGACGTTGAAGAAGTTTGATGTCATTTGGGTCATTGTCGACAGGCTGACCAAGTCGGTACACTTTATTCCAGTGATGACCACGTACTCGTTAGAGAGGTTGGCCCAAATTTACATTCAGGAGATTGTTCGGTTGCATGGTGTGCCTGTTTCCATCATTTCAGATAGAGGCCCTCAGTTCACTTTGCATTTCTAGAGAGAAGTATGGAGTGAGTTGGGTACCTGAGTAGAGCTTAGCACAACCTTTCATCCGCAGACCAACGGACAGTCAGAGCGGATAGTTCAGATCATGGAGGATATGCACAGAGCATGTGTGACTGACTTCGGAGGGCAGTGGGATCAATTCTTGCCTTTGGTTGAGTTTGTTTATAACAACAATTATTAGTCCAACATCGAAATGGCTCCATTTGAGGCTTTATATGGTCGGCGATACCGTTCGTCCATCGGATGGTGTGAGCCCGGCGAGGCTAGGTAATATGACATTGATTTAGTGAAGGATGTCTTGGAGAAGGTAAAGTTGATTCAGGAGCAACTTCGCACAGCACAGTCTAGACCAAAGAGTTATGCAGATCAGAAGGCACATGATTTATCATTTATGGTGGGTGAGAAGGTTCTCTTGAAAGTTTCGTCGATGAAAGGAATCATGAGGTTCGTGAAGAAAGGCAAGGTGAGCCCAAGGTTTAGTGACCCATTTGAGATATTGAGGCGAGTTGGGGAGGTTGCTTATGAGCTTGATTTGCCTCCCAGTCTATCGGGAGTTCATCCAATTTTCCATATGTCTATGCTCTAAAAATATCATGCCGACAGGTCGCATGTGTTAGACTACAACACGGTTCAGCTAGATGAGAGCTTGGGTTATGAGGAGGAGCCGGCTGCCATTGTTGGCAGACAGGTTTGCTAGTTGAGGTCTAAGAAGATTTATGTGGTAAAGGTCCAGTGGAGTGGTCAACCAGTCGAGAAGATAACTTGGGAGACCGAGTAGGACATGCAGAGCCGAGATCCACACCTATTAAGCACTCCAGGTATGATTCTAGACCTGTTCAAGGATGAACGTTTGTTTAAGAGGTGGAGAATGTAATGACCCGATCGGTTATTTTTCTTTCTAGATACCCATTCCCCTAATTAAAACTCCCCGTATGTGCCTTTAATATTTTATGACTTGCGGGGATGGTTGATTTGGGTTTGGAAAGGTTCAGGTTGATATCAGAACATTTGGTTCCTTAATAGTGGCCTAAGATGGCCAAGTTTAACTTGAGTCAACATTTTTAGTAAACGACCTCAGAACTGAGATTTGACGGTTCTAATAGATTTATATGATAATATTGGACTTGGTCGTGTGTTCGGATTGGGTTTCGGATGACCCGGGAGTGTTTCAGCGCTTAATGTTGAAAGTTGGCATATTGAGGGTTTTCAAGTTCTTTAAATTTGGTTTGGAGTATGCTTTGGTGTTATTGAGGTCCGTTTGGGATTCTATGCCTGAGAATAGTTCAGTATGGGGATTTATGACTTGTACACAAAATTTGGTGTCATTCCATGTAGTTTAAGCATAATGCGGCGCATTCGGAGTAAGTTGAAAAGCTTGAAGTTCATAAGTCTATTCAATGTGGTTTTAGGGTGCGATTCTTAATTTTAATGTTGTTTTACGTATGTTGAGGGTTCGAGCATGTCCATATTATGTTTATGTACTTGTTGGTACAATTGGACTGGGTCCCGGGTTGCTCGAGTGAATTTTGGATGACCCTGAGCTATGTCTAGAAATCTTCTATTGTTGGTTTTGGTTTCCTTCTTCAAAATCGCGAAGGTTGTGTCGCGTTCCCGAAGAAGGAATTTTGGGGACTGGGCATCGCGTTCACGATCCCCAGTCGACGTTCGTGAAGGTCTGGGGCCTGTGGCCTTCGCGTGAAAGGGCCCGCGTTCGCGTATGGGAAATAAAGGCCTGCGAGGTGTCGGTACTAATACCCTTCGCGTTTGCGATGCTCAAGTGAGCCAAGCCTTCGCTATAGCAAGAGATCCCTCGCATTCGCGATGAAGGTTCGCAGGTCCTGGGCCAGCTTTGACTTTGCGATCGCGAGGCTTCTTTCGCGATCGCGAAGAAGGGTCACTGGGTAGAGACATGTTTAAATCGGGGTTTGGACTCATTTTTCTCTCATTTCTCTTTGGGTTGGCTGATTTTGGAGCTCTTGGAGAGGGATTTTTCACCTATCATTGTAAGGTAAATAATCACTACTTAATATGAGTTTAATACATGGATTTGGGTAGAGTTTAACATATAAATTGTGGAAATTATAGGATTTAGTTTAAAAACCTAGGTTTTGATAAAAATGGGATTAGACCACGAAAATGATTATGAAATTGAGTAAAAATTATATATTTGTTTTCGTGAGGTTATGGGTAAATTTTATTAATAGAAATTTTCAGAATCCGGGCACGTGGGCCCGGGGTGAGTTTTTTAGGAATCTTCCAATTTGGGTTGGGTAACTACTCTAATAGATAGATTATAAACCTTTGAGCGTATATTGATTAATTTATACAATATTTGTCTAGTTTCAGATTGTGTGACACCGATTTGAGACTTTAGTGTGAATTATGGACTGGGAAGAGGACTTGGAAACGAGGTAAGTCTTTTGCCTAACCTTGTAAGAGGAAATTTTCCCCGTAGATGCTATAAATGAGGGTTTGCTAATAATTGTGGGTGCTACGTGCGTACGACATGATGAGAGTCTGCATGTAGCTAAAACTCATGCTTATGTTCGAGTAGTTTTAGCACTCTACCATGTAGTGCTTGTATTATTTGTACCCAACTTGTTAGTTTAATTACTTAAATCATATTTGAAATTGGATAAAGGATTTGTAAATACTAAGCTTTACTACTTTGATTTTTGGCGGGTTACTTGGCTGTTGGTGGAAATTATACCTTCCTCGAGTATTATTCTTATGTAGTAGCCATTAATCGGAGTTCGTAGAGTATCCTCTCTTCCTATGGATCGGGCCGAATGCTTCAGTAGTAGAATAGACACATCTATGGTTCGCGCCGGTTGACCCTCGGCAGTGTACACACTATTCAAGATCGGGTCGTACAACCTCGGCATATATCGTGCGTGATATTGCTCGGAGTCCGATTATACTTGATATTTCTTCCATGACTTGAGAATTTATAATTTCTCGATGGATCTTATTTGTTGAAATTAGTATGTGATAGTTGGAAATGTTTAATTTATATTTAGTTAAAGAACCACTTACTTATTGTTCATTATTTTGTTATTACTGATGTATTCCATGCCTATTTATAATTTTTGCACTTTATTTATTGACCCTTAGTAAATGTAACGACCCGGCCGGTCGTTTTGAGGGTAATACCCCTGATCCCCTATTAACTGCTTCCCCTGTATCTTTTTCTGCTTATGTGACTTGTCGGGAGGTTTTGTTTTTGGTTTCGGAGTATTTTGGGACACTTAGTCCCTAAACGGAAGCTTAACTCTTAGGATTTTGACCGTAGTCAAGAACTGTGTGAAGACGACTCTGAAATGGAGTTCTGTCAGTTCCGTTAGCTCCGTAGGGTGATTCTGGACTTAGGGGCGTGTCCGGATTGTGTTTTGGAGGTCTGTAACTGATATAGGCTTGAAATGGCGAATGTCGCATTTTTGGAGATTTTGACCGGTAGTGAACTTTTTAATATCGGGGTCGGAATCTGATTCCGGAAGTTGGAGTAGGTCCGTAATGTCGAATATGGCTTGTGTACAAAATTTGAGGTCAATCGGACATGATTTGATAGATTTCGGCATTGGTTGTAGAAGTTTGAAGTTTGAACGTTCATTAAGTTTGAATTGGAGGGCAATTCATATTTTTAGCATTATTTGATGTGATTTGAGGGCTCGACTAAGTCCGTATGGTGATTTAGGACTAGTTGGTATGTTTGGTTGAGGTCTCGGGGGCCTCGGGTGTATTTAGGATGCTTAACGGATTGAGTTTTGGACCTATGTAATTGCTGAAGCTATCTGAGTTTTGGTGTTTTCACACCTGCAGTGGGGAGACCGCAGGTGCGGGATCGCACGTGCGGAGTGAAGGGCGCAAGTACGCTTTTGGTCAAGAAGGTCTGTGAGCGCAGGTGCGAGAAGGGAGCCGCATCCGCACATCCGCAGATGCAGAGTGATGGTCGCAGGAGCGGTATGGGTGGCTTGGGCAAGGGTCGCAGATACGGAAGTCAAACCGCAAGTGCGGGCTCGCAGGTGCGGCCCAAATCTCGCGATGGTTTTCCCGCAGGTGCAGTTGAAGGCTCGCAAAAGCGAGTTTACTGGGTAGAAAATAGGATTTCGAGGGTTGATTTCCCATTTCAATTTTGGGAGTTTGAGAGCTCGGTGTGAAGCGATTTTTCGAGATTTCTTCAAGGAGATTGTTGGGGTAAGTGGTTCTAACTCAGATTGGATTATATTTCATGAATCTATTGCTATTTTCATCTTATAATTAGGGATTTGAGTTGGAAATTTGGGGGATAATAGTAGAAACTTCACAGGCTACTATTTTGAGTTTTGGAAGGCGATTTGAGGTCGGATTCGAGTAATTCTTGTATGGTTAAACTCGTGAGTAAATGGGTATTCGTATTTTGTGACTCTTACCCGATTCCGAGACGTGGGCCCGGAGAGACTTTTTAGGGCGATTTTCTAATTTCTTGCTTTAGCTTTGATTTCATTAACTAGATTAGTTTCTTATTGTTATATTTATGATATGTAATTGATTTTGGCTAGATTTGGGCCATTCGGAGTCGGATATTCGTGGAAAAAGCATTGTTACGGATTTGATTTGAGCTTGTTTTGAGGTAAGTGGCTTGCCTAACCTTGTGTGGGGGAAATCCCCTTAGGATTTGGTATTGTCGTGATATACGAGCACCATGTACGTGAGGTGACGAGTACGTACACGGGTTATTTGTTGAAAAACCTGATTTATTTTACTGAGTAGCAACCTGGTTTTCCTTTAATTTGAGTTATACCGTTTAAATGAGTATTAGTCTACTTTCATTCTTAATTGAGTTTTTCCAACATGCGTAGTTATCCTGTTTAGTTTAATATCGCATGCCTACGTGCTTTAACTACTTATTTGAACTCTGTGAAGCATGCCTAGTTGATTTCCTGCTTTTTCTTGTTCTTTATCAGTCTTAACTGTAAAATTCTTGCTGTTAACTATGGTATTTATCGGTTGAGCTATGTGTTTATTTTGGGACTACGAGACGGTATCTCGGGAGATCCCCTGTTGTTTACCCCTGTGTGATGTACTGTTGCCTTGCTGTGTTTTCTTTTGTTAAATGCTAGTCTCTTATTATACTGTATATTCTTCTGCTTTATTTATTATATACTAGTGGGCCTGACATGATCTCGTCACTACTCGACCGAGGTTAGGCTTGACACTTACTGGGTACTGTTGTGGTGTACTCATGCTACACTTCTACACATATTTGTTTTTGTGCAGATCCAGGTACTACTTATTAGCTCCGCTATTAGCTGAGAGTACTTGTTGCTGTACAGAGACTTCAAGGTACATCTGCCGCATCCGCAGAACTCGGAGCCCCCCTCTATTCTCTCCTATGTAATTTACCTTCCGTACTTTTATCTGTTAGACTCTGATGTATAGAGATACTAGTTTCTTTCTGTAGCTTGTGACTTACGATGTTTCAGATTTTGAGAAGATGGTGTATTTATAGAGTATTGGTTATTGTACATGCCGAGCGGCATTGTTATTAGTTATTCAGTTATCCACTGATGTTAGTTGCTAAGTTTTGTTTCAGTAATTTGTTAGTCTTACCTAGTCGTAGATACTAGGTGATGTCACGACATTATACAGAGGGAGTTTGGGGTCGTGACAAGTTGGTATCGGAGCTCTAGGTTCATAGGTGTCGTGAGTAACAAGTCGGTTTATTAGAGTCTCGCGGATCGGTATGGAGACGTCTGCACTTATCATCGGGAGGTTGTGGAACTGTTAGGAAAAATTATACTTCTTTGATTCCTTGTCGTGCAAAATTTGTTGACATCAAAAATTCTAAATTCCTGTATTTTATTCTCTCACAGATGGTGAGAACATGTACAGGCGGATCAGATGACCAGGCACTCGTGCCCCCTGCTTGAGTCATGAGAGGCCGGGGCTGGGGTAGAGGCTGAGGAAGTCCACGCAGTGCAGCCAGCGCACCCGCACGAGCTACAGAGGAGCCCCCAGTAGCTCCAGCTGAAGGGCAGGCACCTGAGGTACCTATTGCTGCACCAGCCCTTCAGGAGACTCTAGCCCAATTTCTGAGCATGTTCAGTACCTTAGCTCAGGCTGAATTAATTCCACTTGCTCCTGCCACATCTCAGGCCGAGGGAGGAACACAGACTCCCATCGCCGATACTCCAGAGCAGGGGGGTTCAGGCCGACCAGGTTCCAGAGATTATACCGATGCAATCGGTAGCTCCTATTCAGCACGAGACTAGGACAACCGCTTCTGAGGCGGAGCAACTCAGACTTGAGAGGTACAAGAAGTACCACCCACCTACCTTCAGTGGATTGGCGTCAGATGATGTTCAGGGTTTTCTGGAGGAGTGTCATCGTATTCTCCGTACTATGGGCGTAGCGGAGATGAGTGTGGTTTCTTTTACCACTTTCCAGCTTAGAGGAGCAGCCTATCTGTGGTGGCGTGCTTATGAGTTGAGTAGTCTAGATGAGGTAGCTTCACTTACATGGACTCAGTTCTCGGACATATTTTTGAGAGAGTATGTCCCGTAGAGCCTCAGGGACGTCTTGCACGACAGAGTTTGAGCAGCTGCTTTAGGGTGCTATGACTGCGTCAGAGTATGCAGCTCGTTTCAGTGATTTGGCCTGACATGCATCGGCCTTGGTTGCCACAGTTCGAGAGAGGGTTCGTCGGTTTATTGAGGGACTCCACCCCAGTATTCAGATTAGTATAGCCAGGGAGTTGGATATGGATATTTCTTATCAGCAGGTTGTGAGTATTGCCAGGAGATTGGAGGGCATGCTTGCTCGGGATAGAGAGGAGAGAGAGGCCAAGAGGTCTCAAGAGACTGGTTCTTATTCTGGTGCTCGTGCCCCAGCAGCTCGGCATGGTAGGGGTTATGTGAGTCGCCCCGTTCATTCAGCTCTTCCAGCCGCCAGTAATATTCCGGTCCCTTCTAGGCCCTAGGAGCCTTATTATGCACCAAAAGTATCTAGTGTGCCTCCTGCTCGGGGTGCTTTTAGGGGCCAGTCCAGCAGACCTGGCTCGAGTCAGTCACAGCAGACACGCCCTTCGAGAGATTATTTTGAGTATGGCGACACTCGCCACATGGTGAGGGATTGCCCCGGACTTAGGAGGGGTGCACCTCCACAGACTTCTCAGCCACCACGTGCTCCACCGGGTCCTCACGCTATGGTTCCAGCACCAGCTACCGCCCCACCTACTCAGCCAGCTCGAGGTGGAGGTCGGGGAGGTCGAGGTCGCCCTATAGGGGGAGGCCAGGCCAGATATTATGCTCTTCCGGCTTGTACAGAGGCAGTTGCTTCCGACTCTGTCATTACAGGCATTGTTTCGGTCTATCATAGAGATGCGTCGGTATTATTTGACCCAGGCTCTACATATTCCTATGTGTCCTCTTATTTTTCCCCATATTTGGGCGTATCTTGGGATGCTTTGAGTTTCCCAGTTTATGTGTCTACTTCTGTGGGAGATTCTCTTATTGTGGACCGCGTGTATCAGTCGTTTTTGATTGCTCTTAGTGGTTTTGAGACCAAAGCCGATTTATTATTACTCAACATGGTAGACTTTAATGTTATCTTGGTCATGGACTGGTTGTCGCCCCATTATGTTATTTTTGATTGTCACGCTAAGACCGTGATGCTGGCTATGCCAGGTTTACCACAATTTGAGTGGATAGGTACCTTAGAGTATACTCCCAGCAGAGTTATTTTATTTTTTAAAGGTCACGAATGGTTGAGAAGAGGTGTGACGCGTATCTAGCTTATGTGAGAGATGTCAGTATTGATATCCCTATAGTTGAGTTAGTTCCAGTAGTGAGGGACTTTCCAAATGTGTTTTCAGCTGATCTTCCAGGCATGCCGCCCGACAGAGATATTGATTTTGGCATTGATTTGTTGTCGGGCACTCAGCCCATCTCTATTCCTCCATATCGTATGGCTCCTCCTAAATTGAAGGAGTTGAAGGAGCAGTTACAGGAGTTGCTTGATAAGGGCTTCATTCGGCCTAGTGTGTCACCTTAGGGTGCTCCTATCTTATTTGTGTAGAAGAAGGATGGTTCTATGCGGATGTGTATTGATTACCGCTAGTTGAACAAAGTCACAGTGAAGAACATGTATCCATTGCCTCATATTGATGATTTATTTGATCAGCTACAGGGTGCCAGGGTATTTTCCAAGATTGATTTACGTTCCGGTTATCATCAGTTGAAGATTCGGGAGCCAGATATCCTGAAGACTTCTTTCAGGACTCGGTATAGTCACTACAAGTTCCTTATGATGTCATTTAGGTTGACCAATGCCCCAACAAATTTTATGCACTTAATGTACAACGTGTTCCGGCCTTATCTTGACTCATTTGTCAATGTGTTTATTGACGACATTCTGGTGGACTCCCGGACTCGGGAGGATCCTGAGCAGCACCTGATGATTGTGCTTCAGACCCTGAGAGAAAAGAGGTTATATGCAAAATTTTCAAAGTGTGAGTTTTGGCTAGACTCAAGGGCATTCTTGGGTCATGTAGTATCGAGTGATGGGATCCAAGTGGATCCGAAGAAGGTGGAAGCAGTACAGAGTTGGCCTAAACTGTCATCAGCTATGGAGATCCGGAGTTTTCTTGGTTTGGCGGGGTATTACCGTCGTTTTGTAGAGGGATTCTCATCTATTTCAGCACCTATGACCAGGCTGACCTAGAAGGATGCTCCATTCAGGTGGACAGAGGAATGTGAGGAGAGCCTTCAGAAGCTCAAGACAACTTTGACTACAGCCCCAGTATTGGTATTGCCTACAGGTTCGGGGTCTTATACTGTATATTGTGATGCATTGCGGATCGATCTCGGTGCAGTGTTCATGTAGGATGGTAGGGTGATTGCCTACGCATCCAGACAGCTGAAGGTGCATGAAAAAAACTATCCTATCCACGACCTTGAGTTAGCAGCTATTATTCATGCCTTGAAGATTTGGCGACACTATTTGTACGGTGTCCCTTGTGCGATCTACATCGATCATCGGAGTTTGCAGCATCTGTTCAAGCAAAAGGATCTTAACTTACGTCAGCGGAGGTGGTTGGAGCTATTTAAGGACTATGATATCACCATTTTGTACCATCCGGGGAAGGCCAATATGGTGGCTGATGCTTTGAGTCGCCGGGCGGAGAGTTTGGGGAGCTTAACCTATCTACCAGCAGCAGAGAGGCCATTGGCTTTGGATGTTCAAGCCTTAGCCAGCCAGTTTGTGAGATTGTATATTTATGAGCCGAGTCGAGTATTGGCTTGTGTGGTCTCTCGGTCTTCTCTTTATTATCGTATCAGGTAGCGTCAGTGTGATGACCCCCATATGCTTGTCCTTAAGGACACGGTCCAGCACGGTGATGCTAAGGAGGTCACTATTGGGGATGATGGTGCATTGCGGATGCAAGGAAGGTTATGTGTGCCTAATGTAGATAGTTTGCGAGAGTTGATTCTTCAGGAGGCTCACAGTTCGCGGTACTCCATTCATCTGGGTGTCGTGAAGATGTATCAAGACTTGAGGCAACATTACTAGTGGAGAAGGATGAAGATAGACACAGTGGAGTATGTGGCTCGCTTCCTAAATTGCTAGCAGGTTAAGTATGAGCATCAACGGCCAGGTGGATTATTTCAGAAGATAGATATTCCGGAGTGGAAATGGGAGCAGATCACTATGGATTTCGTTGTTGGACTCCCACGGACTCGGCGGAGGTTTGACCAGTTCGGGTAATTGTGGATAGGCTGACCAAGTGAGTTCATTTCATTCCTGTGATGACTACCTATTCTTCCGAGCAGTTGGCTCGAATTTATATCCGTGAGATTGCCAGGCTTCATGGCATACCGGTATCTATCATCTCTGACTGGGGTACGTAGCTTATATCACGATTCTGGAAGGTTGTATAGTAGGAGTTGGGTACTCGGGTTGAGCTTAGCACAGCATTTCACCCTCAGGCGAACAGACAGTCCGAGCGCACTATTCAGATACTGGAGGATATGCTCCGTGCGTGTGTTTTAGATTTTAGAGGTGCTTGGGATCAGTTCTTGCCACTTGCAAAGTTTGCCTACAACAACAATTATCAGTCGAGCATTCAGATGGCACAGTGTGAGGCTCTGTATGGTAGGCGGTGTCGGTCTCCAGTGGGTTGGTTCGAGTCGAGCGAGGCTAGATTACTGGGTACAAACTTGGTTCAGGATGCCTTGGATAATATGAAGGTGATTCAATATCAACTTCGCACAGCCCAGTCCAGACAGAAGAGTTATGCAGATCGGAAAGTTCGCGATGCTGCATTCATGGTTGGAGAGCGGGTCTTGCTTCGGGTTTCGCCTATAAAGGGCGTTATGAGGTTCGAAAAAAAGGGCAAGCTGAACCCAAGGTTCATTGGTCCCTTTGAGGTATTGCGGCGAGTTGGGGAGGTTGCTTATAAGGTTGCCTTACCTCCCAGTCTAGCAGGAGTCCATCCAGTATTCCATGTTTCTATGCTCCGGAAGTATCACGGCGATCTGGCTCATGTGTGGGATTTCAGCTCAGTCCAGTTGGATAAGATCTATCTTATGTTGAGGAGCCAGTGGCTATTTTGGATAGGCAGGTTCAAAAGCTGAGGTCAAAGAACGTTGCTTCCGTGAAGGTTCAGTGGAGGGGTCAGCCAGTCGAGGAGGTGACTTCGAGGACAAATGATTGTTTTAAGAGGTGGAGGATATAACGACCCGGCCGGTCGTTTTGACGGTAAGAGCCCCGATCCCCTATTAACTGCTTCCCTCATATCTTTTTATGCTTATATGACTTGTCGGGAGGTTTTGTTTTTGGTTTCGGAGTGTTTTGGGACACTTAGTCCCTAAACGAAAGCTTAAGTCTTAGAATTTTGACCGTAGTCAAAACTGTATGAAGACGACTTCAGAATGGAGTTCCGTCAGTTCCGTTAGCTCCGTTGGGTGATTTTGGACTTTAGGGCATGTCCAGATTGTGTTTTGGAGGTCTGTAGGTGATTTAGGCTTGAAATGACGAAAGTCGAATTTTTGGAGATTTTGACCGGCAATGGACTTTTTGATATCGGAATCGGAATCTGATTCCGAAAGTTGGAGTAGGTCCGTAATGTCTAATATGACTTGTGTGCAAAATTTGAGGTCAATCGGACATGATTAGATAGGTTTCGGCATCGGTTATAGACATTTGAAGTTTTAAAGTTCATTTAGTTTTAATTGGAGGGTGATTCGTATTTTTAGCGTTGTTTGATGTGATTTGAGGGCTCGACTATGTCTGTATGGTGATTTAGGACTAGTTGGTATATTTGGTTGAGGTCCCGGGGGCCTCGAGTGTGTTTTGGATGATTAACGGATTGAGTTTTGGACTTATACAATTGCTGAAGCTATCTGAGTTCTGGTGTTTTCACACCTGCGGTGGGTAGACCGCAGGTGCGGGGTCGCACATGCGGAGTGAAGGGCGCAGGTGCGCTTTTGGTCAAGAAGGTCTATGAGCACAGGTGCGAGAAGGGAGCCACATCCGCGCATCCGCAGATGCGGAGTGATGGTCGCAGGAGTGGTATGGGCAAGGGTCGCAGATGCGGAAGTCAAACCGCATGAGCGGGCTCGCAGGTGAGGCCCAAAGCTCGCAGATGCGGTCCTAGCCATTTAAGTCATTTTCGCACCTGCGATGCTTTTCCCGCAGGTGCGGTTGAAGGCTCGCAGAAGCGAGTTTACTGGGCAGAAAATAGGATTTCGAGGGTTGATTTCCCATTTCGATTTTGGGAGTTTGAGAGCTCGGTGTGAAGCTATATTTCGAGATTTCTTCAAGGAGATTGTTAGGGTAAGTGGTTCTAATTCGGATTTGATTATATTTCATGAATCTATTGCTATTTTCATCTTCTAATTAGGGATTTGAGTTGGAAATTTAGGGGATAATGGTAGAAACTTCATAGGCTATAATTTCGGGTTTTGGAAGGCGATTTGAGGTCGGATTCAAGTAATTCTTGTATGGTTAGACTCGTGAGTGAATGGGTGTTCGTATTTTGTGACTTTTACCCTATTCCGAGACATGGGCCCGTGGAGACATTTTGGGGCGATTTTCTAATTTCCCGTTTTAGCTTTGATTTCATTAACTAGAATAGTTTCTTATAGTTATATTTATGATATATAATTGATTTTGGCTAGATTTGGGCCATTCGGATCCGGGTGTTCATGGAAAAAGCATTGTTACGGATTTGATTTGAGCTTGGTTCGAGGTAAGTGGCTTGCCTAACCTTGTGTGAGGAAATCTCCTTAGGATTTGGTACTGTCGTGATATGTGAGCACCGTGTACGTAAGGTGACAAGTACGTACACGGGCTATTTGTTGAAAAACCCAATTTATTTTACTGAGTAGCAACCTGTTTTTCCTTTAATTTGAGTTATACTTTTGAAATAAGCATTCGTCTGTTTGCATTCTTAATTGAGCTATTCCAACATGCGTAGTTATCCTGTTTAGTCTAATATCGCATGTCTACGTTCTTTAACTGCTTATTTGAACTTTGTGAAGCATGCCTAGTTGATTTCCTGCTTTTCCTTGTTCTTTATCAATCCTAACTGTAAAGGTTTTGCTGTTAACTATGGTATTTATCGGTTGAGTTGTGTATTTAATTTTGAAACTAAGAGGCGGTTCCTCGGGAGTTCTCCCTGCACATTTACTTTTGAGACTACGAGGAAGTTCCTCCGGAGTTCTCCCTGCACATTTACTTTTGAGACTACGAGGCGGTTCCTCGGGAATTCTCCCTATATATTTACTTTTGAGACTACGAGGCGGTTCCTTAGGAGTTCTCCCTGCACATTTACTTTTGAGACTACGAGGCGGTACCTCGGAAGTTCTCCCTATATATTTATTTTGGGACTACGAGACGGTATCTCGAAAGTTCTCCCTATATATTTATTTTGGGACTACGAGACGGTATCTCGGGAGATCCCATGTTGTTTACCCCTGTGTGTTGTACTGTTGCCTTGTTGTGTTTCCTTTTGTAAAATTCTAGTCTCTTATTATACTGTATATTCTCCTACTTTATTTATTATATACCAGTGGGCGTGACCTGACCTCGTCACTACTCGACCGAGGTTACGCTTGGCACTTACTGGGTACCATTGTGGTGTACTCATGCTACTCTTCTGCACATATTTTTTATGTGCAGATCCAGGTACTACTTATTATCCCCGCTATTAGCTGAGAGTGCTTGCTGCTGTATGGAGACTTCAAGGTATATCTGTCACGTCCGCAGACCTCGGAGTCCCCCTCTATTCTCTCATATGTCATTTACCTTCCGTACTTCTTTTGTTAGACTCTGGTGTATAGAGATACTGGTTTCCTTCTGTATCTTGTGACTTACGATGTTTCGGATTTTGGGAAGATGGTGTATTTATAGAGTATTGGTTATTGTACATGCTGAGCGGCATTTTTATTAGTTATTCAGTTATCCACTACTGTTAGTTGCCAAGTTTTATTTTCGCAATTTGTTAGACTTAGCTAGTCGTAGAGACTAGGTGCCGTCACGATGTTATACGGAAGGAGTTTGGGGTCGTGACAGTAAATGTCGATGTTGATGTTGATCCCTCGTCACTACTTCTTCGAAGTTAGACTAGATACTTAATGGGTACATGTTGTTTATGTACTCACGCTACACTTTTGCACTAATCGTGCAGGATCCGCGGTAGGTGTATCTGGAGGCCATTCAGGTGCGTACCCCTGCTACCCTGAGACTTAGTGGTGAGATGCTCTCTATGCTCGTTCTGCAGTGCCTGGAGCCTCTTCTTATTGCATTTATTTTTTTTGTCTATCTTACTCCAGACAGTAGTATAGTAGGTTTTGTATATTTTGCTCGTGCAATTGTAACACTGGGTTTTGGGAGATTCTAGTAGATATTTCATAATTTTTTATTATTAAATTCACTACTTCACTCTTTCGTTTATTTCATGCTTTACATTGTTACAATCACCTATAAATCATTTTCTTATTAAATAAAACCAATGACTTTAAAAATATTAAAATGAACAATTACATGGTTAGTTCATTGTTGGCTTGCCTAGCGGCGACGTTGGGCGCCATCACGGCCTATAGTGGGAATTGGGTCGTGAGAATGAAGTTTAGTTAAGGTATGTTCATTCCATTTGTTGTGTTGAAATACTCACATTAAGTTTCACTATATCTGAAGCCCCACACTTGCTTTGCCTAACAATATCACTAATGTAATCACTCCCTTTTTCTGAAAACTCCGATAATGGCATGATCCTTGCTTAATTTCCTCTATGGGTGTTCTCTTAAATATTCTGCACTCATCTTGTTCTCCAATACTTCTATTTGTCTTTCACAATCATGTATATGTCTACATTGTCCTTAAAACTTCATTAAACTCACTTAAATGAACTAGGCCTAACCTGTGAACTTGAGATGAATCTTCTGTTGCTATTGTTTGAGTATAATAGCATGGTTTGTTCTCCAATGAGATTAGTATGAGGCTAAGAACTTTTATTGAGAAGTGATCATGCCGTTTGTTTAGAATGAGACAAGACTGTTAGCCTGAGCCTCCATTAATACTCTATAGAAAGTCTCTAGTGTAGTTGTTTTTATGTGTCTCTGTTAATACTCTTTAGAAGTTCTAATTGAAGTTGTTAATCCGTAGCTTTGTTAATACTCTTTAGAGGTTCTAATTTTAGTTATTAATTTGTATCTCTATTAATACCTTTCTTAGAGGTTTTAATTGAAGTTGTTAACTTACATCTCTATTAGTATTCTTTAGAAGTTTCCATTGGAATTGTTAACTTGAGTGTATGTTAAAATTTAAGACTTAGTTAAAACAAATCCTTGACTAATTTGGTTGAAGGCTATTAAGAACATGTAGTTATGAACATGGACTGCTATGATTCTGAACTATGTACCTCCTCTACTCTTAAGACATATAGTCCAGGTGTTTGGGTTTCTAAAGTAGTCTGCCAGTACTATGTTTCTTGTGTATGCCTGGAGTTAATTTTTGAGCATGCCTAACATGTTATGGTGTTCAAAGTGACTCATATGCTTATGTTTAAATTGTAGTTACACTAGTGTGATTGGATGTCTTGTAATCCTGTAGTATTCTGTATTAGTGGTTATGAGAGATGCACACTCCTATGGTATGGTATCATTGTGGTATGGGATCTACATTGAGTGCCTTATTGAAACCTAAACTTGTGGCGAAGAATGAGTGTGAGTAGTTGGGGGTATTTGGGAGTAGAGTTCAGTTCTTAGTTGAGTTACTCTCCCTGACACAAGCACAACCCTGGGCCTTGAGACCCTTGGGAACTTTGAAGTGTCAGGGATCCAAAGAGTGCCTTGGCTTTGAATGTAATTCTACCCTTAGCCTCTAATCTATTGACATTTATTACTCCTTTTAGGTTTAGTATTTAACGACAACAAAAGGCTTTCATTGTGAATCACTTTACCATATGTGACTCAACACTAGTTTTATATTTGGATCGTTGTTGATTGTTGTAACTAGTCTTAGGAACATAGTAGTTTATCTCATGTGTAATTATGCATATTGAATAGCATATATAATGACTTTCTTTTCTTTTTATTGAGCATGTGTTACATTTGGGCCTACCAAGTTGTCAAAGAACTTAGGCCCAAGTCCTATACCTGCGTATTTAGGAGTCTGAAGTTTGTTGTTGTCCGTTCTAGCTATTTGCCGGGCCTACTTCTTTTCAGGCCCAAACATGAGTCCATCCTTTTCCTGTTACTACTTTATTAAATTTTACTATCCTTATTTCTCACATATATATGACATTTATCATATCTGATTGAATGCTTTATGTTATCTCTTTGACTCATGTAAACAATCTAGGCAATCCCTAAAATACATAGGATTTAAAAAGAAATGTTAGACTTAGTAATAGATGGCAACAGTTCGCTAAATCATATTCTGTTTATTTCTTAATATTTACTAATATTTTTTACGAAGCCTTTTGAAACCAAAACAGCCTTCACGAAGGGTGACAGTCTCCTCTTTTCAAAATCAAAAATTGAATCCAAATTGGTCTTTTAATCGAGATTTTCTACAAAAGGAAATCGCACAAATGTTGTTGCAAAACCAAGACTTTTCGGATATTTGTTTTCCCAAAAACGAATATGAGGTTTGAGAACTAATTTCTAAGGTATGCCTAAAGACTATTTCTTTAAACAAGCTTCACTTAACAAAGATTATACAAATGGTCACTTCTCTTTTAAAGACAAAGTGTTTTTTTTATACCTTAGCCACATCTCAAATGTTTTATCAACAGAAACACTATATACAATAATTCAAAACTCTTTCAATCATATATATACAAACATTCTCTTCAAGGCTTTTATAAACCTCTATCCTTTTAAAAACTACATATCCTCTTTTCAAGCATTAAGTTATAAATTAGATATATAGTATGCCATACATTTAATACTAATTAAGAAGAGTATAGACAACTAGTCCTTTAAACCTAGTCTAAGTCCTATGGAGATACCTCATATAGCTTTCATGGAGTGCCTAACACCTTCCCCGTAGAAGAACAAGAACTCTTACCCAAAATCTCACCAGTTAGCAGACTAATAGAGAAATGATCTTAGTAATTATATAGGTACCCTAGTATACCTTTAAATATTAGGTGGCAACTCTCTTTTATCATCAACAAGGAAATTATTAGTTGAATCAGTTTTGACTCGTGCAAAATAGGGTACAACAGGTGAAGCACCTACTTGTCACCTACGCAGTCTGCGTAGTTTTGTGAAAACACAAATATCTGTATACTCTGATGTCAAATTGACAAATATTTTAATGTGTTGGAAACTATGGTTAGGTCACCTTATAACTCCATGTATATTGAGAGAAAAGCTTAGTGACGTTAGACCCAAATTTTAGTAAGATTATGAACGTATCTTGCAAAAACTTTTGTCAATTTTTGTTTTAAAACATGTTTTACTCAAAACATAACTTATGAATATTATATGACTCAAGTACCTTAAACCACGACCTCTTTAGCATATTACACACTCCTAGTTTTACCCTGAATGTACGGGTTATAACATCTTTAATTTGTTTAGCCTCCAACCCTCATGATACTTTCGTAACACCTGTGTTAACTCATCATTATCTTTGTAAAGGTCCCTAAACTCTCCCGCTTATATTTATTCACTTAATATGCATTCCAGCATAAAGGTATAAGGTGTAACATCCTTCCCACGTAGGAATATTCGTCCTCGAATGTTAACTCTTTAGAGACTTGCGAAAATTTTGCCCGAGTCTCCTCTGTACACTGGACTTAAACCAATCTACACACAGCCAGAAAGTATACTATACATGCCACACATGGCCAATGTCTATAAATAGCAACACACGGCCGTCAATAAGCACTGCAAGTCAAAAATAAGAGCTCACACGATGACCTACTGGCTTTAACCGGGCTGTTGTCGCCCCCCTCCCCTACATTTTCTCGCCAAAGCGGGCTTCGACATGTGACAAGTCTTTAAATGAGTATTAAAAGAGAAGAATCGCCACCTTATAATTTTTAAGGTGCGTTAGGCACCTATTTGCAAATAACTTTGTTTTGACTAGTCCTTATTACCAAAGACGGGTAAGGGCTCAAATTACCCCAAAGAGAAGGTGTTAGGCACTCTTCAAGGTCTACAACTGTGGGTCCCGGCTGAAGTTAAACTATGTAAATTATTGGATTATAATTAAGCTAAGTGATCATATAAGCGAGGGAAGACATGGAATTAAAAGGTTCTATTGTAAAGGAAATCGAGCGACAATTAAACTATATATACAAGTCTTTTGAGGTTACAAGGTACGACTTAACTATTCTATATTTGATGACTAAATGTGAACAACAAACATATAAAAGGAAGGGGGCCCTAAGCTTTTTGCCCTAAAGGATCACCCCGTGCAACATAAATAATACTTCACAACTCCCTTGAAGTAGGGGTTGCTCATATTATTCAGCGGGCACGTACTATCATCTTCTACTACCCGATTAATATCTTAAAGTTGGTTACTTAAAGGCGCTCTAATTCAATTCTAGATTGCGTCGTACGCGTGCACTACCCGTCCCATGCCTATAGTCAAGGAGGATTTGGACCTACTATCAGGTGGTTCTAGACTCTACTTAGGATGCCCAAAAATGACAAAACTAGCACACATTCAAAACATACAGGACTTCACATAAATGCAATAAAAGGCTCAAGTTAACTCCCACACATAAACAGAGAATGCACACGGTAGATTAAGAAATAGCCAATTTCAGAGTTGAGAAGCATTATAGTTGTTAAATCCTATAGGCATGATTTCTAGGTAATTCTGATTTCCAGTATTGTACAGGCAGTACTGCAGCATTAAAATAATGAATTTGCAGATTATAGGTATTGCAAACCCTATAGGCATGATCTCTAAATGATTTGTGAGGGACAGTAGCCTATAGGCAGGATTTCTATCAATTGGCATTCGAACTTGCTTTTATAATACTTTACCCCTATAGGCATGTCATCTAGGTAGGGAATTATAATGAAAGTAACAAAAGAAACTGATTAATTAGTTAATAGCTATGGCATCTAGATGAGTCACGTGATTGAAAAACGTGCATCAAAGCATGCATTTCCAGTCATTGCATTGGATTCATATAGGCATGATATCTAAGCGAACAAGTCTAATTTCAGATCTTATAAGCATACTTACTAATGTGTGCAAGTTAAGGAATTATATTAACCTTAATTCATGCTTTCTAGGTGAATAGGCAATCAACACGTTATGCAGATAATTCCCAAAGATTGTACATGTCAAGCAAATAAACAATTATATCCCTATAGACATGCTTTCTACCCATTCATGCGAAGATAGAGTATCCAAGGCCTCCAGCTTTCACTAATCCCCAACTGTTGTTTATTACAAGTTATTATAGACCCAAGAATGAAATAATAAAAACTTGAATATGACAAAATACATACTGAAATAAATATAAGCCCACTAAACTAATTACAGGCCCATTACAAAAGTAATCGGCCAGGGGTATCCTTAGGCCTTCTCCGGATAAACAACAAGCCAAAATCATCAGCTCACAAGACAACTAGAGTGCACCTGAATCTAGTTCCCAGGTCCAACAACATACATGGACCAAGCCCATGCCCAATGAATAACTTACTCATCCAAATGGATGCCAGATTATACAACGGATGAAATACTCATGGAACAATTTAAACACTTAATTCCTAAAGCTATAGCCATCAATAACTCTATCCAAGACACATAAACAGGATCATGCTAAATTAAAAGAAACACAAGACACATGTGAAGCAAGTTCATGCTATGTTTTCCAGGAAAAATAGGTTCACAGTAACATGATTAAGCACTGTAACATAGCAAACCATTCCAAGAAGAATTTCAAAGCGAAGCATGATCCATATCAGCCTAAAAGAGACTCTAGATTCAAGAGTCCTAATCATGAAAGTCTAGTAGAATCACAATCAAAGAGGATAGCAATTTTCTCATGAAAATCTCTAACATAGGAGCCTAATATGATCATAAACAGTATAACAAGTAGCCTGAGTATAAAGAACCTAACATGCTAGGTATTATTCATAACACAGAGACTCTAGAACCCAAAAAAGCTCATGGTAGGAAAACATATCAATTTAAGGTTACTAGGACATGCAAACTCTAGGTCTTATGCCAGTTGATCATGCATAACGGAAGAAGCCACATATATTGAAATTCATCTAGAAGTATTAGGAAACATTGAGAAATATAAGGTTTGAACAAGTCAGGGAGCACACATTGAAGTTTACCAGTAGCGGGAAAACCTGTCATGTTTGTTTATAGGTTCAGGCAATATTGGCACTTAGAAATCACATGATTCATGAATCAACCATAAGGTTCACACGGATAACTCAGCATGAGGTAATAAATTCTGGTCATAGGCTAATTTACAGAATCAAAAGTAAGTAAAGAGATGATCCCAAGACAATAGCAGGTATAAGAACTCATGCATACACAAACATATTTGGCTAAGTAGACCCAAGGGAGTCAGAGATCGAGGGAATACATCAAACTTAGAGATTAGGCAGGTTCTAAGGCTGGAAAAACATTGAGTTACAAGACAACCTTAAAAACCAAGACAACCATAAGCAGAGATGACATAATATCATATTGATTCACTGAAGGTCAAGTGGCATAGATACACAAGGCATGAGCACAAGAAAAGAGATGAAATTGCGAGAGTCATAGATGCTTACCAGTAGAAACTAACGAATAAGTAAAGGGGAAGAGCAAATTTCAGCAATACTTCGAAGATCAGTAGCAAATAGAGGACAGCAAGACCCCAATTCCAATGTGTCAAAGTTCATAAGGACTTATGATGAGTCCCGCGCAGTGCTCACACTAGGGTGATTGAGAATACAAATTTCGGTAGCCTTGGCTTTCAGCCGGCCAAGAATAATAGATTCAGAATAGTATCGAGTGAGTGAGATTAAGAGAGAGTCATTCTTTCTCAGGGAATATGGGGAAGGGGTTTATATAGCGCTGATAACAAGTAAACAAAAATGGAAAGAAGACCAATTATACAGAATAAGGAAAGAAAATTAATCATATAGAATAACGAAAAAGACCATATGCAAAACCACTTTCAAATCGGATTAGGGTAATGAGTAAGGAGAACCCTAATCAAGCAGGAATCGATTAAGATATGCGCCAATCAGAGAGATACTCCATATCTCTTGAAGCATCTAGTCGGAGTCTTGCAGAATCTTTAAGACCGAGTCCATTTGGATTCCATTCTTATGAAATACACTTTCCATAGATGGAACAATACCCATTATTACCATATTGGAGTGGTAAGTACTCAGAAAAGATAAGGAAATCTTGGCTCGTGGGGAAATGCAAAGGAAAGGGCGAGAAAGTTATGGCCGCTAGGGATTATTTTGGGAGATGAAGGGGAGTGTTTGAGGGTGGCTGTGAGATGAGAATGAGCTACGGTTTTGGGCTGATGGGATATAAGGAGAAAGGGGAAAATGTTATGAGTCGTTGATCTTTTTGATCAACGACTGAGATTTAAATAGGTTGGGTCGAGTGTAGGGGGTTGTGGACTGGGGCAGACCCGTTGGGTCATTTGGTTTGGGCTGCTAAAGGGTTAAATGGAGATGGGCTAACTGTTTTGGGCCTAATTTTGGTCCGAAATTAGCCCTATGTTGGGTTATAAATTAAATATATGAAATTTGTTAAAAATAATTTATAAAAAGTATTTAATAAATAATAAAAATATTACTTATACACTAAAATGGTTAAAAATAATTGCTTAACATTATAAGGATATAAAAATTCTATTTTTGCATGAATAATGTAATAAATGTAATTATGCGTAGAATATAGGCTATTATTGCAAAATTATGTAAATAACTCAAAAATACAAATATAATTATATGAAATAGAGCAAAATATTATAAGACATACAAGTGAGTGTGAATAATAAGTTTGGATGATTAAGTCATCGCAAAATAATTTTAAAGGATAATAATAAATATTTGAACAATTGATGATAATGCAAATACTTATGACTTTTGTAAATTTGATATTTATAAAAATATGAAGGCAGAATTGGGTATCAACAACTGCCCCTCTTTACCCGGGAATGATAAAAAAGTTATTGGATAAAGAAATTGAGGACCAATTTTGTCCGGAATGAGTGAGGATGATGTGTTTTTGAAAAAAATGGTAGTCGAACCCTGGTTCCTGAATTGCCTACATATCCCTGGTGTTACGGGAATCAGGTCGTGTGTACTTCTGGATCCAACGGCGAAGGCAACTGATGGAGTTATTATAAGAGTAGTCGTATGTTTCGAAAAATGATGCTTTGGATATGATAGTGTCATGAGTAACGGATAATTTTAGGTGGAGCTATGAATGCGAATTTGAACATTACGGACGTGTAAGGCGAATATTTGAGCGGTTACGGGATAAAGGATAATCAATTGCTGATCATCGATTACGTTTGTTATGATCGAAGGATGTGAACGTTGTGAATAGAAACCGAAGTGAGAATTGCTCATGTTTGTAGAATGGTTACCTCTCGAGATACCTGCAAAGCTTAAAACACGATGCATGCAAATATATAGGGTTATTGCGGAAATTTAAACATGATGCAAATTCCCTTCGGACCATGAGAGTTGTCTTTGGACGATGAGGATGATGTCCTTAGACCATGACATCCTGGGCCATGAAGCATATGATAAGGGATTTGCAGGCCAAGAAATGGTGTCCTAGGGCCATGAGGATGGTGCCTCTAGACTATGACGCCTTTGAATAATGATATGCAGTTCTGAGAGATCCTCAGGCCATGGCATGATTTCTTCGGGCTATAAGGGTGATGCCTTTAGACTATGACGCCTTCGAATAATGTGGCGATGTTTCAACCCATGAAATTCAAAGATACGGATATATCTATCATTTGATAGAGGGAACGAGTGATGCTTAGTCATATGCGAGAACGAGACAAGGTAACACTTAGCCTTATATATAATGAGGGCAGTGCTTAACTCAATATAGAGGAAGGCGGCGTTTAACCTTATACGATAGTGGAGGCAGTGCTTAGCCTCATGCAATGTGATGGAGACATTGCTTAGTCTTATGCAATAAAAAGGCATTGTTTAGCCTTATGCAATAGTGGAGGCAATGCTTAGCCTCATGCAAATATGACTGAGATAGTGCTTTGTCTCATGCAAGGAAAGGAAGTATTTAGCCTTATGCAATAATGGAGGCAGGGCCTAGCCTCATGCAATGTGATGGAGACAATGCTTAGTCTCATGCAATGAAAGGCAGTGTTTAGCCTTATGCAATAATGGAGGCAGTGCTTAGCCTCATGCAAATGTAACATAGACAGTGCTTTGTCTCATGCAAGGAAGGCAACATTTAGACTTATGCAATAACGGAGGCAATGCTTAGCCTCATGCAATGTGATGGAGACAGTGCTTAGTCTCATGTAAGGAAAGGTAGCGTTTATCCTTATGAAATAATGTAGGCAATGCTTAGCCTCATGCAATGTGATAGATACTGTGCTTAGTCTCATGCAAGGAAAGGCAGCGTTTAGCCTTATGCAATAATGGAGGCAGTGCTTAGCCTGATGTAATGAATGAGGGTAGTGCTTAGCCCTATGTAGAGAAAGTCAGTGTTTGGCCTTATGAAATGATAAGGGAAGTTCTTAGCCCTATGCAATGCAGTGAGGGTAGTGCTTAGCCATATGCAGAGGAAGATGAATATTAAATATGAGAAAGATAATGATTCTTAGCTTGACGCATCTGTGCTTGGCGACTTTTGTCTTTGTGAAGATAGTGATCTTCTTCTATGTATGTATTTGCGGACGTGCTTGTCGTGTACATTGTGCCTGCATCGAAAGAAAAATCGTGAGTTTCGTGGAAAATGTTGGTCCATGCCTTTGATTCTCCATTTCGTCTTTGCTCCTTGTCTTGATGTCTTGTTCGAGTCGCCCTTGATAACGTCTGGCTACTACAGAAGGTGAAATATTTGTGATAAATTATTTATAAAACGCAGTTGTTCAAAATATGCGACGATGCATAAAACAAATAATTTTGTCAAATTGGTGACTGTGACACGTTTTGAGACAATTGCAACCTCCTCAACTCGGAATTTTGAGAACCCTCCTCAAAATTCTATCCCAGTTTAAATACATACTTCCGACAATGCATTTCTTGGTGATCCTTGACATAATGAGATTGACAAACTCGAAATCTTTCCCCAGTTTCTGACCATAAAGGGGAATGAGGATTTTATTATGATGTGACTGAACTCACAAGGCTGCCTACGTATCCCCTCTAAAATGGGAATCAGGTCAAGCGTAGTTCAAGTTACATCAAATAGAAAGTGCAAACATAACCTTAAACATAATATCTCTTGACTGCGTCTGAATTGATAGGTTTTGGACATATTTCTACATCCATCTCTGCGAGTATAAGCGCTCCTCCCTTTTGCTCCGTCCTGATGCGGGAAGATCCGTTTCAACATCAATTGCCCCAATGTGAATTGCCTCGATCAGACCTTTTTGTTGACATACTGCGTTTATCCTCTTACCATCAATGAGATCAAGTTGCTCATACCAGCTCCGTACCCATTCTGCATCGCTGAGCTCGGCCTCTTGTATGATTCTTATGGAAGGAATCTCCACTTCGGTGGGAATAACGGCTTCGGTACCATATACCAGTAGATAGGGGGTTTCTCCAGTTGATGTACGAACTATGGTGCGGTACCCGAGCAAAGCAAACAGTAGCTTCTCATGCCATTTCTTGTAGTTGTCCACCATCTTCCTCAATATCTTATTGATGTTCTTGTTTGCGGCTTCTACGACTCCATTCATCTGCAGCCTGTATGCTGTAGAATTCCGATGCTTGATCTTGAATGTTTCACACATAAGTTTCATCAGATCACTATTGAGATTTGCGGCATTATCAGTAATGATTGACTCAGGTATTCCAAATCGATAAACGATAGGATCCTAGACGAAATCCGCTACGACCTTCTTAGTCACAGCCTTATAGGAAGTGGCTTCAACCCCTTTTAGTGAAGTAATCTATAGCCACCAAAATGAACCGATGTCCATTTGAAGCAGCGGGTTCAATTGGTCCAATGACATCCATGCTCCAAGCAGAGAAATACCAGGGTGAACTCGTTGCATTGAGTTCGTTGGGCGGCACCCGTATCATGTCAGCATGTACCTGCCATTGGTGGCACTTTCGAACATATTTGATGCAGTTTGTCTCCATAGTCATCCAGAAATACCCTGCCCTTAATATCTTCTAGGCCAAAACAAACTCGTTCATGTGAGGTTCGCAGGTTCCGGCGTGCAATTCTTCAAGCAATCTAGATGCCTCCTTGGCATCGACACATCACAGCAATCCTAAATCAGGAGTCCTTCTATACAGAATTCCTCCACTCTGATAGAAGTGGTTGGCCAATCTTCGAAGCGTGCACTTCTGAGTGTGTGTGGCATTTTCTTGGTATTCCCCTTTCTCCAAATACTCCTTGATATCGTGAAACCATGGGTTTCCGTCAAACTCCTCTTCAGCATGAGCGTAATAAGCTGGCTGTTTACGAATCTCTATCGGGATAGGATTGATAAAATTCTTGTCTCGATGTTGTATGATGGAAGACAAGGTTGCCAATGCATCTGCGAACTCATTCAGAATCCTTGGAACATGTTTGAATTCTATCTTTGTGAACCTCTTGATCAACTCTTATGCATAATGCAAGTATGGCAATATTTTAGTGTTCGTAGTAAACCATTCTCCCAATACTTTCTGTACCAATAGATCTGAATCACCGATTACTAGCAATTCCTGAATATTCATGTCCTTGGCCAATCTGAGTCCCAAGATGCATGCCTCATATTCCGCCATATTGTTGGTACACGTGAACCTGAGTTTTGCGGATATTGGATAATATTAGCCAGTTTCTAAAACTAAAACAGCTTTGATGCCCACTCCTTTGAAGTTTGCTGCTCCATCAAAAAACATCCTCCAACCGTCATATGTTTTGGCAATATCTTCACTATAAACGACACTTCCTCATCTAGAAAATACATCTTTAATGGTTTGTATTCTCAATCTACGGGGTGATTGTCCAATGCTTGCCCCTTGCTAACTTTTGAGTCACACAAATGATATCGAACTCACTTAGCAATATCTGCCACTTTGCTAACTTACCTATAGGCATGGATTTTTGAAAGATATATTTTAGTGGGTCCATCCTTGATATGAGATATGTGATATATGCACAGAAATAATGTCTCAACTTCTGGGCTATCCATGTCAAAGCACAACGGGTGCGCTCTAGTAAAGAATAACAGGCCTCGTAAGGTGTGAACTTCTTATTCAGATAATATATCGCCTACTCATTCCTCCCGGTTTCATCATGTTGCCCCAGAACGAAACCAAAGGCTCCATTCAACACGGATAGATACAGTAACAGATGTCTTCTTGGCTTTGGCGGGACCATACGGGCGGTTTAGATAAGTACTCCTTAATTTTGTCGAAAGTTTTCTGACATTCTTTGGTCCAGTCCGTCGCAACATCTTTTCTTAGCATCTTGAAGATCAGCTCAAATATCACCGTTGATTGTGCTATAAATGGCTGATATAATTTAGGCGTCCTAGAAAGCTCATCATATCCTTCTTTGGCGGTGGCAAGTCCTGAATAGCTTTGATTTTTGACTGGTCTAGCTCAATACCATGCCGGCTGACGATGAAGCCTAACAACTTCCCAATAAGCACTCCGAGGCACATTTTACAGGGTTCAACTTAAAATTGTATTTTCAAAGTCTGTCAAAAAACTTTCTCAGGTCTGCTATGTGATCTGAACTTCTCTTAGATTTGATGATAACATCATCCATATACACCTCTATCTCTTTGTGTATCATATCGTGGAAAAGAGTCATCATGGCTCTCATGTAGGTGACCCCAACATTCTTCAAACCAAATGGCATCATTTTGTAATAATATATCCCACATGGCATGATAAAGGTTGTCTTTTTGGCGTCTTCTTCGTCCATCCAAATCTGGTGGTACCCTGCGAAGCAATCCACAAAGAATTGGATTTCATATTTGGCGCAGTGGTCGATCAGTATGTGTATGTTGGGCAACGGGAAATTATCCTTAGGACTTGCTTTGTTCAAATCTCGATAGTCAACACATACCCTAACTTTCCCATCCTTTTTCGGAACCGACACAATGTTGGCTAACCAGGTCGGGTATTCGACCACTCGAAGGACCTTGGATTTGATTTGCTTGGTAACCTCTTCCCTTATTTTCAGACTTATATCTAGCTTGAATTTCCCGAGCTTCTGTTTTATCAGCGGACACATGGAGCTGGTAGGTAGCTTGTGAGCTACTATAGATGTGCTTAACCTAGTCATGTCGTCGTAGGACCATGCGAAAATATCCTCTTATTCTTTTAGGAACTGGATGTACTCTTCCCTCACTGACGGTGATAAATGAATGCTTATGTGAGTTTCCTTTACCATTTCGGAATCTCCTAAGTTAACTGCCTCAGTTTCCTCCAAGTTGGACTTTGGTTTGTTCTCAAAATTCTCTACTTCTTTGACAAATTTCTCAGGTATTATATCATCTTCTAAATCCTCCGAATTATTTTCCTTATGTTGCGTTGTCTTATTACATGTCGTAGTCCTAGGTTCATCGGGATATGTAATAATTACGCTGAAATGAATGTAGAAAGATAATAATAAATAAACGAAAAGCAATAATGCATTAATAAAACATTAAATTGTCAACAAGTACGACTTGATGGCTCGAGTAATTATTTCAAAACAAAGTACTGAAAATGTCTTAAATTCTCAAAAACAATTTTAAAAATAAATTATGCTAATTCTGCCAAGGCTACAAAGATACTCGACGAGCTCGGGATGGTGCAGCAGTCCAGTTCATTGACAACGGCTCCTTCTCCCACTGTCTGAATGGTAAGATCTTCCTCCTCCTCCTCCTCTAAAAACAGCTTCCTCATACTGGCGAAAATCTCGTCTTCCTCGAATCCTTAAATCACGTTAGTCTGGCAGAATGTCTAGTGCAATGGTGATATGGGTTGTTCTATCGGATAGTAATCAGTGCACCATGGCGGTGTCCAATCCTGGTATTCTTGCACAGTAAATTCATGCATGAGTCCAAAGGTTGTGCCATGATATTGTGCTTTTATGGGTTCTCTGATCCCCTGAAGCTTTCGGCCAAGACCCTTGCCTGGTTCATATCCCAACCACATCAATATGCTTTCTATCTTATTGCTCCACCATCGATCCTTCTCAAATGTGTTTACCCGCTCAATGCGGTTTTATGTTTCTCCACCCAATTTCCTTCTATTTTCGATAACTAGAACAGTCTGGTTGGTGTAGATAGGGTTGCTTCCGTCTCCATGAATGATCACCTCTTGATGATTCCACTCAAACTTCACAACCTGATGTAGAGTAGAAGGGACTACCCCAGCTGTGTGTATCCATGATCGTTACAACAACAGGTTGTAAGTCACAAATATGTTTAGCACTTGGAATTCGACATCAAACTAGGTCGGGCCCATCTATAGATCAAGGTTGATTTCCTCAATAGTGGCTCTCTGAGATCCATCGAACACTTTCGCATTCTTGCTTCCCATCTGTATCTCATGTAGGCCTTTACCTAGTCTTTTCAGAGTGGTCAGCGGGCATATGTTCAAGCTCGAACCTCTATCTATCAAGACCCTGGCAATGAACTTATCTTCAAATTTCACAGTGATGTGTAACACTTTGTTGTAACTCAACCATTCTGGTGGTAGCTCATCTTCGTGGAAATTAATTTTATGACTCTCCAGTACCTGTCTTACCATGTTATCCATCTCACCACTAGTGATACCGGCAGGCACATAAGCTTCACTTAATACTTTCATCAAGGTGTTCTTGTGCACGTTTGAATTTTGCAATAGCGACAAGATGGATATTTGGGCGGGTGTCTTGTTCTGATGATCAATAACTGAATACTCTCTTGCTTGTACCTTCCTTCAAAGATCGGCAGTGCCCGTCTCAATGACGGGTGGCTTAGATACATTTTCTTTGCTTGTTCCTCCAAGATTCTCAAGTGTGTAAACTCTGCCAGTTCTAGTCATACCTTGCGCAACACCTGTCTCTTCCATCTTGGCTTTTCCTTTTTTTTATGCCTCCGCAACATAATCCCATGGGACGGCACCAGACTTATAAGACGGTGTGGGAGCTACCATCACAGTGAAAGGCATAGCTATCTCGACCTCAAACGGTGCCTGGGTTTGTACCACAATTGGCAAAAAGGTGACATAAGATGTTTTAGGAGCATCCCCCTCTCGAATAAGTCCAATGGACCCCTCATGGTCCTATTCCTCATCAGTTTCTATCACATTCATGCCCTCGCCCCTACGGGAGAGGGTTATTATGGATATTTGGTGTGGCTTCCTTTGCCTGTATAACATAGGTGTCGATGAGTGTCTGAATCTGGTTCTTCAACATGCAGCATTCCTCAATGGTATGACCCTTCATGCCTAAGTGATAGGCATAAGTTTTGTTGGGGTTAACCCACTGGGAAGGGTTCTAAAAAGAAACAGCAAGAATAGGGATGACATAACCAGCAGCCTTTAGTCTCTCATACAGTTAGGTTGTACATGGGTTCGGCAATTGGGGTGTATTGTTTGGGAGTTCTGTGATCAAAGTTTGGTTGTGGCTTCGGGTAGTTTTGGCGGGCGGGTGGAGGCGAATGGTAATATGCAGGTTCGGTGTTATAGGCATGGTAGGTGGTGGCAGGGTATTATTATTTTGGAGGTCATGGTTGATATGTTGTTGGAGGTGTTTGGTACGTAAGGGGAGACTTGGGGCCTTGGGCTACCATCACGGCACCCACTTCGTTCTTTTTCGAGATACCTCCTGATTGCAAGGCTTTGTTTATGGCTTGTCATGCCTCGAAATTGGTCACCATACCACTCTTGATTCCTTCTTCTATCCTTTCTACTAACTTGATGATGTCTGAGAATTTTTGATTCTCAATAACCATCAACCTTTCGTAAAACTGCGGATCCTGAGCTCTAACAAAGAACTTGTTCATTTGTTCTTCTTTAAGTGGCGGCCTTACCTTGGCAGCCTCTGATCTCCAACGAGTAGCATACTCGCGGAAGGTTTCTGTCGGCTTCTTCTTGAGGTTCTGGATATAGAAAATGTCTGGTGCATTCTCTGCATTCAACCTGAATCTGTTCATGAAATCGGATGCCATGCTAACCCAATTCGCCTACTTCTTTGGATTATGACTGATATACCAAGATAATGCGTCTCCTGTAAGACTTCACATGAACAGTTTCATGTGAATTTGTTCATTCTTACCCATTCCTACAAGCTTGTCGCAGTAGGTTCTTAGATGTACCTTTGGATCACCAGTGCCATTAAACATCTCAAACTTTGGAGGTTTGTAACCCTCCGATAGTTCTACATCTGGTTGGATACACAAATCTTTGTAGTTTATATCTTCAACACCCTTCCCACATTCAACACTCTGGAATCTCCAGTGTCTTGAGTTCTTCTGCCATGTTTCGAATGAGCAGGTCCTTCTCGGTTGGCTCACGTATGTATAGGGTTTGTTGTGGGGTATGGGGTAAGGTTTATACAAATATCGGGTTGCCTTGATGAGTTCCAAGAACTTAGGTATATGGGTGATCATTGATTGAAATTTGAGGGGGATCAGGGGTAAGTTGTGGTGCGTTTTAAGGAGTGTGATAAGTGGTGGTTTGTGAATATTGGGTTGGGTATTGATGCTGTTGTTGAGGGGTGTGCACTGGTGGTGGATTAATGTTTTGGTGAGGTGCGGGATTGTGATACTGGTGCGTTGCGGGAGGATTCTAAGCTATGTGTGGTGGATTTTTGTTTTGTGTATTTTGCGGCGGTGTTTGGTTCTGAGTGGTTGTGCTTTTCTGTTTGATGTCTGGAACATTTAGGGTAAGGGAGAGGTTTTCCAGATTTCGGACATGCTCAAGCTCACCTTACAGCTCTAGGATTTTCTTCTCCAAACGTAAGACCAACTCATTATATCCTGGCATACTTCTTCCATCCAAGGTTTCAACATTCTCTGCCATGGTAACATTGTCTTTTTGGCTACCACTTTGATCATCCATCCTCCCCTTGCCTTTGTTTTTCGGATCGCTAGGTGAGGTGGAGGACCTCTGTATCTGGTGTGGTAAGTTTATAATGCCAGAATTCAAGAACCAACCTTTGGGAATGAGTGTAATCAAAGAAAGGAAAAAAAACAAAAGGTAACCAAGTCAATAAAATGAAGTAAAAGAGTGTTTGCAATATTTAAGCATATATCATAAGGTCATGCAATAATTCGTGTCCTAATTTTGGAGACCTCATTATGCCTGAGGTAAACCTAAGCAAAACATAGACTTGGAGAAAAAAATTCATGCCAATGTTTGCCTCATTCCATTAGTGCGAAAATAAGCCAAATCAATATTTCACTAAATCGACAATAATTATAAAGTCAATAATGCCATTAACCCTTATTACATCAAAATCTAATCTAATCTAGAAAGCAGTAAAGGACATTATCTCCTAGTCTAATTGCTCCTTGAAGGACCTTCTTCATGCTTGGCTCTCTTGACCCCGTCAATCACATTTCCCAGATTGCGCGTGTCTAGTAGCAAGTAAGCCTTTGTCATCTTCCCTCTTTCATCATCGTCCATGCCTTGACAATCCCAAAGCCTCGTTCTCATTTTTCCTTCTAGTTCCATAAATCCTTATTCTAGATATTCTAACCTCTTTGTCGACTTATTGGAAATCTCCTTCCATTCTCTTATCGCCTCCATGTTCACTTTATGTTGTTCCAGATTCTTAGCTTCTGAGTCAAACACCCTTTTATGGAGCCTCTTATGCTTCACCTGTGCCTCATCCACCTTATCTATGATCCTATCTTTCAGATTGACTCCCGGTTTGACGTCCCCAGCTATGTTGTCCTCCAACCACGAGAGATAGTAGTACATATGACCAGCGTGATACCTGTCCGGGTCAATATTCTCTCCTTCCACGATGATCTCTTGGTTCCATATGTGTTAGGCCTCAACCTTGAATGGGATAACATCTCCTTTAAAATCTGCTTTATACTGAACCATGTTAGAAAACTGAAGTATAACTTGTTTCCTCCCAGCTTGCCTCATTACTCTTATACGAGCGTAAGGGAATATGCCTCACAGCCCGATCAGTACTAAGTGAGTAGTTCCTTTGGATCTGATGATGAACTCACTACTAGGAAACCATTCAAACATCCAATGCACTTGTTCATCTGTCAGACTACTGAAGAAATGCACCGATCCTACAGTATTTTCAGGCTTTGCAAACCTGTCTAGAATGAACGTCATCTTTTTTGGATGATGACTGGCTATGTAGTCATTCAGCAGCCAAACTTGTAGCAAGAGATTACAACCCTCTAAATGACCGCACCCATGCGTGCACCGATCCAGAGGACGGTATATCTCAGCTAAGATCATCGGGATGATAGTGTACTTTTTACTCTCAATACCCTCCATTAAGGTCTTGGCGACCATGGCTAAGCGAGTATGAATTTTTCCCCCTTGCATCAAAAAGATCAACAAACCCATGAAACAGGCTATGAAATCATAAACTTGGTGGTGCACGCATCCCAAAGAGGTAATGGATAAGTCCTCATGATGAAGGCGATATGATTTGCTATGCCCATAACGCTCATAGAGAAATTCAAAGGTGATGCATGATTTCTTCAGATAGACTAGTTCATCATTCTTCTTAAAATCGAGCATTTTTAGAAAACCGCGTGGAGTGCGATTCTTTGGCACCAATAGTCCTGGACTATTCCATGGTAATTTGGCGAAACCCCCTATTTCTTCTAGGAGAAGAGTCATTTCTATATTGCCAAATCGGAAAACAACTTTCTTCTCATCCCAGAACATGGTAGCAGCCTCGATCAGTTTCCTGTTTGGTTGAATGTTCAGCAAGGATGGCAGGTTACCCAATACCTTTCTCACATGATTTCTGTCAAAGGGCGCAAGGTCATTCCACTAGTCAATTAGCAGAGGCAGGATATTCTGGACCATAGCGAACCTGGGGATTTTATGCTTCATTTTCTGCAAACAAATAAAAGTTAGCCCTCTCCCCTTCCAGATTTGACTATTTATACAATAATGATCAGCATGTTGACACGTTTTCTCCAAGTAATGCACATAATATGATGGTGTCCTTTGGGATTATGGAAATCCCATTGGACTTTGGACAAGGTTCATCTAAACGGGTTGTTACATCAATGATGTCTCAATCCATACTAGGTTTAGCATGATGCATGTACATTTAAGATCGGAGTATGGTTTCTAGAAAGGTCTAGATTGATACTCTCAAGTGGACAACCTGAGCCTGAGAGGGAAAGGCACGGGACTGTCGACTGCACCGCTGATCGACTAGTCTACTGCAAATAAGCCTTCCCGATTTAAAAGGTTGTTTTTTTAGGGAAGAGCGGACACTCATCAAGAACTGCTATGTTGATAATAAGTACGAGTGAAGTGTGATGTGGAGCGTGCTTTATGCAAAAATAGTACCACGTTGCCAAATATTTACATGATAAAAGTGCATAAAAACAGTAAATAATATAAACAGGAGAAAGAAAAGGGGAAAAACAAAAGAGAGAAGTCAGTTTAACTCATGAAAACATGCGAGAACATAATTAAATGAAGAAAATAGGGAGATGGGGACGGGAAAGACATGATCTAGAAGTCTTAAACAAGAAAAGAGAAACGGGGATGTGCATGTGATAGCAACAAAAATAGTGAATAAGGAAAGGGATGTCATCAAATAATCCACATAATTCAACTTCATCATGGTAAGAGCGTAAGTCGAAAATCCCTAGCAGAGTCGCCATGATGTCAACCCGTTTTCCCGTGAAAGCGGGTTTCGACATGTGACAACTCTTTAAATTCGTATTAAAAGAGAACAGTCGCCATCTATTTGCAAATAACTTAGTATTAACTAGTCCGCGTCACCAAAGATCGGGTAAGGGCTCAAATTACCTCGAAGAGAAGGTATTAGGCACTCTTCGAGGTCCACAACTGTGGATCCCGGTTGAAGTTACACTATGTGGATTATTGTATTGTGATTAAGCGAAGTGATCATATAAGTAAAGGAAGACATGGAATTTAATGGTTCTATTGTAAACTAAATCGAGCGACAATTAATCTATATATACAAGTCTTTTGAGGTTACAAGGTACGACTTAACTATTCTGTATTTGATGACTAAATGTGAACAACAAACATATAAAAGGAAGAGGTTCCTAAGTTTCTTTAGCCTAAAGGATCACCCCGTGAAACATAAATAATACTCCGCAACTCCCTTGAGGTAGGGGTTGCTCATATTATTCAGCAGGGACAGACTAACATCTCCTGCTACTCGATTACTATGTTAAAGTTGTTTACTTAAGGGCGCTCTAATTCAATTCTAGATCGTATCCTGCGCGTGCACTACCCCTCCCATCCCTATAGTCTAGGACGTTTTGGACCTATTATTGGGGGTTGTAGACTCTACTTAGGATGATCAAAAATGATAAAACTAGCGCACATTCAAAACATATAGGACTTCACATGAATGCAATAAAAGACTCAAATTAACCCCCACAAATAAACAGAGAATGCATGCAGCAGATTAGGCATTAGCCAATTTCAGAGTTGAGAAGCATTATAGTTGTTAAATCCTATATGTATGATTTCTAGGTAATTTTGATTTCCAATATTGTACAGGTAGTATTGCAGCTTTAAACTAATGAATTTGCAGATTATAGGTATTGCAAACCCTATAGGCATGATCTCTAAATGATTTGCGCAGCAAGACAGTGAAAAAGTTTGTGAATGTAGAATTGTCAGCGCTGATTTTATAGACAAGCTTTCTAGGCGAGGGAGAGTATCCTATAAGCAGTATTTCTAACAATTGGCATTCAAACATGCTTTTATAATACTTTACCCCTATAGGCATGTCATCTTGGTAGGGCAGTATAATGAGAGTAACAGAAGCAACTGATTAATTAGTTAATAGCCACAGTATCTAGATGAGTCACGTGATTGAAAGAAGTTCGTGAAAGCATGCATTTCTAGTCATTGCATTGAATTCCTATAGGCATGATATCTAAGCGCAACAAGTCTAATTTCAGACCTTATAAGCATACTTACTAATGTTTGCAAGTTAAAGAATTATATTAACCCTAATTCATGCTTTCTAGGTGAATAGGCAATCAACACGTTATGCAGATAATTCCCAAAGATTGTACATGTCAAGCAAATAAACAATTATATCCCTATAGACATGCTTTCTACCCATTCATGCGAAGATAGAGTATCCAAGGCCTCCAGCTTTCACTAATCCCCAACTGTTGTTTATTACAAGTTATTATAGACCCAAGAATGAAATAATAAAAACTTGAATATGACAAAATACATACTGAAATAAATATAAGCCCACTAAACTAATTACAGGCCCATTACAAAAGTAATCGGCCAGGGGTATCCTTAGGCCTTCTCCATACAAACAGCAAGTCCAAATCACATGCTCACAAGACAACTAGAGTGCACCTGAATTCAGTTCCCTGGTCCAACAATATGCATGGACCAATCCCAGGCCCAATTTATAACTTACTCACCCAAATGGATTCCAGATTATACAAGTCATGAAATACTTATTAAACAATTTAAACACTTAGTTCCTAAAGCTGTAGCCATCAACAGGTCTGGCCAAAACACATAAACAGGATCATGCTAAATTTAAAGGCACACAAGACACATGTGAAGCAAGTTCATGTTATATTTTCCAAAAACAAATATGTTCACAGTAACAGGATTAAGCACTGTAAGATAGCAAACCATTCCAAGTAGAATTTCAAATCGAATTATGATCCATATAATCCTAAAAAAGACTTTAGATACAAGAGTACTAATCATGAAAGTCTAGTAGAATCACAGTCAAAGAAGATAGCAGTTTTCTCATATATGTAGCGTTCTAATTTGCCTTTACTGGATTTCCATCCATTTCTTCAAGCTTGTACGATCCCTTGAGCATTATATCGGTGATTCTATAGGGTCCTTCTAAATTCGGACCTAGTTTTCCCATGTTCGGCTCCTAGGATGCTGCAAACACACTTCGGAGCGCATAGTCGTCTACCTTGACATGATACAGGTTAAATTTCTTGCTGTAATATTTTTTGGTTCGCTATTTCTGTGCATCCATACGAACTAAAGTCATCTCCCTTCGTCTTTCGATCAGGTCTAGGATGTGTGTGACTACTCCGACGTTGGAGTCTCCGGTTGTGCGTGCGAATCTTAGGCTTTGTTTCTCTATTTTAACCGTAATCAGTGCTTCGGACTCATACACTAGTGAAAAGAGAGTCTCTCTGGTGCTCGACTTTGCTGTTGTGCGATGAGCTCATAATACTCCGGGCAATTCGTTCGGCCACTTGCCTTTTTCTATTTCTAACCTTTTTTCAAATACTCAAGTAGGACTTTGGTTGAAGACTCAACTTGTCCGTTAGCTCCGGGGTGATGGAGTCTGGAGGTAATTCTTTTTAGTTTTCATTCTTCAAAAAAACTTGGTCACTTTAGCTCCTACGATTTGTGGTCCATTGTCACAAGCAATTTTGTTCAGTACACCAAATCTTCATATGATATTCCTCCATACAAAGTTGATCATTTTCTTTTCTCGGATCTGTGAATAAGTACCTTCTTCCACCCATTTAAAAAACTAATCAGTTAATACAAGTAAATAATTTACTTGGCTTGGAGCTTGTGATAAAGGTCCCATTATTTTTACCCCCAACTTCATGAACAGCCAAGGAGACAATATAGAATGTAGTAGTTCGGCCAGCTGTTGGAGCCGGTGCGAGAATGACAGGGGCTTTCATATGTTTTGACAAAATTGGTAGCATCATGTTCCATACGGGTCCAGTAGTATCTGGCTCTAATCAGCTTCCTAACTAGCAACCTATCTCTTAAGTGGTTTCTCCCAAACATTTTGCTAGAGGACTGTTAAAGTTTCTTAGGTATATATATCCTTCAATGAGGCAGTATCTCCTCGCCCGAACCTTGAGTTGCTGAGCAGCCTTTTTATCTTTAGGTATCGTGTCGTTCTGCAAATAATCAATGAAGTCATTGCTCTAATATATAATCACATTAACGGTATTTACGTCTTCTTGATTGGAATCTAGGGTCGATCGTAATAAATTGATGACAAAGCTTGCTTCTGTGTTTGAGATGTTTGTGGCTGACCCCACGTTGGCTAGCGCTTCTGCTTCAGCATTTTCCTCTCGGGGTATTTGTGTTGCCTTCTATTCTTGAAAATGTTCTAGGAGCCGAGTAACTCTAAAAAGGTATTGTTGCATCCGTGTTTCTCGAGCCATGTATGTCCTGAGCATCTGTTTGATGATCATGTGCAAGTCATTTTCAGCTCGGCTTATTCGGTGCCGAGTCCTCGAGCTAGTCGAGTCCTGCAATATCAAATTTATACTCTGCCTCATTGTTAGTTACTGAAGGGCACTTTATTGACTATTGAACTGCCTCACCAGTCAGTGTGATGATTAATATCCCCAGACCAGACCCCTTAACATTAGATGAGCCGTTCGTATATAGGGTCCAGAATCCTAAGATGGTTTCAGAGGCTATCAGTGACCCATTCTCTGCCTCAGGGAGTATATTAGTACTGAAATCGGCAATAAAATCCACCAAGACCTGTGATTTTACGCGCTTAATTCAGCTGCCCATTTGGAGAGTCACCCTAAGAGTTCTAGCTTATGGAGAATACTCCTCAACGGGAAAGCATGGACCACCAAAATAGGATGATATTGAATATAATGACGCAACCATTACAAGTGCTAGTGAAAGTTTTTCTAAATATGGGTATATAGTTTTGTCATTTACTAGTGATCTACTTTCATACTAAACGGGAGACAGCGTACCTTCATTTTCTCGCACCAAAAAAGCACTTAAAGCGGTTTCCACTACTGCCAGGTAGAAAAAGAGTCGTTCTCCCACTTCGGGCTTTGACAAAAGAGGTGGTATAGACAAGTAAGTTTTCTAGTCTCGCACTGCTTTTTGACACTCAGCAATCCATTTAAAGTTCTTGTTCTTCTTTAGTGCTGCAAAGATTTTGTGAGACTCTCGGAGGAACGAGATATGAATCACTCGAGCGCTGCTACACTTCCGGTCAACCTCATCACTTCCTTTTGACTTTTTAGCACTTTGGGTATATTCTCAATCACTTTGATCTACATGGGGTTAGCTTCTATATCTCTATTTGAAACCAGAAAACCGAGGAACTTACCTGAACTGACCCCGGAGGCACACTTTTCCGAGTAGAGTTTCATGCTATACTTTTGAAAGACTTCGAAGGCTTTTTGCAAGTGGTTCAGATTATCTCTGGTTTGAACTAGTTTTTCTAACATATCATCAATGTATACTTCTATGAATTTTCCACTGTAGTCCTGGAATATTCGAGTGACTAGTCTTTGGTACGTTGCTCCAGCATTTTTTAAGCCGAATGGCATGACGTTGTAGTAGTAAGTTACCTTATCTATAATGAATGAAGCTTTTTATTGGTACCTAGGGTCCATTTTCATCTGGTTGTACCCTGAATATGTATCCAAAGAGCTTAATAATTCGTGACTAGTTGTGGAATCTATGAGTTGATCGATGTTCGTGAAAGGAAAGCAATCCTTTGGGCAAGCTTTGTTCGGGTCTTGATAATCGACATAGACTCTCAATTTGCCGTTATTTATGGAACCACGACGATGTTGGCTAGCCATTTCAGGTATTTCACTTTGCAGATGTAACAATTTTTTAGTAGCTTGGTGACCTCTTCCTCCGTCGCTCGGGATCGTTGTCCAATGTTTCTCTTTTATTGCTTCACAGGTCGGTGGTTTGGGTCCATATTCAATTTTTGTACTACGATATCCACTAGAATTCCCTTTATATATGTATGAGACCAATCAAAACAATCTGAATTATCTTGCAAAAATTTAATTAACTTATGTTTCTACTCAGGACTCAGTCTTGGGCCAATGTAGACCTTCCCGTCCGGCCAGTGAATAAAGAGGATCACTTTTTCTAGTTCTTCTACCATTGGGGAGGAGGCATCATCTTCTTTGGGTTCAACGATTCTATATGGAGGGGGGGCTATTTCAGTGGTGTCAGCCACATTCCCTCCCTTTGTTGCTGAGGTTCGTATTCGGCGGTTTTCTCGTTGGAGATATTGCTATCCTCTTTAGAGATAGTGTTAGCAACGACAATTGAGTTGACTTCCCGAGACGCTCTTTATTCTCCTCGGACCTGTGGTATCCCTTATTTGGATGGGAAATTTATCACCCGGTGCAAAGTTGAGGGCACCGCATCCATCTCATGAATCCATGGCCTCTTAGGATGTTGTTGTAGGCCATATCTCCTGCGATGACTTGAAACGGGGTATCCTTAGATACCCCTTCAGCATTGGTCTCTAATGTTACTTCTTTATGGGTCATCTCACTAGAGTTGTTGAATCTCGAGAGCATTCGTACTTCGGAATGATTCAGCCTGTGAGCTCCATACAAAATCACAATCCCGGCAAGGGTACCAGTAAAGCATTGATGTATAAATGAAGTATACTCCCTAAAATCCACCCCAACTAAAAACACTGCAGTGTCCTCACTGCACAGTATCAGAATAAAATAAGAGTAGTTTGAGGGTCTCCCTGAAGTCTGCATCAAACTAGCAAACTGCGTGAAAAAGCTCATCTTTGCTGTGTAGAGCTTTCGGCTTCATCCTCACCGGTATCATCAGCATCAGCATCATCCGATAAGAAGGAATACCCCTTACTGTCGTCCTTGTCCTTGACCAGTATGTTCTTGTTCGGCGGCCCCAATTTAAAGATGGCCTTGATTCATCTCCATATCTTTATCATAAATTTGCCTTTCTTCTTGTTTCTCTCTCTCTCCTTCGTGATTCCTCGAGCCCGGTAACAGAAGCTGCTAACTTCTCATGAAACTCTGCCTGCTTTTTCTGGGCTTCCAAGTAAGTCTTCATTTCTTCCCTAGTACAATACTCAAGCATAGGCTGGGAGTGTGAGGGTCCACTAAGGAGCTGTGATACTAAGTCACAAATAGAGGTAATCTGGGAATTCAGCACCCCAAAAGGTCCCTCGGGTTGTATAGCTTGTGAGGAGGACCCTTCACCTAAAGAAATCTCCATTTTCCTTTTTTTGCTCTTTAGAACACTGCCTTATGCGGTCACTCTCAATGGGTGAAAGGGTTTGTCGCTGGTGTCCAATGATCTCCATTATACTCATCAACCTGCGTACGCCGGCATAACTCTATAATCAATGACGGAAACATCAATGTCGAGCTACCTTGAAGCATGTACTCCTTCAGCTCCTGAACGATGTAATAACTGACATTCACTGGAATGCCATCAAGGATGCAAGCAATCATCAGGGCCTTAGTATATGGGACATCAGAACCGTTCCCAGAAGGAGACACTCTGCTCGTAATGATATACAACCACATTTTTTGTTCAGCTGTAAAATTACCAAATTTGATGCCCTTCTTCTTTTTAGCCCTACTCACTATTTTGCCTGCAGGACAGAGTTTTGAGACTAGCCACTCACCATTGTCACATGTATCTCTTTCTCGCATTGGCTCAAGCCGGTGATTTTGAAGCCCATAGATACCATTTATCTCCTCAAGTCTAAATTTCACAATCATTCCCTTTATTGTAAGTTCATGGTTTCGAAAATGTGTACGCTTTAAGTTTGCATAAAATTCCCTCATCCATTCTGCATTGACCTTGCAAGGAGTTGGGATGAAGCATGTCCAGGCTCTTCAAACTATCTGACCATGAAAATCCGGAAGGAGCTCAGCCACTTTGTCATCGGCAATTTCTTTCTCAAGTTTGAGCTTTTTCGTGAGGAGATTATAAAAATATCGTCTTTGACAATCGGAAGACATGAATCTATTGGTATCATAGTTCAAATCCTCAACATTTGTATTTGTGTTTGTGTCCATTTTTGAAGCTCAAAGTACCTAAAAAAATCAAAACCAAGTTAGTAGGGCATTAAAATTATGTTAGGCAATTTAAAAAACTACAATTAGGCAAAATAATCAAGCCAAACGAGTTTCGAAAGCTTCATTTTCAAAGCTACTGGAATTACCAAATTATGCCAGTAATCGCACCTGCGAAAAAATAATCGCAGGTGAGGTTCCACTTCTTCTTAAAAGGATTCGCTTTGCGATTTTCACAGCTCAACATAAACTCGCACCTACAGAACTTTCATCGCAGGTGCGATTCCGCATCTACGGTAAATTCCCGCTTCTGCAGTTTTTTTCACATTGCAGCCACTTTCGCACTTGCAGAATAGTCAACATAGGTGCGAGGCCGCATCTGTAGCTTTTCTTTGCAAAAGCGGTTTTCACTAGACTTTCAAAGGCTCAGAAACTTCTGACTCTATTCAATTCAAATTATATTTTTGACACAATATTTATACTCAAGACTTCTAAATTTATGCTCTACAATAGTACACGACTTGATTAAACATGATTTTAAGGTACTTAGCAATAAAATATCTTTCAGACAATTTTTCGAACACGTGACAAGCACAGAGTGATATTTGATTCTTTGAAGCAATTGGGTACTTAAACTTCCCCAATTTCTTTTCAATAATAACAATATACACAACTACACTCAACCAATTTCCCTCACCCCTAAAATGAACGTTGATTAAAGAAGGGAAACGGGACTATGGAAATTTGGCCATGGAGAAGAGTATATGATGATGAGAGAAGAAGAAAATCGAGGAAGAAGAGAGAGCAACTAAGAGAGAGAAGGAACAAGATGATTATCTGACTTCTTTGTGTGTGAACAATAAGATTCGAGTGTGAGAGATGAGAGGGGTTTTGAGTTAGGGGAAGATGGGTTAGAGTGTTACCTGATGAAAGAAGTATTGGATCTTTAAAATTTACCCGACGAGTCATATTTGCGGATGTTTGACCGCTTATGCGACTACGTTTTGTGGTTCTAGAAACGCTTATGCGAAATTTCTGCATTTGTGGTTACTTTGACTCTTCTGTGAAGCCGCTTCTGCGAGAAAAGTTCCGCATATGCTAACTGTTCATAGAAACGGTTAGCCTCATCATTTGGTTCGGATTAAACCCCTGGAAACATCCCAAAAGTATCCCTCATCATTTCATTGTATCGAGAATTTTTAACATTATGCTCTGCAATGGGGCTACCCTCACCAACAAAAGAATTATGAAAGTTAACATCATCTAAACTAGCATGATTCTTCCCGTGAACAGTCCACATAATAATTTTCTACAAACCCTTTCTTGTAGAGATGAACTTTAACTTCGTTTGTTTTCAATAACTTAACATACTTACATTTCACACAAGGGCACCTAATCCTTCCTCCAATAAAAAAATCATCAAGTGTTTGAGCCTTAGCAATAAATTCAGCAACCCCTTCAATAAATTCATCCCTCAACCCCGCACGATTAGGATGATTCCTATTATACATCCATCTATGATGCACAAATTCTATCTACACAAATAGAAATCGAGAAATGAGATATTTAAAATAATTTAATTTATTTAAACTAGTTACAAAGTTATACTCTTTCAAATGTTCGTTTTAGATATATACAATTAATTGTGTCAAAGCACTTTAATTGAAATATTTTATTTTTTAAATTAATATTTTTTAACACTCGAAATCTCACATTAATCCCTATTCTAAATAATATAAGTCTTTAACTATAATAATTAAATTTGAATAACTTCTTAAATGTTCATATAATCCAAATTAATTAATGATTTCTTAAATTTACAAATTAATCTTAATGTTGAAATTGAAAAAATTTAAATTTAATATCATTCTAATAATAAAACTAACAAGCAACAATGAACCTAGTACAACAAACTTTATACAAAAGTTTTAAACTATAAGTAGTTAATATAATTATCGTTGGAAGTGAAAGTGAAAGTTTGTTTTCCTTCTTTCCTATCGTTGTTTTCTCAATTACTTTATGCCAACATGTCACCTTTTTTATTTCGAAAATAATTAAGTTAATCAAACACAAATTCAACATATTCTTAACAAATTTAAAATTAGATTTAGGATTTCTTAACATATCTTGTTTAATCCAAATTTTCAACCATACCTAATTCAGCATATTCTCTCTATTTGTTTTATATTATGTATCATTAAAAAACTAAAATCTCTAAAATTTCAACCATATCTACTTCAACTAGCTAGGATGTTCATATATAGAAAATTACTACAAATTTAACAATAAAAATACGATATATATGTCAGTGAAGTACTTACCTCGACGGAAAAAATGCCAGAGAAGTCGACTGAGCCGATGCCCCCACCGCCGCGCGGAGAACCACTACTACAAAATAGATTTTAAAAAATTAATAAATTAAGGGAAAAAGGGAGGAGAAAGGAGAGGGAGAAGGGAGGATGAAATGAGAGAGAGAGCGAAAATACATTTAAAGGGCAAATTTTGGGGGACGGAGGAGAAGGATGAGAGGGAGAGTAGAGGAGGATGAGAGAAGGAGGAAGAAAAGAGAAGTTCTGTTTTTGGGGACGGGGTCGGGTAGGGTTTTTAAAACAAAATTCCGACTGAATCTGTCGGAATTGTCATTTTAAATATTCTTTTTTTTTAAAAATACTACCGACCAAATCGGACGGAAATAAAGTCAAACAAGTCAAACGAAATTTTTCACCAAAAGTTGTGACCGATTTGGTCGGAAATATGGTCGAAAATGTTTTAAAAATACATACATGATATTTTTTTGACATTTCCGGCGGATTCCGTCGGAAATTTTCTACAATAAATTTCAGTAGGAAATTTACGATTTTCTGGTAGTGATCCTCGATATTGGCTTCCGTTTCGGCGTAACATAGATATCCACAATCTAAGGATCAGGTTGAGTGAGTCTCCGAACTTATTCAACCACCTCTTCGAATACTTGACCCTTCGATGACCATTTCCTCCGAATTCGTCAACGGGTCCCATCACTTGCTCACTAGGTCTCAATTGCCATGTGAGACTTTTCGGTCAGGTCGCGTGAAGAGGGTAATTTTTACCGATACAGGGAACCAGTAATGTGGCAGAAACAAAGGTTCTTTTTTTGGAATACAGTGGTGTATTCTAAATGGTTTTATAGCCCTGAGACTGAAAACTGGTTCCATGCTTTTATTATCATAGATGAAAGAGACCTTCAAATTAGAAGGCTACTGGGTAGTACCATCCAGCACTGCTACAGAAAGCAAATCAGGTAGTAGAGCATCTTGCGGCTCTAAGTCACACATCACAGACTACTAAGGGCTACACTACCTTTACTGATCATCTCCCTAGACATGTGAAAGAGCTAATAAACATGGACAAAGGGTGATTTTCTAATTTCAGAGTAAGGAACCAAAAACTCAAAGATATAAAGCTCTCTGATGTAGCATCAAAAGTATAAGCTATGTTTTACTTTTTGTCTGCTTAACAGTGATCATGAGAATGACATTCTCATAAACTACTCAAAGCCTTATGCTTGTAATTTTTGTGAATGTACCATGTATAGGCCTCGGTTAATTACGAAAATGTATAGCAATAGAATTGTCCATTGTCTTAAATATATATTTTGAAGAGGTTAGGCACTTTATACATCTTGCTCATGTATTTCATTTTTGGGTATTAATATATAAGGTAGGGATCAAGCCTAACCCCTCCCCGTGAAGGTGGTTTTGAGTTAAAAAAAAAAGAAGAAGAAGAAGATAACCTAATAAATAAAATGGCAACTGACATGCTATAATAGGTTAAACTATGCTCATAGTGTAAAAGAATTTTTATAATGTCAATGTATGCAAATTAAATCCTTTCTTTCATTCATTCATTTCTTATGTCGTTTTCTTAATTTATTTCATTCGTTGCCTTTAGCATATAATCTAATGTCATGCTTACATACTGACTTATTAGAACACCAATTCAATCTTAAAGGTTAAAGTGTGTTTGGGGAAATAAAGAGCAGTAACTTCTGTCCGATAAACCTTTGCCTTTACCACAATTTTCTAAAAATGCAAGTCAAACATAGATTCAGGATTTGAATACTATGGGTACGATCGGAACTTCATCATAACCCATTTGTTTTTACGGTTTCAAATCTATTATTTGGGTGTTTAACACATATACAGGATCTGAATGGGCTTGAATGAACCCATAAGTTTTCTATGAACAGCTCCCATTATTGACAATATTCTCATTTTTCTTCTGGTTGAAAAAAACACATTTTCTGACTCTAAGAAATTAGAACAAGTAGAATCTTTTGGAGCAACACTCCAATTAATCCTCAAAGAACAAAAGATATTTTCTTGCATGAGGAACCTTCAGCCACTCATGTGAGAAGGACAATGAACATATTGTACCATACACATATAGGATATAGCCCCTCTAGAATTATATGTTCTAATTAGCTGGAAAAGAATTGCACCACATCACTGTTCTTGAATCTGATCATTAACAGACCAAGAAATCCAGAACCCAACTTGTGCTTGTGTTCCTAACCTTTTCACTAACCTCCAAAATCTCGGCTGTTTTTGTGCATACAGCCAAAAGTATTGCCATTATGGCACATGGGTGCTACATTTATTTTTCTTTCTTCATATTCTTTATCATATGCTTGTTAACATCAAAGTAATTAATTAGAGAAAGCGAAAGGTTTAACTTTTAGTCTATGAGACTTAGTTCTGATTTTATTTCCCTACTAATCAATGTTGTCTAAGGTAGATTAAGCTAAATGTAGACCTTTTGCACGAAGCCTTTAAAATAAAAAATAAATCTTCATCCCCATACGATACTTAATTATCCTACAAGCAACTTTGAGTCCTTTATCGTAACTTCCTTAATAATGTAAAATATCTGGATAAAATCACTTAATGAACTGGCAACTCTACTAGTATGATAAACAATTTAAAATTGGCTATAATAATGGGATCAATCTTAGAACAAAAAATTATTAGTCGACAAAAATACCTTTGAGCCCTACATGTTTTTAGCTTTTTAAATCCCGTCCTTGAGCCCTACATGTTATAGTTTTCAATTTTGTGATGGTGCTTAAGGGAATGATAGGCAATTGGAAACTAGTAAGGTTGCAAATTTGACTTACTATCATCCCTAGATGGACTAAACTAGTTTTTTTCTTCTTCTGGATAAATGGAATTTAAAGGACTAAAATGTCATTAAGGATGGCAAATGTTGAGCTTATTCCACTTGCTTTTTCCGGGTAATTTCATAGATGGTAGCTAGTCCAACAATAGTTTATTTATTATACAAAATATATAAAACTAAATTTTATAATGAAATAATTACTCAACTACGCGCATTTATATCACATAAAATAAGAGAGACATGAAAAAACTAAATCGTGTCCCAAAATATAAGCAGGCTGCCACTCCAACAATTCAGGTTACATAATATCCATGTAGTATCACTTAAAAGTTTAAAAAAAAAAAAATCTGTGACCCACTTTAAAAAATGAAACACTAATAATGTGCCAAGTGGTGAAAACAATCGGTTGGGTTTGATCAAAAGATGGGTTTTTGTTATTTGATGTGCACATTACGTGAGGTGAGTTGTATATATGACTATATTTTATACACGATAACTATCTACTTTCTTTTATGGGGGCCATATTTAGCATTTTTAGATGTTTTAGTTACGTTGTAATATATACGCGTAGTTGAGTTATTATTTTTACGACAAAAATTAGTTTTACAACTTTATGCAACCCTCCGTGAAATTACCGGCCCCTAATTATAATGGACCAAGACATATAGGGACTAAAAGAGAAGAAAACATTATTCAAATCTATAAATACGCTTTACTTCTTGCATAAATCTGCATCACTCACTACTTGAGCAAGCAAAAACCACTTCAACACAGCAATGGCTTCCAAGCATAGTGTTGCTCTTTTCCTTTGCCTTAACCTCGTCTTGTTTTCGATGGTTTCTGGGTGTCGTACTTGCCCTAAACCTAAGCCAAAACCATGTCCTCCTCCTCCTTCTTCAGAAACAGCTACATGCCCCATTGATACCCTTAAGCTTGGAGTGTGTGCTGATGTTCTTGGATTGGTGAATGCTGTTATTGGCTCACCCCCAGTCACTCCTTGCTGCAGCCTTCTCTCTGGACTTGCTAATGTTGAAGCTGCTCTTTGCCTTTGCACTGCTATTAAGGCTAACATTTTGGGCATTAATCTTAATGTACCTATTTCACTTAGTTTGCTTCTTAATGTTTGCTCTAAAGAGGCTCCTTCTGGCTTCCAGTGCCCTTAATTATTATTCAAGATTGTTAAAGTCTGTCTTACGTTATTTTCTTGGAGGGTTTTTATTCTCTTTTGTTTCTTTTTCATCCTGTTATTTTGGGGTTGTGGAGATACTTTGAGATGGAGTTTGAAGATATATTATACCTATGTATTGGCTAAATGGTAAGCCTTTCACTTTCCAATTTGAAGTTCCTTAATTATGTTGATATGGCATTTTCAAGTTTATATTACCAAGTGTGCTTTGAGTTGAGAGTTTGCTTTAGATTCTAGTTTTATTTCCCCACCTTTTCTATTATATATTTTTGACTTTGTAGAAGTTATTGTCTTAATTGAAATGATTTATATGGTAAAGTTGCCGTCATGTGACCATTAACCCTTGCAGAAGGTAAGACTGCTTACAATAGACATTTGTGGTCCGGCCCTTTCCGAACCCCGCGCATAATGAGAGCTTAGTGCATGTGACAGTCTTTTTTGTAGAAGTTAATTGTGTTAATTGCTTCTTAAGAATTGTGGCGGGATAGATAAATTTACTCCTCCATATTTCAGGTTCAAGCTCCGAAAAGCTCTAAATAAGGAACGATTCCCTTAGTGTGTTCTGCATAACACGATCCGGAACATTATCGAATAAAGAAATCTGTAGCAAAATTTAACATTATCATACTGCAGTAGGGAACATTTGGGTTGTGATTATCCCTTATGAGTTAATTTGACCTTGAAAAGTTAATGATAGCCACACGTGATATAATTATATATATGATGTCTTTCAAAATCTATTTAGTATAGGTCTTGTATTTCTGGGAATTAAAAAAGCACCACGATAATATAATCATAATGCAACAAGTTTATGGGCAAATTAATTAATCCGTCACAAACATAGAGCAGGAAATTAACTAATACCTTTTAAATTCAATTCCTATTTTTTGCTTCAGGAATTAAGTAACCAATAACCTGAAAAATGCTATGGAAAATGGGATTCCATTAATTTCATTGAAACTTTGAGGGATTTTGGATTATGACTCATTTTAGTATGTCGTAAATGATTTTCACCACAGTGTCTTTGCATATTTAAGTGTTTAATTGTTTCCAATTAATAGCAACTTCTTTGCTTTAAGCAAAATAATAAAACCAGAAATAAACGTGCTGTAATATTTACATACAACACTCATAAGCATTGATATGACCTTAAAGACACCCGTGACACAATTAGGTGCGAAACATCTAAAGGGAAATGACATCATCCACATGATGGGTCTTTACGATTTCTCCATGACCTATTACTCTCTACTTTTTACATCCTTCTGACAAGTGAAAAGTATTCCATATGTATGCTAATTTTTGGGCACGCGCAACCCCGGCAAAGCAAGAAATTTTTTCAAAAATGTTCAAACTTAAAAAAAAAATTAAAAAAAAAATTTCAACTTATATATACCTCTAAAATTTAATATTTTACCTATATACACAATGTAATTTTTCGACAAAGGGTGGTCAATTGACTATCCTTAGGACAACATAGCTTCGTCTCTGCTAATGAGCATGATCTTTTTAAAAATTGCATAAAATATTAGCAAAGAATATATTTTGAACTATATAAAAAAAAAGTTAAGGGAAAAAATTTAGGTTGCAGAAAAATGATACTTCCTTATTTCCAAAAAGATATTTTTCGAATTTTGAGAGTTTCAAATTAAACTTCTTAATTTTAACCGTAAATTCGAATATAGAATCTTTAAGTTTTTGTAAATAAAATTTATATTTTTAAAAACTACATAAAAAGTACTAAAATTATAATAATTAATATTTTAGAAAATATAAAAGACATGAAAAAGTCAAAAATTGAAAAGCATCATCCTTGTTGGGATGTACGGAATATATTTTTATTTTATATAGCTGACTCTATTAAATAAGAATCGAAGTCTTCAAATTTAAAGTACACACACGTAAATAAAATTAAGAAACTAAGCATATCAGTTCCGTTGACATTAGTGACGAAAATAACGAGTTAAACAGGAGAAATAGATATAAAAATTAACTCGAGGGAGATGAATGTGTACTACTCCGAATCTGCAAAGTAAACAATCAAATTTAGTTTGTCACATGAGCACAATATTTGTCTGAGTTTTGTGAAGATTATAAGCTTCAAACTTCAAAGAATATGACGTGAAAGAAAGAAGAGAAGGAAGTTGTGTATGTTAGGATTGGCACCAACTAATTCCTCACCCTCCTCCAAATGAAAATAGGAAAAGAAAGAAAAGAAAGAAGGCCAAATAAGTGTACGACCCCTTAAACATGTCTCCAGTTTCTACTTTGACACTTTAACTTAGCGCTTTTCCTATTGAACACTTTAACTGTATTTTAGATTATACCATTTAAACGCAACGCATGACCGGGCTGTAAAAACTTAAGCGCGTGTTTTAAAACACTTCCCACGTGAAATAACATACCAATAAAATGCTAACACGTGTTTATTTATCCAAGCCAGATAAAACCACCCTTTTTTACCTTACCCACATTTTACCTCGACTCCCTTAATCGATCTTCCATCCAAAACCCCTTTTCCTAGCCTAATAAACACTAATGAACTATATTGAGACCGATTTCCCGTGGATTCTTCATCAATTTTGAGTTAGATTCAATTGTCTGTCAACAACTTGGTCAATTATATTATTAATACGAGTAACTATTTGCTTCTTTCGACTGTGGTGGTGATTGGAGTTGGTCGTAACTGGAGTTGGTCGTGACTGGAGTTGGCCGTGACTGAAGTTTCGTAGTTTATGCTCTTTCAATCGAAGTTTTCCTTCGTGGTAAGCTTTTATTTACATGATATTTAGTTGTTTTTGGCTGTTGTAATTTAGTTTGTTGGAGTTTGTGAAAATTAGGGTTTTTTTTATAATTTCGGTTCGGGGAATCTACTAACCTCCTTTGTTTCGCTATTTGGTTTTTCAATACAGTGGTAAGTCTAGTCATGTTGGTAAATCTAGTCATGTTTGCAGACGAATATATTCTTATTGATTTTTACCATGGTGAAAAAATTGTCAAGGATCCTGACCCGAGATATGTAGGAGAGAGGAGTGAGGATGGTCACATGATAGACAAGAACCACTTTTCTCTTTTTGAGCTTATGCCCTACACAAAGGATATGGGGTATGCTGAGGTTGAGGGTTTCTATTTAATTAATCTAAAATCTAATGTCTTTGTCTTGATTGAAAATGATGAACAACTGTATAATATAGTTTGTCACCTTATTCATCTTGATCATTTGGATTTGTTTATTAAACATGTAGTAAATGAGCCTTTATTGGTTGATGAGACTGTCCTATATAGCCTTTTATATGGGCCAGAAGTTGTTGAACCAAGTAAAACTATATTAAATAAAGAGGCTAGGGCAACATCTACTGTTCCAGAGAATATAAATATCCAAGAAAGTGCTGCAGACAACACATTTGTGGCTGAGGGAAATCTAGCTGATGTTGGGGTTGCAGGTGAGAATTTACAAGGGGTTGAAGAAACAACAAAGATAGATGTTGGTTTGGCATCAGATCTATCAAGTAGTGAGTCTGAATTAGATAACATACCTGATGGTGATGATAGTGATGTGAATAAAGAGCTCACTTCATTAAGGCATGAAATAAGAAACAAGAAAAAACAGAAGAAACAGAGAAAGTAACCTACTCCAACAGAAGAGATTATTCTGGGTGAAGCTGGAATAGATAAAGGCTTTGAGGATATTGGCCATCTTAGCAGGACAGGTTTGCTGGGAAATTAGGAGGGGATGAAGACTACTACACTAGTTCTGATATTGGAAGTGATGATTACAAAGATGACTTAGATGTTTTAGCTGAAAGGGGTGTTGACTTACCTCCTAGAAGGAGAAGTAAAAAGGTAAGGTTTGACTCTGACTGTTACCTTGCTATTTTTAATCTTGGTATGGTATTTAAAAATGTTGTGGAGTTTAGAAAAGTAGTGGCCTCATATTCTGTGGAGAACAAAGTGCAACTAACAATTATGCATAATGAAAAGGATAGGGTTAGAGTTAAGTGTAAAGGTATGAAGTGTAAATGGGAATTGTATGCAAGCAATTATGGGGATTCATGTGACTTTACCGTGAAGAAGTACCATCCAGCTCATAAGTGCAACACCAAAAACAAGAACAAATTATGTACTTCTAAGTACATTGCCAATAAGTATAAAGATATGATTATTTTCCATCCAAATATTAAGTTGTGGGAGATTCAGGATTTGGTCAGGAATAAGTTAGGTTTGTATGTTGGAAGGACTGTTTGTTTTAAGGCTACGTGTAGTGTTATAAGTCAATTCATGGGTGACTGAAAAATAAAATTTAACAGACTTGCTGATTATGCTGATATTATTAAGCAAACAAATCCTGGGAGTTCTCGCTGGATAGAACAGATAGTGAGACTTTTTCTGGCAAGAATCTGTTTGTTTATTTCTATCTATTTAGATTCTTTGAAAAGGGGATGGTTAGAAGGGTGCAGAAGGATCATAGGATTTTGATGCTTATTTTCTAAAGAGAATCTGCAAGGGTGAGTTACTTGTTGCAGTTAGTAGAAATGGGAACAATCAAATATTTCCTATTGTATGGGCTGTAGTTTATCAAGCTAAAACACTCTTGAAGTTGGTTCATCACATATTTGATTGTAAATTTATAATTAGGAGATGGCGTTGGCTTAACTGTTAAGTCAGATATGCAAAAGGTGAAGTTACAGTCAACTTTTAATTATTATTTTTTCTTTCTTTATATATACTGTCTACTAACATTTATTACTCTTTTTTGCAGGGTCTAGTACCAACTATAAGGGAATTACTACCCATAGTAGAACATAGAATGTATGCTAGACATATTTGGTCTAACTGATCCAAAAACTAGAGAGGTGAAGAAAGGAGGAAATAATTTTGGAGATGTGCCAAAGCATCTTATGAAGTGAAATTCAAGGAAGAACTGGAAGCAATGAATAATCTTGGTTATCATATATGTGAAGACTTGTTGAAGTATAATAAAACGTATTGGTGTAGGGCATACTTTAGAGAACATTTAAAGTGAGATGTCATTGAGAATAACATGTGTGAAATATTCTATTCTTGGATTGTCGGTCCTAAACACAAGTCTGTTATAACTATGTTGGAAGAAATTAGACACAAAATCATGAATAGGACTATTGAAATGAGGAAGTTTGTTGAGACTTGGGTTAATGACATTGTACCAATGGCTAGGATGATAATGGAAGAGAATAAAGCCCTCTCTAAGAGGTGTACGGTTATGTGGAATGCAAAACATGGGTTTGAGGTTAATGAAGATGTTTACAGATTTATTGTTGATTTTAGGACCATGACATATACTTGTAGATCATGGATGTTGAGGGACATTCTATGTCAACATACACTATGTGCATTATATGATAGAGAAATTGACCCAGATGATTATGTTTCCCACTGGTATAGGAAGGAAACTTTCCTTAAAACTTACCAGCATTTCATTCAACCAATTCCCAATATGAAGATGTGGCAAGAATCAACAAATCCATGTATAGAGCCTCCTGAATCTAAACCTATGCCAGGTAGACCAAAGAGATGTAGGAGAAAAGCCAAGGATGAGCCAAGGAAAAAGCATGGTAAACTATCAAAGAAAGGGATAAAGATGACTTGTTCAAATTGCCAACAAACATGCCACAACAAATCTGGATGTAGGAACATGGTAAGTTTTGGTATTTGTACTTCTGTCTTTTTACTATTTCTTTTACATTCTTTTCTTACTATTATTTCACCATGTTCCAAGAAGTGCTAGTCAACAAAGTCAAAATATGGCACCACCTCCACCAAGATCATCTCGGGAAATACCATCTCAACAAAGAAATCCATCATCAATTTGTGAGGATAAAAGTATTGTCAAAAGACAAAGCAACAATCAATCAACCGGGCTTGGTAGGGGAAGAGGAAGAGGCCATGGACTAGGAAGGGGAAAAGGAATAGGAATTGCACTTGGCATTGGTAGGAGTGTATTCACATCTGCTACAAGAAGCTCTACTAGCACACAACCTTCAACATCTCAATATACATGAGGCCCTGGACTAGGCAGGGGAAAAGGAAAAGAAACTTCACTAGGAGGAGGCTTGGCTAATGCAGCAACCATTGGACATAAAAGGCCAAGGCATAGTGATTTTGGGATTTTCACAAATACTATGACTGGAACTACTATCCAGAATGTAGGGGTGTATAATTTTATCGTAATGCAGTTTGTGGGCTGGAACATATCTATTTATTTATTACTAATTCATTGCATTTTACAGTCCAGTATATCATCTGAGAGAGTCATATCAGTTGGGACATTCAAGTATATATCTACAACTAACATAGACATTGGTTTAAGCCCCTGGATTGAAGTTTAAAGGAAGTAATGTAGTGACAAGTCACAACTTCAGCAGATGAGTGCAACAAGTAAAAAAGGCCCTTCAAGTCAAATAAGTTCAGCTGTATCTACATTGTGAAGCAGACCAATTTTTGTTAATGTTATCTAAGATGTCACTGCCAGTTTTTTGTTTGGGCAATTATGCTCTGTTTGATACATTATGCTCTATTGGAGCTTAGTTGTTTGAACAGTTATGCTCTGTTTGGTCTGGCAGCTTTTTGTTTGGGCAGTTATGCTATATTTTATACATTAAGTCTCTATTATCATCTTGAATATTATGTATTTTGTAGACCAAAACAATGCTCTATTTTTTAGCTTCGATATAATGCTAGTTCATCACATTATGCAATCGAATGTTTGGGCAGTTATGCTATATTTTATACATTAAGTCTCTATTATCATCTTGAATATTATGTATTTTGTAGACCAAAACAATGCTCTGTTTTTTTAGCTTCGATATAATGCTAGTTCATCACATTATGCAATCGAATGTTTGCGCACTTATGTTTTCAATTCATGAATATGTTTGGGCAGTTATTTTTTTAGTTCATGAATATGACTTTGTATTTCATTCATAACACAATATGGAAGTGTAGCTGAGCTTAAATTTGTATTAAAAATTGGCCATTGCCATTTCATTCATAACAAGATAGTGTACATTAATAAAAGGCCAAATTCCTAGTACCCACTTCTAACATACTACATTGTTTTTGAACTAATAGCAGCAACTACAACACCATTATCACCAACATATCATAAAAATTCTACATTGTTCTTCAAACCACCAGCATCAACAAATCCTGACAGGTTGGTAGTAGTACCGTTATAGAGAAGACTCTACCAATATTTCTATAGATCTCTGGGAGTTTAACATTCGAGGATGAATGTTTCTTAGGGGGAAGATTGTTACACGTCGTGCGTCCCAAGGTGACGTATAATGAATATGAGACTTATTAATCATGATTTAAATAAGTTTAAAGTCATAATATTACTATATATGATATTTGGATATAAAATATAAAGTTTGGAAAAAATCGATTTTAAGTTGTGAAAATATCGGCTAAGGATTTGCCTTGTAATGAAGCTTTTTGAGAAATACATTTAGTGTGTTATATGAAATCTTTTTGGGACATATTATATATAAAATTGAAGGTCCTGGAATATAGTTTTCAATTCTCTTAACCGTTTGACCATACGACATCCGGATAAAATGATATAAGCGTCGGAAGAAGGGCCAATGCTATGGTGCTAAGCTAGCACCTCTTTGACTTTTCAAAAGTGGCTATGTATATATATCGCTTATGTCGTCTCTTTCTACATTTTCCCACTGACCACGACCAAAATAAGACCATAAACCTACCCTTAATATCTCTACATAGGTTTCAAAGAAGATTAACATCCCGGGTACGAAATCAAGAAGCGATAACATTAGAATAATCCTTACGACGTAAGTATCGCTATATCGCCTCTCTTTTTATTTATATTTTGAGTTTTGGAAGGTACGTCATAGTTAAGAAAATACCTACTTTCAGTATTTAAGCTTTTATGTATCAAGAAAGGTTGATAAATTCATTTTCTAACAGTTAGAACTCACGGGATGGTGATCGAAAGCCGTGAGTTCGATTTATTCCACTTTTAGTGGACTGTTTTCTAGTCCACTCATGTTGGCCTCTTTTGCTTCTGATTTATGGAGTTTTGAATGATAAATGTCATGGATAAACGCCATACGTGGTAGGGTAGTAGGCTGGTCGCTCATCGTTGCAGTTTCAAGCTACTTGATAATGTGTTGATTGGGTGTGTTATGGTATATTTGGGAGTTTTATTGTATTAAAGGTCCTGAATTATAGTTAGGTTATTTTTGAGTTGTTGATTGTATTGTGCTGTTGTCTCGCCTATAGTAGTGTAACGACCTGGGCAGTCGTTTTGACTATTGCAATCCCGTTCCCCCATTTACTGCTCAAATTGTGAATTACTGTTGTTATTTGGCTTGCCGGGGTAATTGGTTTGGGTTTGGTGAGGTTTTGAAATGATTTGGAGTGCTTAGTTCTAAGGTTTAGAATTTAAGTTGAAAAGGTTGACCGGATGTTAACTTATGTGTAACGGCCCCGAAGAAATTTTGCTAAGGAAATTAAGGTTTGGGTTGAACAATGCACCGATGTGTAAAGGAAAGTTTTGTCGGAAAAGGGTCATTTCTGCGACCACTATGCGGTCGCAGAATCACTCTGCGGACCGCATAATAGTCGCAAAGTAGAACAGGAGGAGGGCAAGAGTTGAGGAAAATCTGCGGTGCACTATGCGACCGCATACCTCTTTTGCGGTGCGATCGCAGAACAAGTATGCAGACCGGAAAATGACCGCAGAAGAGGTTAGTAACGCCCAGCTTTGGAGGCCAAATTATGCGGTCGGTATGCGGTCCGCATACCTGTATGCGATCGCATATGCGACCGCATAACTGCGTCGGAGCTTCCATTCTTTCTAATTTTTTTACCAGACCCAACTTCGATTTATAGCCGTTGAAGCTCATTTTTTAGCCAAAATTTGATATTTTAGAGAGAGGTGAGAGCATTTTAGAGAGAGAAAGTGAAGACTTAGTCATTTATCCATCAATTCTTGTTCAAGGTTTGAAGATTTCACAAGGGTCTTGCTAGGGCTTCAAAGAGGTAAGAATATCTTTCCTCAATCCTTCAATTTTGGGTTTGAAATAAAAATGGGTGATTAATAGTATGATTCTTAGGTGTAAGAGTATTATGTATACATACCAATAAGGTTGTGGAAGGATTGTTAAGTTCAAATGGGTACGGATTGGGTTGGAAATAGTAGAAATCTTCATAGAGTTTAATTGAAGATTTGAGGGTCCAGTTGTTGTCGGATTTTGGTGAAATTTGTATGGTTGGACTCGTGGTTGTATGAGCGTTCATATTCTGTAACTTTTGTCGGGTTCTGATACGCCCCATGAACGATTTTTGAGTTAATTTCATATTTTATTGGAAAAATTAGAATCTCCTTATGGAATTAATTACAATAATTGGTATTGACTGAATCAAATTAATTGTGGCTAGATACGAGAATTTCGGAGATCAATTCTCGTGGAATGTAATAATTATAAATCTAGTCCTGAGGGTATGAAACTCCAAATTTTGGTATCATGTGATTATTTTGGAGGTGGCGCACAGGCTAGGTGACGGGCATGTGGGCGTGCACCGAGGGGATTGTGACTTGGTCCGTCCCGAAAAACTGTAAAGTTGAATAATTTATTGTTAGCTATATGATCTCTGTGTGTTGAAGAAATTTGACTATAAATCATGTTAGAAATCATGCTTAGGCTATGTTATAGTACTGTTGAGACCCGTAGAGATCGCGTACTTGTTGAATTATTTGCTAATTGTTGTCTTGTACTCAGTCATGATTTTTCTTGCGTATTATACCTCAGTCTTTCTGGATACTTGTTGATATACTATGTTATCTTTGTTTGGACTGATCTTTGTGATTTCTGAGAGCCCGAGAGACTTGAGAGGTTGAGGACTGAGTAAGGACGAGGGCCTGTCGGTGAGGTAAGGATATTATGGCATGTGAGTTGTCTGTGCGGGATATTATAGCACGTGAGTTGTCCGTGCAGCACATGAGTTGTCCGTGCACCACGTGAGTTGTCCTTGCAAATTATGGCAGTTGGGCTGTAGGAGCCCTTCCGGAGTCTGTACACACCCCCAGTTAGTGCGGGTACCCATTGAGTGTGAGTGCTAAAGGGCTGAGAGCCGAGTGGTTGTGCTGTTGTGATGAGCTGAGTGACTGTTGCCTGAGAGGCTGTACTTGCTTTGCATTTGTTGTTGCACTTGGTTGCTATCTATCATTGTTGTGAAATTTCTAAAAGAATTTATATCTGGATGACTTGAAATTGAACTGTATAAAATTGATTTGACTTAAACTGCCAGATTTAAAAGCATGTCTATTCTTTGCTGGAACTACTGAAAGTGAACTATGACTGTATAGCTCGTCATTATCTTCAGTTCCTTAGTTATTATTGTTACTTGCTGAGATGGTTGTACTCATACTACACCCTGCACTTCGTGTGCAGATCCAGGTGTTCCTGAATATAGCGGGTGTTGATCATTTCGCGCAGTTGATTTTCAGGAGATTTTGAGGTAGCTGCCATGTTCCGCAGACCTTGCCTCTCCTTCTCTATCTCCTTGTTTACTGTATTTGGTCTCAGACAATTATAGACCGCATTTTCTAGACTTGTACTCATATTAGATGCTTATGTACTCGGTGACACCAGGTTTCTGGGGAGTGTTGTATCGGAAATTGCTAGATTTTTGGTATTGTATTAAACGTTACATTTTTAAAATTTTTTTTAAAGGAAATCATGGGTTATTGATGTTGTCGGCTAGCCTAGTACTGAGATAGGCTCCATCACGACAGGTTAGGATTTTGGGTCGTGACAAGTTGGTATCAGAGCCTAGGTTACATAGGTTTCACGAGTCATGAGCAGGTTTTGTAGAGTCTTGCGGATCAGTACGGAGACGTCTGTATTTATATTCGAGAGGCTGCAGAAACCGTAGGAAAACTTCACTTTCTTGTATTCCGTCGTGCGAATTTGTTGATTCCAAAAACTAATTTTTTGTTAATCTATTCTCTCACATATGGTCAACCACCAGTGCCACCAGTTAGGGCCACGAGAGTCCAGGGTCGTGGTAGAAGCCGGGGTCGAGGTAGAGGTCGAGGTGTAGCTCATACCACAGTTGGACCCGCACCTGTAGTACCACCGGTTGCTCCAGCTCAGGAGCAGATTCCAGATATAGCTGAGCCGACAGGATTCAGCTCAGGCACCAACTGTGCCCATTGAGATTCCAGGCCTTCAGGAGACTTTGGCCTAGATATTGGCAGCTTGCACTGGTCTGGCTCAGGTGGTTTTGGCTCAGGACGCACCTGCCGCTTCTCAGGCCAGGGGAGGTACTCTTACCCCCAATGCCTGTACTCCAGACCAGATAGTACGTGGACTTCAGATACCGGGGCACTACCAGCCCGGCCGGTTGCAGCTGCTCAGATCCCGGTAGTTCCTGTTATGGCAGATGATAAGCAGAGGAGACTTAAGAGATTTGAGAGGCTTCGACCTCCATCTTTTAGCGGTGCTGAGTCAGAGGATGCTCAGGGTTTTCTGGATAAGTGTTAGTGGATGCTTCGGACAACGGGTATTCTGGAGACCAGTGGGGTCTCATTCACTACTTTTTAGTTTTCTGGGGCTGCTTTCAAATGGTGGGAGTCTTACGAGAGGTGTAGGCCGGTCGGTGCAGCACCCCTTATGTGGCAGCAGTTCTCCGGTCTATTCCTGGAGAAGTTCGTACCTCAGTCCCGTAGAGAGGAGCTGCGCAAGCAGTTTGAGAAGCTTCGTTAGTATGATATGTATATGATACAGTATGAGATGAGATTTTTAGAATTGGCCCGTCATGCTATCTGGTTGATTCCTACAAACAAGGAAAGGATCAGGAGGTTTATAGATGGCCTCACTTTTCAGCTGCGATTACTCATGAATAGAGAGAGAGAGAGTGTCTGGTGCTACTTTTGACGAGGTTGTTGACATTGCTCATTAGATTGAGATGGTTCGCAGCCAGGAGCGGGTTGAAAGGGAGGCTAAGAGGCCTCGTGGTTTTGGTGATTTCAGCGGTATTCCTTCAGGGGGTCAGTTTTATCGTGGTAGGCGCCATTATTACAGACACGCTCAGGCGGGTCGTCCAGTTCATCGTGGTGCATCAGCTAGCCACGGTTCGTACAGTGCTCACTCAGGCCAGTCTTCATTCAGTGCACTGCCAGCACAGAGTTCTCATCATGCCTCGTCTGCACAGGCTTCTACAGGTAATTCTTCGGGTTATCAGGAGCAATAGATTCATCAGAGGATGGGTTGTTTCGAGTGCGGAGAATTGGGTCATTTCAAGAGAGATTGTCGTAGGCTGTTGAGTGGGGTTCCACTGCAGAGTTCTCGACCAACGGCACCAGCACCAGCAGTTACACCACCTGCCCAACCAGCTCGGGGTGGGGGTCAGGCAGCTAGGGGTCGCCCAAGAAGGGGAGGCCGATCAGGTGGCGGTCAGGCCCGATTCTATGCTTTTCCTGCCAGGACAGATACTGTTGTTTCAGATGTAGTTATCACAAGTATTGTTTCAGTGTGCCACAGGGAGGCTTTTACATTATTTGACCCTGGTTCTACTTATTCATATGTATCATCGTATTTTGCTCATTATCTGGATATGCCCCGTGAGTCCTTAGTTTCACATGTTAGTGTATCTACACCGGTGGGTGATATTATTACTGTGAACTGTGTGTATCGGTCGTGTGTGGTAACTATTGGGGAACTGGAGACTAGGGTTTATCTTTTATTACTCGGTATGGTTGATTTCGATGTAATCCTGGGTATGGATTGGTTGTTTCCATGTCATGCTATTCTGGACTGTCAGGTAAAAACTGTGACGTTGACTATGCCGGGATTGACAAAGGTTGAGTGGAGAGGTTCTCTAGAGTTTGTTCCTAGCAGGGTAATTTCATATTTGAAGGCCCAACGTATGGTTGGAAAGGGATGTTTGTCATACTTGGCCTTTGTGAGAGATGTTGATGCAAAGACTCCTACTATTGATTCAGTACCGATAGTGAGAGATTTTCCTGATGTATGTCCTACAGACCTGCCGGGTATACCGCCCGACAAGGATATTGATTTTGGTATTGACTTGGTGCAGGGCACTCAACCTATTTCTATTCCTCTGTGTCCTATGGCACTAGCTGAATTGAAAGAGCAACTTCAGGAACTCCTTAAAAAGGGCTTTATTATGCCTAGTGTGTCACCTAGGGGTGCACCGGTTCTGTTTTTCAAAAAGAAAGATGGCACTATGCGGATGTGCATCGATTATAGGCAGTTGAACAAAGTTACAATCAAAAATAAATATCCCTTGCCCCGTATTGATGACTTATTTGACCAGCTTCAGGGAGCGATGGTGTTCTCCAAAATCGATTTGAGGTCTGGGTATCACCAGTTAAAGATTAGGGATTCAGATATTCTGAAGACGGCATTCAGAACTCGTTATGGCCACTATGAATTTCTTGTGATGTCTTTTGGGCTAACCAATGCCCTAGCAGCATTTATGCATTTGATGAATAGTGTTTTCCAACCGTATCTTGACTCATTTGTCGTGGTATTTATTGATGATATCCCGGTATACTCATGTAGCCATGAGGAGCATGCACAACACTTGAACATTGTATTGCAAAGGTTGAGAGAGGAGAATCTTTATGCTAAATTCTCTAAGTGCGAATTCTGGCTTAGTTAGGTGGCATTCTTGGGACATATAGTGTCCAGTGAAGGAATTAAGGTGGATCCGAAGAAAATAGAGGCAGTTCAGAATTGGCCCAGACCATCTTCAGTTACTGAGATTCAGAGTTTTCTCGGCTTGGCTGGTTATTATCGTCGTTTCATGGAGGGTTTTTCGTCTATTGCATCGTCTATGACTAAATTAACCCAGAAAGGCGCTCCATTCAGGTGGTCGGATGAATGTGAAGAGATCTTTAGAAGCTCAAGATAGCTTTGACTACAGCTCCAATATTGGTGTTGCCTAGAGGTTCAGGGTCGTATACTATATATTGTGATGCGTCGCGTATTGGTCTCGGTGCAGTACTTATGCAAGACGGTAGGGTGATTGACTATGCGTCCAGACAATTAAAGGTACATGAGAAAAATTATCCAGTCCACGATCTGGAGTTAGCAACTATTGTTCATGCCTTGAAAATTTGGCGGCATTACTTGTACGGTGTCGAGTGCGAGGTGTATACCGATCATCGGAGTCTACAACATTTGTTTAAACAGAAGGATCTTAATTTGCGGAAGCGAAGGTGGTTGGAGTTGCTTAAGGATTATGATATCACAATTCTCTATCACCCCGAAAAGGCCAATGTGGTGGCCGATGCCTTAAGTCGTAAGGCATAGAGTTTGGGTAGCTTAGCATACTTACCGGTAGCAGAGAGGCCTTTAGCATTGGATGTTCAGGCTTTGGCCAACCAGTTTATTAGATTGGATGTTTCCGAGCCGAATCGAGTTTTTTCTTATGTGGTTTCTCGGTCTTCTTTATATGATCGCATCAGAGAGCGCCAGTATGATGATCCCCATCTGCTTGTCCTTAAGGACACGGTTCAGCACGGTGATACCAAGGAAGTCACTATTGCAAATGACGGTGTATTACGGATGCAGGGTAGGCTATGTGTGCCTAATGTAGATGGTTTGCGCGAGTTGATTCTCCAGGAAGCTCACAGTTCGCGGTACTCTATTCATCCAGGCGCCGCGAAGATGTATCAGGATTTGAGACAACACTATTGGTGGAGGCGGATGAAGAAAGATATAGTTGGGTTTGTAGCTAGGTGTTTAAATTGTCAAAAAGTAAATCACGAGCATCAGAGACCGGGAGGATTACTTCAGGGACTTGAAATTTCGGAGTGGAAATGGGAGCGTATTACCATGGACTTCGTAGTTGGGCTTCCACAGACATTGAGAAAGTTTGATGCAGTTTGGGTGATTGTATATCGGTTGACCAAATCCGCGCATTTTATTCCAATTGGTACTAATTATTCTTCGGAGCGGTTGGCTGGGATTTATATTCGCGAGATTGTTCGCCTACACGGTGTGCCGGTGTCCATTATTTCAGATTGGGGTACACAGTTTACCTCGTAGTTTTGGAGGGCAGTGCAGCAAGAATTGGGCACACAGGTTCAGTTGAGTACAGCATTTCACCCTCAGACGAACCGACAGTCCAATCTCACTATTCAAATATTGGAGGATATGCTACGCGCTTGTGTCATTGATTTAGGAGGTTCTTGGGATCAATTTCTGCCACTCGCGGAGTTTGCTTACAATAATAGCTACCAGTCAAGCATTCAGATGGCTCCGTATGAAGCTTTATATGGGAGACGGTGTCGGTCTCCGGTGGGTTGGTTTGAGCCAGGTGAGGTTAGACTATTGGGTACAGACTTGGTTCAGGATGCTTTAGAGAAGATTATAGTAATTCAGGAACGGCTTCGCACGACACAGTCTAGACAGAAGAGTTATGCCGACAGAAAGGTTCGTGATATGGTTCACGTGGTTGGGGAGAAGGTTCTGCTCAAGATTTCACCCATGAAGGGTGTGTTGAGGATCGGGAAGAAGGGCAAGTTGAGCCCTCGGTATATTGGGCCTTTTGAGATACTTAAGAAAATTAGAGATGTGGCTTATGAACTTGCCTTGCCACCCAGTCTATCAGGTGTTCATCCAGTGTTCCATGTATCCATGCTCTGAAAGTATGTCGGGGATCCGTCTCATATTTTGGATTTCAGTACAGTGTAGTTGGATGGTAATTTGACTTATGATGTGGAGCCGGTGGCCATTTTAGACCGGCAGGTTCGAAAGTTGAGATAAAAGAACATAGCTTTGGTGAAGGCACAGTAGAGAGGCCATCCAGTCGGAGAAGCTACTTGGGAGATTGAGCAGGAGATGCAGAGTAAATATCCACATCTATTTGAGACTCCAGGTATGATTCTAAGCCAGTTCGAGGACGAACATTTTTTTGAGAGGGGGAGAATGTAACGACCCGGGTGGTCGTTTTGACTATTGCGATCCCGTTCCCCTATTTACTGTTCAAATTGTGAATTATAGCTGTTATTTCGCTTGCCGGGGTCATTAGTTTGGGTTCGGTGAGGTTTTGAAATGATTTGGAGCGCTTAGTTCCAAGATTTAAAATTTAAGTTGAAAAGGTTGACCGGATGTTAACTTATGTGTAACGACCCCGGAGAAATTTTGCTAAGAAAATTAAGGTTTGGGTTGAACAATGCACCGATATGTAAAGGAAACTTTTGTCGGAAAAGGGTCATTTCTGCGACCACTATGCGTTCGCAGAATCACTCTGCGGACCGCATAATGGTCGCAAAGTGGAACAGGAGGAGGGCAAGATTTGAGGAAAATTTGCGGTGCACTATGTGACGGCAGACCTGTTTTGCGGTGCATTATGCGACCGCAGAATAAGTATGCGGACCGCATAATGACCGCAGAACAGGTCAGTAACGCCCAGCTTTGGAGGCCAAATTATGCGGCCGGTATGCGGACCGCATACCTATTATGCGATCGCATATGCGACCGCATAACTGCATCGGAGCTTCCATTCTTTCTAATTTTTGACCCGACCCAACTTCGATTTATAGCCCTTGAAGCTCATTTTTGAGCAAAAATCTAATATTTTAGAGAGAGGTGAGAGCATTTTAGAGAGCGAAAGTGAAGACTTAGTCATTTAACCATCAATTCTTGTTCAAGGTTTGAAGATTTCACAAGGATCTTGCTAGGGCTTCAAAGAGGTAAGAATTTCTTTCCTCAATCCTTCAATTTCGGGTTTGGAGTAAAAATGGGTGATTTATAGTATGATTCTTGGGTGTAAGAGTATTATGTATACATACCAATAAGGTTGTGGAAGGATTATTAAGTTCAAATGGGTACGGATTGGGTTGGAAATGGTAGAAATCTTCATAGACTTTAATTGAAGATTTGAGGGTCGAGTTGGTGTCGGATTTTGGTGAAATTTGTATGGTTGGACTCGTGGTTGGATGAGCGTTCATATTTTGTAACATTTGTCGGGTTCTGATACATGGGTCCCACGAGCAATATTTGAGTTAATGACGGATTTTATTGGAAAAATTAGTATCTCCTTACGGAATTAATTACAATAATTGGTATTGACTGAATCAAATTAATTGTGGCTAGATACGAGGCTTTCGAAGATAAATTCTCATGGAAAGGGCATAGTGAAATAAATAATTACACGGGTTGAGATAAGTAACAATTATAAATTTGGTCCTGAGGGTATGAAACCCCGAATTTTGGTATCATGTGATTATTTTGTAGGTGGCTCACATGCTAGGTGACGGGCATGTGGGCGTGCACTGAGGGGATTGTGACTTGGTCCATCCCGAGAAACTGTAAAACTGAATAATTTATTGTTAGCCATATGATCTCTATGTGTTGAAGAAATTTGACTATAAATCATGTTAGAAATCATGCTTAGGCTATGTTATAGTACCGTTGAGACACGTAGAGGTCGCGTACTTGTTGAATTATTTGCTAATTGTTGTCTTGTACTCAGTCATGATTTTTCTTGCGTATTATACCTTAGTCTTTCTGGATACTTGTTGATATACTATGTTATCTTTGTTTGTGCTGATCTTTGTGATTTCTGAGAGCCCGAGAGACTTGAGAGGTTGAGGACTGAGTAAGGCCGAGGGCGGCCTGTCAGTGAGGTAAGGATATAATGGCGCGTGAGTTGTCGGTGCAGGATATTATAACACGTGAGTTGTCCGTGCAGCACGTGAGTTGCCCGTGCAGATTATGGCGCTTGGATTGTAGGAGCCCCTCCGGAGTCTGTACACACCCCCAGTGAGCGCGGGTACCCATTGAGTGTGAGTGCTAAAGGGCTGAGAGCCGAGTGGTTGAGCTGTTGTGATGAGCTGGGTGACTGTTGCCTGGGAGGCTGTACTTACATTTCATTTGTTGTTGTACTTGGTTGCTATGTGTCATTGTTGTGAAATCTCTGAAAGATTTTATATCCAGATTACTTGAAATTGAACTGTATAAAATTGATTTGACTTAAACTGCCAGATTTAAAAGCATGTCTATTCTTTGCTGGAACTACTGAAAGTGAACTATGACTGTATAACTCGTCATTATCTTCAGTTCCTTAGTTATTATTGTTACTTGCTGAGTTGGTTGTATTCATACTACACCCTGCACTTCGTGTGCAGATCCAGGTATTCCTAAACATAGCGGGTGTTAATCATTTCGCGCAGTTGAATTTCAGGAGATTTTGAGGTAGCTTCCATGTTCCGCAGACCTTGTCTCTCCTTCTCTATTTCTTTGTTTACTATATTTGGTCTCAGAAAATTATAGACCGTATTTTCCAGACTTGTACTCATATTAGATGCTCATATACTCGGTGACACCGGGTTTTGGGAGTGTTGTATCAGAAATTGCTAGATTTTTGGTATTGTATTTAACGTTATATTTTTTTTAAAAAATTTAAAGAAAATCGTGGGTTATTGATGTTGTCGGCTTACCTAGTACTGAGATAGGCACCATCACGACAGGTTAGGATTTTGGGTCGTGACAAGTAGGCTTGAGGGAGCAGTAAAATCAAGGGAAATGCTGCCCGTTGTTTTTGTTACATATTAAGTTACTCTCTTTATATAAATGATAGAGTCATTCGTAACTTGACAATAGCTTCATTGTCGTTATTGTAGATTAAAGTGCAGTGAGCTGAGTTTAGCATTGTTATTGAACAAATTTCTATAATGTATATTAAGGTTATACCTTCTTTCCTTTTGGGATGATCCATATGATACAACGAAACGAGAAAGCACGCTACTTTCACAAATGATTCTGTTTTAGAAAATATGTAAGCTGATAAAGTTATTTCGTGATATTACACGAAGGCATATTGATCGTATGACATCCCGAGAGATCTTATTGACATACTTCATTATGCATTGCATTCATTTATACATGTACATTGACCCATGACCCATGCGTATAGTATATGTATATGGGGTATGTGGAAAGGTTATGGCGTTATACATGCACCACCACCTGATCAGCTGGCATACGTTGATAATTTCGCCCATCAAGGTCGAGATGATATGATTGGTTTCCCTCAAAGGCTTGATAATGTTATGTACGCATATACCTATGCATGATATGAAATTTATGCGCATATGAATGACATTATAAATATTTCATGATTCACCGAAGCTATTCAGACTTACATGTTGAGTCCTTTACTCCATGTTTCTTTCATGTCTTTTATATACTGATTTTTATGCCTTTCATACTCAGTACATTATTCATGCTGACGCCCTATTGCCTAGGGGCGTACGTTTCATGCCCGCAGGTACAGGTAGACAGGCTGACGGTCCCCTTCTTAGGATCCTTGCTCAGCGAGAGTTGGTGTACTCTATTTGATCCGGAGTTGCTATTGGGTTTTGGTACGATACTTTTGTATACATATATGGGTATGACGGGGCTTAGTCCCATCCTTTATACAGTTGTACACTCTATTATAGGTCTGTAGACAGTTATGTATTGTTGGATAGTATGTGGCCTTATCGGCTCGCCCTACCGTGCTCCGTATATATATGTATATATGTCTTTTGGGCATGTTTTCCCCCCAAATGTTATTCACATGAATTAGTAGTTTATTACCAGACGTTATACATGACCTACACTTATTTCATGTTTATATCTTAAACGTATGCTTGGGGGTGTTCAGCAGGTAGAACTCGAGCACTCGTCATGGCCCATCATTTTGGGTCGTGACATTGAGATCATTGAGAGGATTGGATAGGTGGCCTACAAGCTGGCCTTGCCACCTAGTTTATTTGCGATTCATCCGGTGTTCCATATCTCTATGCTCCTGAAGTATTATGGTGATCCGTTACATGTTCTAGACTTCAGCACAGTCCAATTGGATGAGGATTTGACTTACATTGAGGAGCATGTGACTATCTTGGACCGGCAGGACCGGAAGTTGAGATCAAAAGATATCGCTTCAGTGAAGATTCAATGGAGGGTTCACCCGGTCGATTAGGAGACCTGGGAAACCGAGCACGACATGCAGAGTCGTTATCCTAATCTATTCATCAACTTCGGGTATGTCCTTATGCACGTTCGAGGACGAACGTTTGTTTTAAGATGGGGAGAATATAACGACTCGATCTGTCATTTTGTGTAATTATGCCTTGTTACCCCTTTTATTGCTTCACATATGTGTGTTTATGCTTTTATGACTTGCGAGGTTGGTTAGTTTCATTCTGGGAAGCTTTCGGGTTGATTTGGACCCTTGATTCTTGACTTAGAAGTTTAAATTTGAAAATGTTTACCAAACTTTGACTTTTGTTAAAACAACCTCGGAACTATGTTTTTATGGCTCTGATAGGTTCATATCGTGATTTTGGAGTTGGGCGTATGTCCGAAAGTGATTTTGGAAGTCCGTAGGTTGATTTGTGTTGATTAGCCAAAATTTGACAATTTGAAGTTGAAAAGTTTGACCGTAGGTTGACTTTTAGCTATCGAGCTCGGAATTTGATTTTGGGACTTAGAATAGGTCCGTTATGGTATTTAGAACTTGTCTGCAAAATTTTGTGTCATTTGTAGCTGATCCAATAGAATTCGCACGCTTAGTTATAATTCTAGAAGTTCTTGAAAATTTCTTTGGTTTTTATGCATTTTAGAGTTCAATTCGTAGTTTTAGATGTTATTTTTGTGTTTTAGTTGCGCGAAGACTTCGTATGAAGTTTTTATACTTGTGTGGATGTTTGGTTTGGAGCCCCGAGGGATTATATGAGTTTCGGACATGATCCAGAGAGTTTTGTACTGAAAATTTCAGAAACCTAATGTCTGGTTCTCTTGTGTCACAAATGCAAACACCAGGCTTGCATTTGCGAAGGTAACATGTGATGAGCAGTTGTCGCAAATGTGACCTCAACTTCGCATTTGCGAAGATATTAGGAATTTTACAAAGTTCGTAATTGCGAACAATTGTCCGCTTTTGCGATGTTTCCCCGGTTCGCAATTGCGATGTATGTTGAGTCTGCCAGGGTTCACAAATGTGAGCCCTGGTTCACAGTTGCGAGGGTTCGCAAATGCAAACCCTGTGTCGCAAATGCGACATCTGTAGCTGGTTAAAGAGTTAGGATTCTAATCTATTTCTAATCATTTCTAATCATATTCCATCAACATATCTTAGATTTTAACATCAAAATCATGTGAATCAAAGTGAAAATTGGTGAAACTTTGTCAAGTTTTATTAAAATTAAGAAATTTAGTGTTGAGAGCCGATTTGGACTCGGATTTGAAACTAATCACATATATGAACTCGTAGGATCATGGGTAGACAGATTCTACCATTGGACCTGGGTTTTGATCGGGCAATCCCCGGGTTGACTTTTGTTGACTTTTTGGAAAAATTGTAAAGATCATAACTTTATCTATTGCAATTGAATTCTCTAGCATTGTTTGATGATATTGAATCGATTTTGGTTAGATTTGAGCTGTGTGGAGGCAGATTTTAAGGGAAAAGCTATTTTCGAGTATTGAATTGGCCTAATTGAGGTAAGTGTCTTGCCTAACTTCATGTGGGGTAACTACCCCTTAGGATTGGTATTGTTGATTCAATTGTGCTAAGTGAAATCCGTAGAGTGGATACACAGATTCTACGTGGTATTTGACTGGTTTAAGCAGCTTTGACTATTTCCATGCTTTAATATAAATGTCGTATGATGTTCTAAAATATCGTAGTCAATTTATTCTTAATTGTATTAGGCTATCCTTACATGCCTTAAATGACTTGTCTACTACTTGTTCTACATCCTACTTGCTAAATTGCTCTCATGCTTTAGTTGAACTTCTTGCCTCTTTTATTGTTACATGCAATCTCTTCATTGTTAATTATTACTATTTGAAGTCATTATTCACGTAGTCCCTTTCATTATTGATCTTCGTTACTTGAAGTAATTGTTCATGTTATCCATTTACTTATTGATTTCCTTATCGTGAGTTAGATTTATCTAGTATCGTGGTTATACATTATTTCTCCAATTGTTGAGTTATTTGGTGTTGTAGTTTTGAAAGTCATTAATACGTTGAAGCGATGTTGGTTATTGTTGAAACATATATCTTATTGAGCATTTTTCATTCATTGTTGTTGTGGATATTCTTGTATACATTGTAGTGGAGCCATGGGCCATTGTTGTGGTAACATTGATATCGTTGTTGTTGGCAATTGTGATATATGAGCACTTGTGGTGCGAATTGTTATTTTGATATGATATTGACGCGAATGCGGCAGTATGAGGGTTGGGGTTAATGTGCATGCGGTGGTATAAGGTGGGACTTATGTGCGTGTTGCTTGTAGGGGAACTACGTGAACTCACGTGGCATCATAAGGTGGGCTAAAGTGCGTATAGCTATTTCGGGAAAACTGTTTTCAAAACCTATTTCAAATGTAAGGCTCACGCGGCGGTATAAAGAAATATTGTGATTGAAATTGAGAAATGTGAATATGAGGCGATACCTCGGTTGTGATTCTTGATTATACGAGGCAGTTCTTTGGTTTGATTTCATTATACACGAGGCGGTATGACACGACCCAAAATCCCTACCTATCTTGAAGGCGCCTATCTCGATACTAGGCAAGCCAATAATCTCGATAAACCACAATTTCTATTAAGTTTGAAAATACAATAATTTAGTACAAAAACAAATCCCATAAATACTAACACGAACACTCCCCAAAACCTGGTGTCACTGAGTACATGAGCATCTAATATGGATACAAAAGGAACATAAGGTCTATAATAGTCTAAGACCAAAATACAGTACACAAGGAGATAGGGAAAGAGAAACAAGGTCTGCGAAACACGGCAGCTACCTCTAAATCTCCTGAAAATCAACTGCGCAAAATGATCAGCACCCGCTATGTCCGGGAATACCTGGATCTGCACACGAAGTGCAGGGTGTAGTATGAGTACAACTAACTCAGCAAGTAACAATAATAACTAAGGAACTGAAGATAATGACAAGCTACACAGTTACAGTTCACTTTCAGTAATTCCGGCAAAGAATAAACATGTTTTCAAATCCGTCAGTTTAAGTCAAATCAATTTTATACATTTCAATTTCATGTAATTCGGATATAAAATCTTTCAGAGATTTCACAACAATGACAGATAGCAATCAAGTGCAATAACAAATGCAAAGCAAGTACAACCTTTCAGGCAACAGTCACTCAGCTCATCACTCGACTCTCAGCCCTCAGCACTCACACTCAATGGGTATTCGCGCTCATTGGGGGTGTACAGACTCCAGAGGGGCTCCTACAGCCCAAGCGCCATAATCTACACGGACAACTCACGTGCTTCAAGGACAACTCACATGCTATAATATCCTACACGGACAACTCACGTGCCATAATATCCTTACCTCACTGACAGGCCCTCGGCCTTACTCAGTCCTCAACCTTTCTAGTCTCTCGGGCTCTTAGAAATCACAAAGATCAGCCCAAACAAAGATAACATAATGCATCGACAAATATCAAGAAATACTGAGGTATGATACGCAAGTAAAATCATGACTGAGCACAAGATAGAAATTAGCAATCAATTCAATAAGTATATGCCCTTTGTGGGTCCCAACAGTACTATCACATAGCCTAAGCATGATTTCTAACATGATTTATAGTCAAATATCTTCAACACATAGAGAGCATATAGCTAATAACAAATTATTCAACTTTACAATTTTACAGGATAGACCAAGTCAATTCCCTCGGTGCACGCCCACACGCCCATCACCTAGCATGTGCGTCACCTCCAAAATAATCACATGACACAAAATTCTGGGGTTTCATACCCTCAGGACCAGATTTACAACAGTTACTTACCTCAGAGCGTGAAATTCTTTACTCTGCTATGCCTTTGCCTCGCAAATCGGCCTCTGAAAGCCTCGAATCTAGTCACAAATAATTCGTTTCAGTCAATAAAATTTATTGGAATTAACTTCATAAGAAAATGCTAATTTTTCTTAAAATCCAAATTTTAGCACAAAAATCGCCGTTAGGGCCCATGTTTCAGAACTCGACACAAGTTACAAAATCTAAAAGCCCATTCAACCAAGAGTCTAACCATACCAATTTTATCAAAATCCGACCCCAACTCGACCCTCAAATATTCAATTTAAACTAAGAGGGTTTTCAAACTTTTCCAACTTAATTCGCCAATTAAATGATAATAACAACCATGGATTCAGGTAATTTAACCAATATTGAGTTAAGAACACTTACCCCATTGTTTTCCTTGAAAAACTCCCGAAAATTGCCTCTTCCCGATCTCAAAATCCCATTTTTAGAACTTAAACTCTATGTCCAGACCTCTCTTCTTCGCGAACGCGACAGGTCCCTCGCGTTCGCGAAGCACAACTCGACTGCCCACAAATTTAACCTTCGTGAACGTGACCGTGGCTTCCCGAAGGCGAAGCTTTGCAATTCTTACCCTTCGTGAATGCGACCACGTCTTTGCGAACATGAAGATTTACCAGCTTAGACCTTCGCGAACGCGAACGTGACCGCCACCTCGCGAATGCATAGAACAAGGACCCGAGGGTCCCCTATAACCTCACTCCTCTTCGCGAACGCGAAAAAAAAACCTTACACTCAGAAAACACTCTTCGCGAACGCGAGGGCCCACTCGCGAACATGAAAGAGAAAATTAGAAAAATGCAGCAGCAGATATCAGCAATCTCACCAAGGCTAAAAATGATCCATCAACCATCCAAAACTTACTCGAGCCCCTTGGGACCTCAGCCAAATATACCAACAAGTCCTAAAACACCATACGGACTTAGTCGAACCCTCAAATCACCTCAAACAATGCTAAAACCATGAATTACACCCATATTCAAGCCTAACGAACTTTGAAATTTCTAATTTCTACAAACGACTCCGGAACCTACCAAATCACGTCTGATTTACCTCAAATTTTGCGCACAAGTCATAAATGACATAATGGAGGTACTCAGATTTTCATAATCGGATTTCGACCCCGATATCAAAAAGGTCAACCCCCCGATCAAATTTCCCATAAATTCAGCTTTCGGTATTTCAAGCCTAATTCCACTACGGACCTCCAAATAATATTTCGGACATGCTCCTAAGCCCAAAATCACCATACGGAGCTATTGGAATCATCAAAGTTCAAATCCGAGGTCTTTTACACATAGGTCCATATCCGGTCCACTTTTCTAACTTAAATTTTTAATTATGAGACTAAGTGTCTCATTTCACTCCGAATTCCTTTCGGACCCGAACCCACTAACCCAGTAAGTCATAAAACAACTAGAAAGTATAAATTGAGCAGTAAATGGGGGAACAGGGTTATAATAATCAAAATGACCGGCCGAGTCGTTACATTTTCCCCCTGTTAAACAAATGTTCGTCCTCGAATGAGTTTAGAACAATACTTGGGGTCTCAAATAAGTGTGGATATTTGCTCCGCATCTCCGGCTCAATCTCCCAAGTAGCTTCTCCGGCTGGCTGGCCTCTCCACTGCACCTTCTCTGATGCTATGCTCTTTGACGTCAGCTTTCTAACCTTCCGGTCTAAAATAGTCACCGGTTCCACGTCATAAGTCAAATTACCGTCCAATTGTACTGCACTGAAATCATGAATATGAGACGGATCCCCGACATACTTTCGGAGCATGGATACATGAAACACTGGATGAACACCTGATAGACTAGGTGGCAAAGCAAGTTTATAAGCCACCTCTCCAATTTTCTTAAGTATCTTAAAAGGCCCAATATACCGAGGGCTCAACTTGCCCTTCTTCTCGAACCTCAACACACCCTTCATGGGTGAAATCTGAGCAGAACCTTCTCCCCCACCATGTGAACAACATCACGAACCTTCCTTTCGGCATAACTCTTTTGTCTAGAATGTGCCGTGCGAAGTCGTTCCTGAATCACTTTGACCTTCTCTAAAGCATCCTGAACCAAGTCAGTACCCAATAGCCTAACCTCACGCGACTCAAAGCAACCCACCGGAGACCGGCACCGTCTCCCATACAAAGCTTTATACGGAGCCATCTGAATGCTTGACTGGTAGCTATTATTATAAGCAAACTCCGCGAGTGGCAGAAATTGGCCCAAGAACCCCCAAAATTAATTACACAAGCGCGTAGCATATCCTCCAATATCTGAATAGTGCGCTCGGACTGTCCATCCGTCTGAGGGTGAAATGATGTACTCAACTGACCCTGTGTGCCCAACTTTCGCTGCACTGCCCTCCAATACTGTGAGGTGAACTGCGTACCCCGATCTGAAATAATGGACACCGGCACACCGTGTAGGCAAACAATCTCGCGAATATAAATCCCAGCCAATCTCTGCAAAGAATAATTAGTACCGACTGGAATAAAATGCGCAGATTTGGTCAACCGATCTACTATCACCCAAACAACATCAAACTTTCTCAAAGTCCGTGGGAGTCCAACTACGAAGTCCATGGTAATACGCTCCCTCTTCCACTCCGGAATTTCAAGTCTCTATAGCAATCCGCCCGGTCTCTGATGCTCGTACTTTACCTGTTGACAATTTAAACACCGAGATACAAACCCAACTATATCTTTCTTCATCTGCCTCTACCAATCGTGTTGTCTCAAATCCTGATACATCTTCGCGGCGCTTGGATGAATAGAGTACCGCGAACTGTGAGCTTCCTGGAGAATCAGCTCACGCAAACCATCTACATTAGGCGCACATAGCCTGCCTTGCATCCATAATACACCATCATCTCCAATAGTGACTTCCTTAGCATCACTTTGCTGAACTGTGTCCTTAAGGACAAGCAGATGTGGATCATCATACTGGCGCTATCTGATGCGATCATATAAAGAAGACTGAGAAACCATACAAGCCAAAACTCTATTTGGTTCAGAAACATCCAATCTAACAAATTGATTAGCCAAGGCTTGAACATCCAAGGCTAAAGGCTTCTCTGCTACTGGTAAGTATGCTAAGCTGCCCAAACTCTCTGCCTTACGACTTAAGGTATCGGCCACCACATTGGCCTTTCTGAGATGATAGAGAATGGTGATATCATAATCCTTAAGCAACTCCAACCACCTTCATTGTCGCAAGTTAAGATCCTTCTGTTTAAATAAGTGCTGTAGACTTTGATGATCGGTATATACCTCACACTGGACACCGTAGAAGTAATGCTGCCAAATTTTTAAGGCATGAACAATAGCTGCAAACTCAAGATTGTGGAATGGATAATTCTTCTCATTTACCTTTAACTGTCTGGACGCATAGGTAATCACCCTGTCATCTTGCATCAGCACTGCACCGAGACCAATACGCGACGCATCATAATATACAGTATAAGACTCTAAACCTGTAGGCAACACCAATACTGGAGCTGTAGTCAAAGCTGTCTTGAGCTTCTAAAAGCTCTCTTCACATTTATCCGACCACCTGAATGGAGCACCTTTCTGGGTCAATTTAGTCATAGGTGATGCAATAGACGAGAAACCCTCCACGAAACGACGATAATAACCGGCCAAGCCAAGAAAACTCCGAATCTCAGTAACTAAGGATGGTCTGGGCCAATTCTGAACTGCCTCTATTTTCTTCGGATCCACCTTAATTCCTTCACTAGACACTATATGTCCCAAGAATGCCACCAAACTAATCCATAACTCACACTTAGAGAATCTGGCATAAAATTTCTCATCTATCAGCCTCTGTAATACAATACCTACGTGTTGTGCATGCTCCTCCTAGCTACGTGAGTACACTAGAATATCATCAATAAATACTATGACAAATAAATCAAGATATGGCTGAAATACACTATTCAGCAAATGCATAAATGTTGCTGGGGCATTGGTTAGCCAAAAAGACATCACAAGAAATTCATAGTGGCCATAACGAGTTCTGAATGCCGTCTTCAGAATATCTGAATCCCAAATTTTCAACTGGTGATACCCATATCTCAATTCAACTTTTGAGAACACCCTCACTCCTTGAAGTTGGTCAAATAAGTCATCAATACGCGGCAAAGGATATTTATTCTTGATCATCACTTTGTTCAACTGCCTATAGTCAATGCACATCCACATAGTACCATCTTTCTTTTTCACAAACAGAACTGGTGCACCCCAAGTTGACATACTAGTCCTAATAAACCCCTTTTCAAGGAGTTCATAAAGTTGCTCTTTCAATTCTTTTAACTCAGCTGGTTCCATACGATACAGAGGAATAGAAATAGGCATTCAATTCCCTGCACCAAGTCAATACCGAAATCAATATCCCTGTCGGGTGGCATACCGGGCAGGTCTACAGGAAATACATTCGGAAAGTCTCGCACGACCGGTACTGAATCAATAATAGGAGTATCAATATCAAGATCTCTCACAAAGGACAAATATGACAAACATCCATTTTCAACCATACGTTGGGCCTTCAAATAATAAATTACCCTGCTAGGAAAAAAATTTAGAGAGCCTCTCTATTCAACCTTTGGAAACCCCGGCATTGTCAATGTCACGATTTTTGCGTGACAGTCCAGAATAGCATGACATGGAGACAACCAATCCATACCCAGGATTACATCGAAATCAACCATACCAAGTAATAAGTGATCAGTTTTAGTCTCCAATTTCCCAATAGTCACCACACACAACCGATACATACAGTCCACAGTAACAATATCGCCCATCGGTGTAGATACACAAACAAGTGAAACTAAGGACTCACAGGGCATATCCAGGTAATAAGCAAAATACGATGATTCATATGAATAAGTGGAACCAGGGTCAAATAATATAGAAGACTCTCTGTGGCATACTGAAATAATACCAGTGATCACTGCGTCTGAGGCAACAACATCTGGCCTGGCAGAAAAAGCATAGAATCGAGCCTGTCTGCCACCATATAAACCTCCCCCTCTTGGGTGACCCCTAGCTGCCTGACCCCCACCCTGAGCTGGCTGGGCGGGTGATGTAACTGTTGGTGCTGGTGCCGTTGGTCGAGAACTCTGATGTGGAGCCCCACTCAACAGCTTAGGACAATATCTCTTAAAATGACCCAACTCTCTACACTCGAAACAACCCCTCCTCTGACGGAACTGGTGCTCCTGATAACCTGAAGAATTACCTGTAGAAGCCTGAGCAGACGAGGCATGATGAGAACTCTGCACTGGTAGTGCATTGAATGAAGACTGGCCTGAGTGAGCACTGTAAGAACCGTGGCTAGCTGATGCACCACGATGAGCTAGATGACCCGCCTGAGCGAGTCTGTAAGAACGGCCCCTACCGCGGTAAAACTGACCCCCTGAAGGAACACCGCTGAAATCACCGGAACCACGAGGCCTCTTAGCCTCCCTCTCAACCCGCTCCTGGCTACGAACCATCTCAATCTGATGATCAATGTCGACAACCTCATCGAAAGTAGCACCTGACACTCTCTCTAGTCATGAGTAATTGCAGCTGAAACGTGATGCCATCTATGAATCTCCTGATCCTTTCCCTGTATGTGGGAATCAACTAGATAGCATGACGGTCCAATTCTAAAAATCTCATCTCATATTGTGTCACGGACATATCACCCTAACGAAGCTGCTCAAACTTCCTGCACATCTCCTCTCTGCGGGACCGAGGCACGAACTTCTCCAGTAATAGACCGGAGAACTGCTGCCAGGTAAGGGGTGCTGCATCGACCGACCTACACCTCTCGTAAGACTCCTACCATCTGAAGGCAGCCCCAGAAAACTGAAAAATTGTGAATGAGACCCCACTGGTCTCTAGAATACCCAATGTCTGAAGCATCCGCTGACACTTATCCAGAAAACCCTGGGCATCCTCTTACTCAGTACCGCTAAATGGTGGAGGTCAAAGCCTCTCAAATCTCTCAAGTCTCCTCTGCTCATCATCTTCCATAATAGGAACTACCGGGGTCTGAGCAACTGCAACCGGCTAGGCTGGTAGTGCCACCCGGTATCTAAAGTCCCTGTACTACCTGGTCTGGAGTACAGGCAACGGGGGTATGAGTACCTCCCCCGGCCTGAGAAGCGCCAGGTACAGCCTGAGCCGAAACCACCTGAGCAAGACCAATGCAAGCTGCCAATATTTGGGCCAAAGTCTCCTGAAGGCCTGGAATCTCAATGGGCACAGCTGGTGCCTGAGCTGATCCTGTCGGCTCAGCTATATCCAGAATCTACTCCTGAGGTAGAGCAACTGGTGGTAATACAGGTGCTGGTCCAAGTGTGGTACGAGCTACACCTCTACCTCTACCTCGGCCCCGGCCTCTACCACGACCCTGCCTCTTGCGGTCCTAACTGGTGGCACTGGTGGCTGACCGTACGATCCGATAGTACATGTCCTCACCATCTATGAGAGAATAGAATAGCAAAAATTTAGTTTCCAGTATCAACAAATTCGCACGATAGGATACAAGAAAGTGAAATTTTCCTAAGGGTTCCGCAGCCTCTCGAAGATAAGTACAAACGTCTCCGTACCGATCCGCAAGACTCTACTAAACCTACTTATGACTCGTGAGACCTATGTAACCTAGGCTCTAATACCAACTTGTCATTGCCCAAAATCCTAACCTGTCGTGATGGCGCCTATCTCGATACTAGGCAAGCAAATAATCTCTATAAACCACAATTTCTATTCAGTTTGATAATACAATAATTTAGTACAATACAAAATCCCATAAATACTGACACGAACACTCCCCAAAATCTGGTGTCACTGAGTACATGAGCATCTAATATGGATACAAATCTGGAACATAAGGTCTATAATAGTCTAAGACCAAAATACAATAAACAAGAAGATAGGGAAAGAGAGACAAGGTCTGCGAAACACGGCAGCTATCTCTGAATCTCCTGAAAATTAACTGCGCGAAATGATCAACACCCGTTATGTCTGAGAATACCTGGATATACACACGAAGTGTAGGGTATAGTATGAGTAAAACCAACTTAGCAGGTAACAATAATAACTAAGAAACTGAAGATAATGACGAGCTACACAGTTACAGTTCACTTTCAGTAATTCTAGCAAAGAATAGACATGCTTTCAAATCCGGTAGTTTAAGTCAAATCAATTTTTATACAGTTCAATTTCATGTAATCCGGATATAAAATCTTTTAGAGATTTCACAACAAATGACAGATAACAATCAAGTGCAATAACAAATTCAAAGCAAGTACATTCTCTCAGGCTACAGTCACTCAACTCATCACTCGGCTCTCAGCCCTCAGCACTCACACTCAATGGATACCCGCGCTCACTGGGGGTGTACAGACTCACGGACAACTCACGTGCCATAATATCCTTACCTCACCGATTGTCCCTCAGCCTTACTCAGTCCTCAACCTTTCTAGTCACTCGGGTTTTCAGAAATCACAAAGATCAGCCCAAACAAATATAACATAATGCATCAACAAATATCAAGAAATACTGAGGTATTATACGCAAGTAAAATCATGACTGAGCACAAGATAGAAATTAGCAATCAATTCAATAAGTATGTGCCCTCTGTGGGTCCCAACAGTACTATCACATAGCCTAAGCATGATTTCTAACATGATTTATAGTCAAATTTCTTCAACACATAGAGAGCATATAGCTAACAACAAATTATACCTAAAATGTGTGTCACCTCCAAAATAATCACATGACACAAAATTTCGGGCTTTCATACCCTCAGGACCAGATTTAAGATTGTTACTTACCTCAGAGCGTGAAATTCTTTACTCTGCTAAGCCTTTGCCTCGCAAATCGGCCTCCGAATGCCTCGAATCTAGTCACAAATAATTTGTTTAAGTCAATAAAACTTATTGGAATTAACTTCATAAGAAAATACTAAATTTTCCATAAAAATTTGAATTTTAGCTCAAAAATCGCCTGTGGGGCCCACATCTCGGAACTCGACAAAATTTACAAAATCCGAAAGCACATTCAACCACAAGTCTAACCATATCAATTTTGTCAAAATCCGATCCCAACTCGACTCTCAAAATTTCAATTTAAACTAAGAGGGTTTTCAAACTTTTCCATCTTAATTCGCCAATTAAATGATAATAACAACCATGGATTCGGGTAATTTAACCAATATTGAGTTAAGAACACTTACCCCGTTGTTTTCCTTGAAAAGCTCCCAAAAAATGCCTCTTCCCGAGCTCAAATCCGTCAAAAACTGAGTCCCATTTTCAAAACCTAAACTCTCTATCCAGACCTCTCTTTTTCGCGAACACGACAGGTCCCTCGCGTTCGCGAAGCACAACTCGACTGCCCACAAATTTAACCCTTTGCGAACGTAACCACCACCTTGTGAACGCGTAGAATAAGGACCCGGGGGTCCCCAATAGCCTCACTTCTTTTCGCGAACAAGACACCTCTCACGCGTTCGCGATGCACACACAGACCATACCTTCACGTTCGCGTCCTCCCCTTTGTGGACGCGAAGAACAAAACCTCACACTCAGAAAACACTCTTTGCAAACGCAAAAGAGAAAATCAGAAAAATGCAGCAGCAGATATCAGCAATCTCACCAAGGCCAAAAATGATCCGTTAACCATCCAAAACACACCCGAGCCCCTCGGGACCTCAACCAAATATACCAGCAAGTCCTAAAGCATCATACAGACTTAGTCGAACCCTCAAATCACCTCAAACAACGTTAAAACCATGAATTGCACCCCAATTCAAGCCTAATAAACTTTGAAATTTCTAATTTCTACAAACGACTTCGGAACCTACCAAATCACGTCTGATTTACCTCAAATTTTGCGCACAAATCTTAAATGACATAACGGAGGTACTCAAATTTTCAGAATCGGATTTCGACCCCGATTTCAAAAAGTCAACCCTCTGGTCAAACTTTCCAAAAATTCAACTTTCGGCATTTCAAGCCTAATTCCACTACGGACCTCCAAATAATATTTCGGACACGCTCCTAAGCCCAAAATCACCATACATAGCTATTGGAATCATCAAAATTCAAATCCGAGGTCGTTTACACATAGGTCCATATCCGATCCACTTTTCTAACTTAAATTTTCAATTATGAGACTAAGTATCTCATTTCACTCTGAATTCCTTCCGGACACGAACCCACTAACCCGGTAAGTCATAAAATAATTATAAAGCATAAATTGAGTAGTAAATGGGGGAACGGGGTTATAATACTCAAAACAACTGGCCGGGTCATTACATGGTACCTCGTTGTGATTCTTGCTGTTCATTTCATGTTGCAAAGTGTTTTGGTAGGAGTATTTCTTGTTGCCTCATTCTTTATTATTCTAGCAGTTATTGTCCGTTCATGATCATTGTAGCCTTTAGTTGCTTGTTTTATGTTATTTCCATTGTTGTTTTCCGGTACTAGTTCATCCTATTATCTTGGTTTCGTTTCAGTTGTTTCTTCATTTTCCATTACATATCCGTACTATATTTTCATACTGTCTATTTTATATCCTTGTGGGTGTCTTGACCTGGCCTCATCACTACTCTATTGAGTTTTGGCTTGATACTTATTGTGTACCATTATGGTGTACTCATACTACGCTTCTCCATATTTTTTGTGCAGATCTAGGCACGTCTGCTCGTGCCAGTCGTTAGAGATTGTCTGTAGTTGTTGCTTGGGAGACTTCAAGGTATACCTCCTCTACGTCTGCAGGCCTCAGAGTCACCTTCTCTATTTTACTTCCTGTTGTATTTATTTCAGACAGTGATGTATTAGATATTTTTGAATTATTCTATAAAGCTTATGACTGAGTTTCACCGGCTTTGGGGTGTGTATTATGAGATTCTATTTTCCGGAAGTTTTTATCAACTATTCAGTTAATTTTAGTAACTTGTTAATTATATATGTTTAGTTATGATTTATTGTTAGTCTTACCTAGTCATACAGATTAGGTTCCATCATGACATCCTACGGAGGAGAATTGGGGTCGTGATGGTTTTAAAGTGGGTCTAACGAGTGGATTGTTTTTTTACTGTTGGAATATCCACCTAAGCAAAAAATAATAACATTCACGCGCTTACCATGTGTGGAACTAACGCTCCTTGGCCGGTCATGTGTTTTGTTTAAATTGTATAGTCCAAAATACAGTTAAAGTGTTTAATAGGAAAAGCGCTAAGTTAAAGTTTCAAAATTGAAACTGGAGCCAAATTTAAGGGCGTCTATATATTTTCCCAGGAAAGAAACAATTCAGCTTATTGCAAGAAAATAAGTCAATAGAATAATCTAAGAATATAAAAAGAAAATATTTCAATACATATTCTCATGTCATCTATCTTTTTGAAGTCTCCGAAGCTGAGCTCTCGCTAATGCATGGACTGGTAGGAGGTACCTGGATCTGCACAAAACGATGTGCAGAAGCGTAGCAGGAGTACACCACAACGGTACCCAGTAAGTGTCAAGCCCAATCTCGGTAGAGTATTGACGAGGTTAGATCAAGGCCCTACTGGAATAAATAAGAAACCGAACGAGTAATCAATAGTGTAATAATAATACCAAGATTGGCTGCACTCAACTAGTAATAATACCAAGATTGGTCCTAGGAAATATACTAAGATTGGCTACACTCAACTAAGGCAAATAATGCATCACGGAAGAAAACAAGGAATGTTATGTCAAGGAAACAAAGCAACCAAAACACAAATGAAGTAATAGAAAAGCATCAACAAAAATCACTATCGAGGTACCACCTCGTAGTCTCAAATTACAAAAATAATTCACAATCTTTCCTTATATCACTGCGGGAGCCTTGCAATTAGTTTTGAAAATCATTTTTCCCGAAATAGCTTCTCGCATTTTAGCCCACCTTATCACACCGCATGGCTTCAAGTAGTTCCCCTACTAGCAACACGCGTATCAAGCCCACCTTATCTCACCGCATCCGTTTTAAGCCCAAAACCTTATACCACCGCATGCATATCCATATCACAACGTATCAAAAATCGCATCTCAAGTGCCCAATATCACAGCTTGCCTAAAAACCAACAACAATAGTGTTTTCACAACAAATAGCGTATGGCTCAACCACAATAGGCACAAGAGTCTCACAATAAAAATCGGAAGCGAATAAATCAACAAGAACAGTATTTCACAACTTTACAACTTTGCCTCAATGTAATCACAGTCTTTATAACTCAATACCAATTTCAACAACAAGTTATTCCATCAATAACAACTTTAAGTAAAGAACTCGACGGTTAAATAATGAATAAGGAATAGAGGAAACAATACTTCAACTAAACATAAAATGGAAATTAACAACTAGGGGATAAAACAAGTAGAAATATGAAGATAGACTAATGATGATGAATATAACATGTTAAGATAACTCAATTAAGGTATGAAAGGAATCTACATAGCTAAAACCAGTCAATTTTCACTTTTAGCCTGTGTACATACTCGTCACCTTGCGTACACGACTTCCACACATCACAATTATCACAAAACAATACCAATCCTAAGGGGTAATTCCCACCCACCCACACAAAGTTAGGCAAGGCACTTACCTCAAAATACACTACTCAATCCACTAGTAAGCCTTTCCCTCGATTATCCAACTCCGAACGGATCGAATCTAACCAAAACAACTTCATACCATAAATATAAACTATAGGAAACTATTTCGAACAATAAAATTATGATCTTTGTAAAGAAATAAAAAGTCAACTCAAAAATTCAACCTAGGTCAGCATCTCGGAACCCGACCAAAATTACAAAATCTGAAGACCCATTCGATAACGAGTCCAACCATATAAGAATTACTCAAATCCGATTTCAAATTGCCTTTCATATCCCCAAAAATTAGCCTAAGAAGTTCTCACAATTTTTCCCAAATTTTCCAACTCAAACCACTTATAAATGATGAAAATAATGATATATTCATGTATATTAACCAAATCCGAGTTAGAATCATTTATCCCAATCAATTCCTTGAAAAGCCCTCCAATAATCACCTCAATCCGAGCTCCCAAAGTCTAATTATGAAATTTTACTCTAACCTTAGTTTTTGGAAACTTATATTCAGCCCAGGTGTTCCTCTTCGCAATCGCGGAAATACCCGCGCGATCGCGAAGAACAAAAATTAAGTTGCCCTCAAAGTACACTTTGCGAATGCGAACCAAGGTTTGCGAACGCGATACAAAGACACCCTGACCTATGCGATTGCGAACCACCTCACGCGATCGCGAAGAACAAATAGCATGAACTCCGGTCTCCTCTTTTCTTCTTCGTGAACGCGGCCTAGCTCACGCGTTCGCGATTCACTGACTCCCAAAGCTTTGCAATCGCAGACACTTATTCGCGAACGCATAGCACAAATTTCCCCAGTTCCCTGCAAGACTCTTCACGATCACGATTCCCCACTCGCGATCGCATATAAGGAAACCATCACAAAAGAATCAGCAATCCCTCCAAGTTCAAAATGCGACGAACATGATCCGAATCACACCCGAGGCTCCCGGGACCTCACCCAAACATACCAAAAAGTCCTAAAGCATCATAAGAACATGCTCGAAGAGTCAAATCACATCAAACAAAACTAAAACCACGAATCGCACATTGATTCAAGCCTAATGAACTTATGAAATTCTAACTTCCAAAACTAATGCCGATTCATACCAAAACAACTCCGATACATAACACATAATAAGAAACTGAACGAGTAATTAATAGTGTAATAATAATACCAAGGTTGGCTACACTCAACTAATAATTATACCAAGATTGGCCCAAGGAAATATACCAAGATTGGCTACACTAAACTAAGGAAAATAATGCATCACGGAAGAAAATAAGGAATGTTATGCCAAGCAACAAAGCAACCAAAACACAAGTGAAGTAATAGAATAGCATCAACAAGAGTCACTACCGATATACCGCCTCGTAGTCTCAAATCACAAAAACTATTCACAATCTTTTCTTATATCACTGCGGGAGCCTTGCATTTAGTTTTGAAAATCAATTTTCTCGAAATAGCTTCTCGCGTTTTAGCCCACCTTATTACACCGCATGGCTTGAAGTAGTTCCCCTTATCTCACCGCATGTGTTTCAACCCCAAAACCTTATACCACCGCATGTGTATCGATATCATAACGTATCACAAATCGCACCTCAGGTGCCCAATAGCACAGCTTGCCAAGAAACCAACAACAATAGTTTATCACATCAAATAGCCCATGGCTCAACCACAATATGCACAAGAGTCTCACATAACAACCGGAAGTGAATAACTCAACAAGAATAGTATTTTACAACTTTACAACTTTGCCTCAATGTAGATCAGGGCCTTTATAACTCAATACCAATTTCAACAACAAGTTATTCCACATATAACAACTTCAAGTAAAGAACTCAACGGTTAAATAATGAATAAGGAATAGAGGAAACACTACATCAACTAAACATAAAAAGGCAATTAACAACTAAGAGATAAAAAAAGCAGAGCATATGAAGCTAGACTAATGATGATGAATATAACATGTTAAGATAACTCAATAAGGCATAAAAGGAATCTGCATAGCTAAAACCTGTCAATTTTTATATTTAGCCTGTGTACACACTCGTCACCTTGCGTACATGACTTCCACACATCACAATTATCTCAAAACAATACCAATACTACTGGAATAATACCAAGATTGACTACACTCAAATAATAATAATACCAAGATTGGCCCTAGGAAATATACCAAGATTGGCTACACTAAACTAAGGAAAATAATGCATCACAAAAGAAAACAAGGAATGTTATGCCAAGGAAACAAAGCAACCAAAACACAAGTGAAGTAATAGTATAGCATCAACAAGAGTCACTACCGAGGTACCCCTTAGGATTGGTATTGTTTTGTGATAATTGTGATGTGTGGAAGTCATGTACGCAAGGTGACGAGTGTGTATATGGGCTAAATATAAATATTGACAGGTTTTAGCTATGCAGATACCCCATTTTTCCAACCCAAAACACTAAATAAATGATGAAAACAATAATATATTCATGTATATTAACCAAATCCTAGTTAGAATCACTTACCTTAATCAATTCCTTGAAAATCCCTCCAAGAATCTATCACGACCCTAACTAACCCCTATCGCGATGGCGCCTATCGTGGAACTAGGCAAGCCGACTCATTTCCAAAACAACCGATATTTTCATTTCAAAGAAAATTTCAATGTTATTTAACATAAAAACCTTCGTAAAGGAGTTCCAATCAAAATAAAAGTGTGGAAGGAAAAGCCCGACATCAGGGTGTCACTAGTCATGAGCATCTACTACAATCTGTCTAACAATATCAAGGCTAACTCAGTCTGGAAAATAGCTAAATACAACTAGAGGAAGATAAGAGGGAGAAGAGCAGGGGCTGCGATCGCCAAACAACTACCTTGCTATCTCCAAGAAAATCTGCAACCAGAACAATCAATAACCGCTACCGTGTCCATCTACACCTGAATCTGCACACAAGGTGCATGGAGTAACGTGAGTACGCCAACTCAGTAAGTAACAACAATAAATAAAGATAGAGCAGTAGTGACGAGCAATAAAGCATATAATGTTCATATCAGGAAATCTTAGTAAAATACCACATGCTTTTAAAATCAGGATTTGAATCAAAACATCTCGTTTAAACCCAGTTCCAGTAAAAATCATTTAAAGATATATTTTTTTTCAACAGTTTCCAAACAGAGGAAAAATGCAAAGGTGAGCAAAAATAATGAAATCATAAACAGCCCCTCGGGCAAACCTTACAGTCACTCGTGCCACTCGGGCATACCTCACAATCACTCTTGCCACTCGGGTATACCTCACAATCGCTCATGCCTCCCAGTCACTCAGCACTCGGCACTCGCACTCAGTAGGTATCTGCGGACACTGGGGGTATGTACAGACTCCGGAGGGGCTCCTTCAACCCAAGCACTATATCAAGCCAAATCATGGCATAAATCACTCAGGCCCTCGGCCTATATCAAACATGTTGCGGCGTGCAGCCCGATCCCATAAATATGCAACATGCTGCGGCGTGCAGCCCGATCCCATAAATATGCAACATGTTGCGGCGTGTAGCTCGATCCCATAAATATCCTCACAAAGCAAGCACTCGGCCTCATTTAGTCATAAACCTCTCAAGCCACTCGGGCATTTTAGTAAAACAGGGCATTTGGCCCAAAACTTTTATATGCATCAAAATAGAGTCATAAAACTGAGTTATGTGGTAAACAAGTATAAACATGAGTGAGTGTAGATATCAATCGAAAACAGTGAGGGGATAGTAAGAAAAGGCCCCTAAGGGTCTAAACAGCACTGGCACAAGGCCCAAACATGGCATTCAGCCCAATTTATAGAAACTCTTTTTAAAACCTATAAGTATCTTATAGTTTCAACAAAGTATATAACCTTACAGTTGCCACAGGACGGACCAAGTCACAATCCCTAACGGTGCACGCCCACACGCCCGTCACCTAGCATGTGCGTCACTAAAAATAGTAGAATGATACAAAATCTGGGGTTTCGTACCCTCAGGACTAGATTTACAATCGTTACTTACCTCAAACCGGTCAAATCTCTACCCCGCAATTCTCTTGTCTCTGGGCTCAGCCTCCAAATGCTCCAAATCTATTCACAATCAGTACAATACCATCAATATACGCTAATGGAATGAATTCCACAAGAAAAGTTACAAAATTAGACCAAAATCCAAAATTGGCTCAAACCCGGCCCCCGAGCCCACATCTCAAAATCCGACAAAATTAACAAAACTAGAAAGCTCATTCACTCACGAATCTAACCATACCAAATTCATCAAAATCCGACATCGTTTGGTCCTTCAAATCCTTAAATTACTCTCTAAAATTCCAAGCCCTAACCCCTAATTTTCACTAATTACATGATTAAACAACGGGAAATTACCATATATAGGAGTATTAGGGCTCAAGCAACTTACCTCACTAATAGCCCTTGAATCACCTTTCAAATATCACTCCAAAACGTCCACAAACCGACTTGAAAATGGTGGAAATGAACCAAATTCGCGAAGTGTTCTATTTATGGTTTCTGCCCAGGTTTTCGCACTTGCGGGCTCTTTTTCTGCGCCTGCGGGACCGCACCTGCGGTGAAGGTGCCGCATCCGCGAACTCCACTTAATTCCCCAGCTTCCGCACTTGCGCTCTAAGCCTCGCACGTTCGGGCTCGCAGGTGTGGCCAAATCCTTCGCGCCTGCGCTCCAGCCTTGGCTTCACATTTTTCCGAATCTACGCAGAAAATTCTCGTGCCTGCAAAAGCTCACCTGCGCGTTTCCTCCGCTTCTGCGAAGCCTGCCCAACGTCTCCCTTTCCGCATCTGCACCCCTGGTCTCGCACCTGCGGGGTCCCAGATGCGACAAACTTCTCGCACCTGCGCATACTGCCTAGCCCAGAACTGTCGTCACCTGCGAACTCCCCACGCGCACCAGCGGCCTCGCACCTGTGACTCTTACTTCCGCAAGTACGAAAATAGCAGTAGGAGCAACTTCATCTGCATTTTCCAACTTCGACAAATCCATTAACCACCGGGAATCACCCCGAGGCACCTCGAGACCTCAACCAAAAATACCAACAAGTCATGTATCAACATACCAACTTAGTCGAACCTTCGAATCACTCAAAACAACATCAAATCATCAAATTACCCTCGGATTCAAGCCTAAGAACTTCTAAATTTCCAAATTCGGCCACCGATGCCGAAACAAAACAAACCACATTCGAATGACCTAAAATTTTGCACACACGTCACAAATGACACTACGAACCTACTCCAACTTCCGGAATTCCATTCCGACCCCGATATCAAATTTTCAACTACCGACCGAAATTGCTAAATTTCCAATTTCGCCAATTCAAGCCAAATTCTACCACGGTCTACCAAATCACATTCCGGACATACTCCTAAGTCCAAAATCACCTAACGGAGCTAACAGAACCATCAGAATTCAAATCCGAGATCATTTACACATAGGTCAACATCCGGTTGACTTTTCCAACTTAAGTTTCTACTTAAGAGACTAAGTGTCTCAATTCACTCTGAAACCACTGTGGTCCCGAACCAACTAACTCGATATAATATAATATAGTATAGTTGAATAACACAAAAATAAATAGAAATGGGAGAGACGGGGCTATAACTCTCGTAACGACCAGCCGGGTCGTTACATCCTCCCCCTTTTATACATCCGTTCGTCCTCGAATGGGTCTAGAAATATACCTGGAGTCTCGAATAGGCGTGGATATCTGCTCCGCATCTCCCGCTCAGTCTCCCAGGTGGCCTCCTCCACAGGTAGACCTCTCCATTGCACCTTCACTGAAGTTATATCCTTTGACCTCAACCTTCGAACCTGCCGATCCAAAATAGCCACCGGCTCCACATCATAAGTCATATCACCCTCCAACTGAACCGTCCTGAAATCCAAAACATGGGACAGATCTCCAATATACTTCCGGATCATGGAAACATGAAACACTGGATGCACACTCGACAAGCTGGGTGGCAAGACAAGCTTATAAGCCACTTCCCCTATCCACTGAAGCACCTCATAAGGCCCAATGAACCGGGGGCTCAACTTGCCCCTCTTCCCAAACCTCATAAAACCCTTCATGGGTGATACCTTCAGCAAAACCTTCTCCCCAACCATAAAAGACACATCACAGACCTTCCTATCTGCGTAGCTCTTCTGCCTAGACTGCGCTGTGCGAAGCCTCTCCTGAATCAATTTCTTTCACCTTATCTAATGCGTCCTGGACCAAGTCTATACCTAAGAGCCTAGACTCACCCGGCTCAAACCACCCGCTCCTGGTACATCTTCGCGGCACCCAGATGGATGGAATACCGCGAGATGTGGGCCTCCTCAAGAATCAACTCCCGAAGCCCATCTACATTAGGCACACATATCTGGCCCTGCATTCTCAGCACGCCGTCATCACCAATAGTCACATCCCTAGCATCACATCTCCGAACCCTATCCTGAAGAACGAGCAAGTTGGGGTCATCATACTGACGCTCCCTGATACGGCCATAAAGAGAAGACCTAGAGACCACACAAGATAATACCCGACTAGGCTCCGAAATATCCAATCTGAAAAGCTGGCCCGCCAAGGCCTGAACATCCAATGCCAAATGTCTCTCTACTACTAGAAGATATGCTAAACTCCCCAAACTCTCTGCCCGGCGACTCAAAGCATCAGCCACCACATTGGCCTTCCCCAGATGGTACACAATAGTGATATCATAGTCCTTAAGAAGCTCCAACCATCTCCGTTGACGCAAATTAAGATCCTTCTACTTTAACAGATACTGCAGACTCTGGTGATCAGTATAGATCTCATAATGAACCCCATACAGATAATGGGGACAAATCTTCACGGCATGAACAATGGCTGCCAACTCAAGATCATGGACAGGATAGTTCTTCTCATGGGTCTTCAACTGGCGCGAGGCATAGGCAATCACCCTACCCTCCTACATCAAAACACAACCAATGCCTATTCTCTAGGCATCACAATACACGGTGTAAGAACCTGAAGCTGATGGCAGAACTAACAATGGGGTTGTGGTCAAAGCAGTCTTGAGCTTCTGAAAGCTCTCCTCACACTCATTTGACCACCTGAATGGAGCACCTTTTTGGGTCAATTTGGTCAAGGGCGATGCAATAGATGAAAATCTCTCCACAAAGCGACGGTAATAACTCGCCAAACAAAGAAATCTCCTAATCTCCGTGGCTGAGGATGGTCTGGGCCAACTCTCTACCGCCTCTATCTTCTTCGGATTAACCTGAATACCCTCACTGGACACCACATACCCCAAGAATGCTACTGAACTGAGCCAAAGCTCACATTTGGAGAACTTTTCATAAAGTTTCTCCTCCCTCAATCTCTATAATACAATCATCAAATGCTGAGCGTGCTCCTCCTGGCTACGAGAGTACACCAGGATGTCATCAATGAATACAACGACGAATTAGTCCAAATAGGGCTGGAATACACTATTTATCAAATGTATGAACGCTGCTGGGGCATTGGTCAGCCGAAAAGACATCACCAAGAACTCATAATGGCCATATCGGGTCCTAAAGGTTGTCTTAAGAATATCTGAATCCCGAATCTTCAGTAGGTGATAACCGGACCTCAAATCAATCTTGAAGAATATCTTCGCTCCCTGAAGCTGGTCGAATAAATCATCAATACGAGGCAAAGGATACTTGTTCTTGACTGTGACCTTGTTCAACTGCCTGTAATCAATACATATTCTTATGGAACCATCTTTCTTCTTCATAAATAGAACCGGTGCACTCTAAGGTGACACACTAGGTCGAATAAACCCCTTATCAAGGAGTTCCTGAAGCTGTTCTTTCAATTCCTTCAACTCCTCCGGTGCCATACGATACGGTGGAATAGAAATGGGCTGAGTGCCTGACATCAACTCAATACCAAAGTCAATATCCCTGGCAGGCGGCATGCCTGGCAGGTCTGTAGGAAACACATCCGAAAAATCACGTACCACCAGAACAGAATCAATGACAAGAGTCTCTGCACTAACATCCCTCACAAAAGCCAAATAATATAGGCAACCCTTCTCAACCATCTGATGAGCCTTCAAATATGAAATCACCATACTTGGTACATAATCTACAGAACCGCTCCACTCAACCCTCGGAATTCCCAGCATAGCCAACGTCACCGTCTTAGCGTGACAATCTAGAACAGCATGACATAGAGATAACCAATCCATACCCAATATCTCATCAAAGTCGACCATACTAAGCAGCAAAAGGTTAACTTGGGTCTTCAGACCCCCAATAGTCACCACACATGACCGATATACGCGGTGCACAATAATAGTATCGCCCAGAGGAGTAGATACATGTACATATGAAACTAAAGACTCACGAGGCATATCCAGAAAATGGGCAAAATACGAGAAAACATATGAATACGTGGAACCAATGTCAAATAATACTGAGGCATCTCTATGACAAACTGAGAAAATACCTATAATCATAGCATCTGAAGCAATAGCATCTGGTCTAGCAGGGAGGGCATAGAAACGGGCTTGGCCACCCCCTAATCTGCCTCCCCCTCTAGGGCGACCCCTAGCTGACTGACCTCCACCCCGAGCTTACTGGGCGGGTGCTGAGGTAACTGGTGCTGTAGTTGGAGGCTAACTCCTCTGCTGAGATAGACCTCCATGACGACGAGGACAATGCCTCCACATATTCCCAAGCTCCCCACACTCAAAACAACTCCCTGGTGCTGGTGGCGAAAACTGAAGGGAGCCCCTAGCACCGGGATGAACTGGTAGAAGAACCTGGCATGGAAGAGCCCTGAACATGTGGAGCACGAGATGAACTCATAGCTAGAAGGGCACTAAGCAATGAGTGGCCCTGATGAGAACTGTGAGAACCATGGCCAGATGATGCACCCCGATGAAATGGCCAAGCTGACTGAGCCTGTCTGAAATGACGACCTCTACCGTGCTGGAACTGACCCCCAAAAGGAGCACCGCTGAATCCACCCTAACCACGAGGCCTCTTAGCCTCCCTCTCAACCCTCTCCTGACCACGAACCATCTCAATTTTCTGAGCAATGTCGACAACATCATCAAAAGTAGCACCCGATACCCTCTCTCTGGTCATGAGCAACTGTAGCTGATAAGTGAAACCATCAATAAACCACATAATCCTCTCCCTGTCCATGGGAAACAACCAGATAGCATGACGGGCCAACTCAGAGAACCGCATCTCATACTGTGTCACAAACATATCACCCTAACAAAGCCGCTCCAACTGTCTGCGCAGCTCCTCTCTGCGGGATCGAGGTATGAAATTCTCCAAAAAGACCACGGAGAACTGTTGCCAAGTAAGGGGTGTTGCGCCAACAGGCCTACGCCTCTTGTAAGTCTCCCACCATCTGAGTGCAGCCCCAAAAAACTGAAAAGTAGTGAATGAGACCCCACAAGTCTACAGAATACCAGCAGTACCGAGTATCCTCTGACATCTGTCTAAGAAGTCCTGAGCATCCTCTCTCTCCGTGCCACTGAAAGATGGTGGCTGGAGTCTCCCAAACCTCTCCAACCTACGCTGATCATCCTCAGTCATAGCAGGAACCACATAATCCTGAGCAACTACAACCGGTTGGGCTGGTGGTGCCTCCGGTGTCTGAAGTCCCTGAATAACCTGCTCGGGTGTGCGAGCGACGGGAGTCTGAGTGCCTCCCCTGGCCTGAGAAGTGGTTGCGGCTATCTAAATAGAGACCGCCTGAGCAAGGCCGGTACATGCTGTCAGAATATGAGCTAGGGCCTCCTGAAGGCCTAGAATCACAATAGGCACAGGTGGTGCTGAGCTGGTGCATCAACAACTAGAACCTGGTCCTGATCTAGGACAACCGGTGGATCTGCAGGTACTGCCCCAGCTGTTGTACGGGCTGCACCTCTGCCCCTACCACGACCTCGGCCCCTCGCGGCCCTGGCTGGTGGTACTGGTGGTTGGCCCTCCTGACCGGTAGCACGAGTCCTCACCAACTATGAGAGAATGAAACAACAGATGTTTAGTTACTAGAATCAACAAATTCACACAACAAGAATTCCAGAATGTGTAGTTTCCTAAAGGTTCTGCAGCCTCCCGAAGATAAGTACAGACGTCTCCGTACCGATCCACAAGACTCTACTAAACCCGCTCATGACTCGTGAGACCTATGTAACCTAGGCTCTGATGCCAATTTGTCACGACCCAAACTAACCCCTGTCGTGATGGCGCCTATCGTGGAACTGCAAGCCGACTCATTTCCAAAACAATTGATATTTTCATTTCAAAGAAAATTTTAATGTTATTTAACAAAAAAACCTCCGTAAAAGAGTTCCAATCAAAATAAAAGTGCGGAAGGAAAACCCCGACATCGGGGTGTCACTAGTCATGAGAATCTACTACAATCTATCTAACAATATTAAGGCTAACTCAGACTGGAAAATAGCTAAATACAACTAGAGGAAGATAAGAAGGAGAAGAGCAGGGGCTGCGATCGCCAAACAGCTACCTTGCTATCTCTAAGAAAATCTGCAACCAGAACAATCAATAATCGCTACCATGTCTAGCTATACCTGAATCTGCACACAAGGTGCAGGGAGTAACGTGAGTACGCCAACTCAGTAAGTAATAGCAATAAATAAAGACTGAGCAGTAGTGACGAGCAATAAAGCATATAACGTTCATATCAGGAAATCTCGGTAAAATACCACATGCTTTTAAAATCAGGATTTGAATCAAAACATCTCGTTTAAACCCAGTTCCAGTAAAAATCATTTAAAGATATTGTTTTTTAATAGTTTCCAAATAGAGGAAAAATGCAAAGGTGAGAAAAAATGATGAAATCATAAACAGCCCCTCGAGCAAACCTCACAGTCACTCGTACCACTCAGGCATACCTCATAATCACTCTTGCCACTCAAGCATACCTCACAATCGCTCATGCCTCCCAGTCACTAGGCACTCGCACTCAGTAGGTACCTGCATTCACTGGGGGGTGTACAGACTCCGGAGGGGCTCCTTCAACCCAAACGCTATATCAAGCCAAATCATGGCATAAATCACTCAGGCCCTCGGCTTATATCAAACATGATGCGGCGTGCAGCCCGATCCCATAAATATGCAACATGTTGCGGCGTGTAGCCCAATCCCATAAATATGTAACATGCTGCGGCGTGCAGCCCGATCCCATAAATATCCTCACAAATCAGACCCCCGACCTCACTCAGTCATAAACCTCTCAAGCCACTCGGGTATTTTAGTAAAACAGGGCATTCGGCCCAAAACATTTATATGCATCAAAATAGAGTCATAAAACTGAGTTATGCGGTAAACAAGTATAAACATGACTGAGTATAGATTTCAATCGAAAACAATGAGAGGATAGTAAGAAATGGCCCCTAAGGGTCCAAACAGCACTGGCACAAGGCCCAAACATGGCATTCAGCCCAATTTACAGAAACACTTTCTAAAGCATATAAGTATCATATAGTTTCAATAAAGTATGCAACCTTACAGTTGCCACGGGACGGACCAAGTCACAATCCCCAACAGTGCACGCCCTCATGCCCGTCACCTAGCATGTGCGTCACTAAAAATAGTAGAATGATACAAAATCCGGGGTTTCGTACCCTCAGGGCTAGATTTACAATCGTTACTTACCTCAAACCGGTCAAATCTCTATCCCGCAATGCTATTGTCTCTGGGATCAGCCTCCAAATACTCCAAATCTATTCACAATCAGTATAATACCATCAATATATGCTAATGGAATGAATTCTACAAGAAAAGCTACAAAATTAGACCAAAACCCGAAATTGGCTCAAACTCGACCCCCGGGCCCACGTCTCAAAATCCGACAAAATTCATAAAACTAGAAAGCTCATTCACTCGCGAATCTAACCATACCAAATTCAACAAAATCCGACATCGTTTGGTCCTTCAAATCCTTAAATTACTCTCCAAACATTCCAAGCCCTAACCCCTCATTTTCACTAATTACATGATTAAACAACGGAAAATTACCATATATACGAGTATTAGGGCTCAAGCAACTTACCTCACTGATAGCCCTTGAATCACCCTTCAAATATCACTCCAAAAGCTCCACGAACCGACTTGAAAATGGTGGAAATGAACAAAATTCGCGAAGTGTTCTATTTATGGTTTCTGCCCAGGTTTCTGCATCTGTGGGCTCTTTTCCCGCGCCTGCGGGACCACACCTGCGGTCAAGGCGCCGCATCCGCAAACTCAACTTAATTCCCCAGCTTCCGCACCTGCGCTCCAGGCCTCGCACATGCGGGCTCGCAGGTGCGGCCAAATCCTTCGTGCTTGCGCTTCAGCCTTGGCCTCACATTTTTCCGCATCTGCGCAGAAAATTCTCGCTCCTGCGAAAGCACACCTGCACGTTTCCTCCGCTTCTGTGAAGCCTGGCCAGCGTCCCCCTTTTCGCATCTGCGCCCCAGGTCTCGCACCTGCGCATACTGCCTAGCCCAGAACTGTCCTCACCTGCGAACTCCCCACGCGCACCAGACAATATTCCGACAAACACAACAACAGTGAAATGCCACCCTTATAACCACATAATATCAACGGTGAAATGCCACCCTTATCTCCCCAAAATAACAACTCACACAATACAACAATTTACCCGGGAAATTATTACAGCAACATAAAAAATCAATTCATATCACAATTTTTCCCAATGGCCACAACCACATTCCAAAGCTACAACCAAGTCAATTAATTTCACAATAAATAGCCAAAAGCTCCACACAATGTGTACAACACCCAAAAACAATCAATAGAGATAGAAATTACTCAACATAAAGCAAAGTCTTCATAAAAATTAAATTTTTAACAATTATATAAATACCTATTCTTAAGCTTATTTAATTAATAAAATTAAATTCCAATAATTATCAAACTAGTAAATTCATAAAATTTCATAAATAATCAAATAACAATCACATCACATTGTCATATAACAACAGAGTCAACAACAAGGATTTAGGCACGACAAGTAGATGATTAAATATATGCCAACAATTATCCAATTTACTATACAATATGCTCAAGACTTTAACTAAATAAAATTTGCACATATAAACCAAGTACGTACTCGTCACCTCGCGTACATGGTTTTCAATTACAAAAATTGCACATACGACTCAATGCCTAATGGAAAATTCCCGCACTCGACGTTAAGAAGGACACTTACCTTTTTGAAGTTAGGCCGATATTCCAAAATAGCCTTCTTGCTTGAATTGACCTCCGGACAGCTCAAATCTATCCAAATTAATTGTATAACTCCATTAAAATTCGTCGGAAACAATTTCGGATAATAATACATCGACTTAAAAATTTATTCTAGAAAGTCAACAAAAGTCAACGCGGGACTCGCCTCTCGGAACCTGACATAATTTTCATAAAATCCAAAAACCGATTCCGATACGAGTTTAACCATACAAATTTTATCGAATTCCAATAACAACTCGACTTCCAAATCTTAAATTTTCGTTTTTGGAAGATTTTACAAAAATCTTGATTTTTCCTCCATTAAATCCGAATTAAATGATGGATTCAAAGACATAATCATGGAAATTAATCAAAACTGGATAAGAATCACTTACCCCAAACACCCACGCAAGAATCTCTCCACAAATCGCCTTCTACCGAGCTCCCAATTAGATTTTGAGTTATGAACTCAAACCCCCATTTTGGGACTTTTAATTCTGCCCAGAAGTGCCTTCATCGCGTTCGCGACCATTGCTTCGCGTTTGTGTAGCACAAAAAATGTACTACCCAGATTCCTTCTTCATGTTCGCGATATCCTCATCGCGTTCGCGATGCCTTCCGACCTCTTCCCTTCGCGTTCGCGAGACACGAGTCGTGTTCGCGAAGGCTTAACGCCAGGAAGGCCCCCAACTCCCTTTCCTCTTCGCGTTCGCGTCTGACCACTCGCGTTCGTGTAGGCTTTCCTCATCTCCTTCTTCACGTTTGCATTCGCGTTTTCTTCATCGCATTCACGATGGGCAAATCCCAGCCGTCCAAAATCCTTCTTCACGAACTCGTGAGACCCTTCGCGTTCGCAAAGAACAATACCAGATATCAGTTCCAGTAGTTGCAAAACAAGGAAAAATGATCCGAAACCATCCTTGAACTCACCCGAGCCCCCCAGGAGCTCAACCAAACATACCATCAAGTTCCAAAACATCATACGAACTTAGTTGAATCTTCATATCACCTCAAACAACTCGAAAACCAGGAGTCATACCCCAATTCAAGCCTAATGAACTTTGAAATTTCAAATTCTATATCTTGTGCCGAAACACATTAAATCAATTCTGAATGGCTTCAGATTTTACACACAAGTCACATTCGACATTACGGACCTACTCCCACTTCCGAAATGGGATTCCGACCCAGATATCAAAAAAGTCAACCCCCCGGTCAAACTCTCCAAAATTTTGAGTTTCGCCATTTCCAGCTTAATTCCACTACAAACCTTCAAATAATTTTCCGGACACGCTCCTAAGTCCAAAATCATCATACGGAGCTAACGGAACCGACAGAACTCCATTCCAGAGTCGTCTTCACACGGTTCCGACTACTGTCAACCAAGTGTCCCATATTACTTTGAATCATCCGGTAATTGAATTCAACCACGCACGCAAGTCAATACACATAATAAGAAGCTGCTCAGGGCCATATGCCGCCAGACAGGGCTTAAATTCTTAAAACGACAAGTCGGGTCGTTACATTCTCCACCTCTTAAACAAACGTTCGTCCTCGAACGTGCTAAGAATTATTCTGAGGTTACCAAATTGATGATTTTACTTTTACACATATACTCACGGTTGATTCCACGCTACCGCATTTGAGATACGCGTGACAACATCATCTTATTTGAGATTATTTTTTTTATCCATACTTGAAAACTTTAAGGCCATTTTCTTACGCTCCAATATTTTCAAAAGACCTGATTTCTCACAACAACGCACAGTATTAATCTCAACTAGCTATAGCAACTCGTGCCTATGCACACATCAATTTTCTCGATAGTATTGAAGTAATTCAAAACTTTCTCTGGGGCGCTACATTATTTCCCGCTTAGGATCATTCTCCCTCAAACACATAACATACTTATCTCTTCTTTTGCAATTCTCAATCCTTCAAATTTTACTAACTCCCAAACTTTTCAGAAATTTCGGCAGAGCTCCCTTGTAATTGGACCTATCCACCTGCTAGAGTAACACTAAAATAACTCCTAATAACATATCCACAACCCAATAAAATACCTCAAGGTATATATGAATAACACCAATCTCAGCATTACAAGCACTGCATTATCATTATGACATCAGTACTTGAAGCACATTATATGCATGCTCATCACCACATCTCAGGTCTTAAAAGTTGTTCATAATTAATTCCAGCATCATCAATCAATCTCATATTAACCACCACCTCATTTCGAATTTTCACAACACTGATAACAGAATGTGAGGTATGAAGACCTCATGATTGCTTACTAGGATTAATGAGTCATATTTAACGCCACCTGGGCACTCATCTCATAGGTTAAAACTCAATGTTTACAACACGAAAATGGTTGTATATGAACAGGAAAATATACAAGAGTTATCAAATAAGCCTAACAGGCATGACTCCCTATTAATATTATTGTAAAAATTAATTTCACAAAGGGAAAATTTTTAAACTCATAAATATTTTACCACAAGGACCTCGTCCTTACATAACTTCCACCGCGGCTTGCAGCCCGGTTTAAATATTTCACACCAGATAAAAATACGAGGATCTCGTTCTCAACTCCGAATCACAAGTATTTTGCACATTGTGCCAACTGAAATTCTAATTTCCTTTCTTTCTTCTTTTCAATAAATTTCATAAACAGTTTTCACAACACATAATGAACCCTCATACCGGTAGGGCATATGATTCATAAAAAATTGGAATCAATTATTTCGAAACAAATTAAACCCACTGAAATAAATAATAAAAATTACTTTTGGGCTTATAGCCCTCAATGGTGTACCAAAAATAAAATGATAGACACGGGCTCACACCTTCAAATCTCCCAACAGGGATAACATATAAGTGGGTCACAAATTTACGAAGCTCACCCATAAGTAGAGCATAATAGGAGGACTCACCTCAATATACAGAACTGAATAAAATTAAGGAAAATATCCTTTTATAATAAAAATCAAGATCGTACCTGTAACGACACCATCTAGTGTATTGGCCTCAGCCAAATCATAGTGATTAAATCAATGGGTCGGGCCTCCACCTCTTAGGTACCCAATACCCGCCTGTCCTCCACCTTTAGCTGACTGTGCAAGTGGAGTATCAATTAGAATAAAGCTTGTAGCTGGATTGTTTTGATGAAATCCACCCTCCCAAGTCTGGGACAATCTCTCATGATATGCCTAGTATCACCATACTCATAACAACCCCTCTAAGGTCGCGGTTGGTCGTACTGAGTCAGTGCCGAATAACTGGAATAATCACTGTAAGAATCTCGTGTCGGTGGTGCACTATAAACTGGAGCACCCCAAGTAATCTGATGTGCAGACTGAGCTGACCGGCTGCTCGAGCCTCCGCTATAATGGGTTCTAGCTGAAGAGTAAAATCCACTGAACCCTCCAAATCTTCGAGACCTTTTGGCTTCCTTAGACTCCCTTTCCTCGCCTAAAACACCCTCAATCTTCCTTGCAATCTCTATTACTTGTTGAAATGGAGTATCTGTTTGCAATTCTCGAGCCATGTATATTTGAATATCATATTCGAGCCCCTCAATGAATCAGCGGACCCTCTCTCTCATTGTAGGAACCAAGATAGGTGCATGACGGGCTAACTCACTGAACCTGATAGCATATTCTGACACTGTCATAGTGCCCTGACGCAACCGTTCAAACTCTGCGCGCCATGCATCTCTGAGAGACTGGGGAACAAACTCTTTCAAGAACATTTCCGTAAATTGAGCCCAAGTTGGTGGTGTGGCATCGGCTGGTCTACCTTCTTCATAGATTTGCCACCACCTATACGCTGTGCCTGACAGGTGAAATGTAGTAAAGGCAACTCCGCTCACCTCCACAATACCCATGGTGCAGAGAATACGGTGACAATTTTCTAGAAATTCTTGGGCATCCTCTATAGTTGTGCCACTGAAAGTTGGTGGATCATATTTCTTAAACCTTTCATGTCTCTTTTATTCTTCTTCTGATGCCTCGGTCCTGACCTCAGGTCGAACCGGAATAACAGGTTATACTGGTACTACACCCGGAACCTGACCAATGTGAACCTGCTGCTCTGGAGTTGAGATAGGTCTGAGCTACTCCCCCAATCTGCGGAATGTTTGGTGCAACAGAGATCAATCCCGCCTGAGTTAATGTACCAAACATACTCAGGAACTGTGCTAAAGTCTCCTGAAGTCCAGGGGTAACAACAGGTGCTTCTGGTACATGTCCCCCAACTGGAGCTACTAGTGGCTCGTCAACTGTTGTTCTGACAAGTGCTCTAGTCGCAGCACGTGCCCTTCCTCGACCTCTACCTCGGCTTCTACCTCGGCCTCGACCTCTTGTAGCCCTAGCAGTATGTGTGGATGCCTGTTCAGCTAACCCAATAGCACGTGTCCTCACCATCTGTGAGAGAATAGAGATACAAAGGTTCAGATTCCAAATTCAACAAATTTCGCACGAAAAGGAATGAAAGAAATGGAAATTTCCTAACAGTTCTGTAGCCTCTCGAAGATAAGTACAGAAGTCTCTGTACTGATCCGCAAGACTCTACTAAACTCGTTCGTGACTCGTAGAACCTATGAACCTAGAGCTCTGATACCAACTTGTCACGACCCAAAATCCCACCACAGGCGTCGTCATGGCACTTAGTCTCTAAGACTAGGTAAGCCGATTTAGATTACCTTTTGATGCCATTTTTTTTTTGAAATTAAATAAGTAATTAAAACTAACAGCGGAACGAATATGAATACACAACCTCCCAAGACTAGTAGTACTGAGTCACGAACTCTAACTGAATACATAGAATGATCACGAGGACCGAATATACAATACCGTTTGATTAAAAGTTAACAGTACAATGAAATGCAAAGATTCAAAGGGACTGCGACGACCAAGCAGCTCTACCTTGAATCTTTACTATCCCGTTTTAATTCCGCTCAAGTCCGTTATCTTCAATACCTGGCTCTGCACCAAAATGTGCAGAAGTGTAGTATGAGTACGCCACGGTTGGTACCCAGTAAGTATCAAGATTAACCTCAATGGAGTAGAGACGAGGTACAATCAAGACACTCACTAGTCTAATAACCTGTGCAATATAATATACAAAATAATAGAAAACAAATAATAATAAGGACAGGATAAAATAACTAGTTATATGCACAACAGACCAGAAGAATACCATTAATATCACTCAACAATTAATAAACACAAATACACCCAATTAAATCAAGTCCTTCAAATAAATGTCTTTCACATATAATTCTTCCAAATAACTCTCCTTTAAATATAATTTTCTGAAATAATTATTTTTCAAATATAATTCTTTCAATAAATCTTTTCAAATATAATTTCCTCAAATAAATATCTTTCAAATACAATTCTCTCATATAATACTTTCTAAGTAAAAATCCTTCCAAATAAATATTTTGAATATAATTCTTTCAATTAAAAAGTTACCATGTGACGCCTCATTTCATAATCATAAAAATACAGGTCTCAGCCCATTTTCATATTTTTCTTAAACACGTGTCTCAGCCCATTTTCATATTTTCATGGCACCTCATGCCCATAATTAAATCATCATATTTTTCCGATATTTCGTGCCCTCATTTCATCTCACAACTGCACGAACAATTCACTTGCCAAATATCATTATCATTTTATGACAGCACTTCGTGCCCACATTTCATATCACAACTGCACGGACAATTCACGTGCCAAATATCCTCATTATTTACTCACGGCATCTCGTGACCACATTTCAATTTATAATCCACCTGGCAATAGCCACAGGCTCTCAATTTCAACATAAATCAGATTGTTATCAATTTAGCAACAACAAGACAAATTGCACAAGGTATAAAGGTAAACACAAGAAAATCACAACATAACATGAAAATTATCAACACCACAACCCCACATCATCACATATCGTCCCTGACAATAACCACCCTTATCACTCCTATAGCCACCCTTATCGCTCCGCCCAGACAATATCAATAGCCACCCTTATCTCTCCTATTTCCACCCTTATCTCTCCTATAGCCACCCTTATCGCTCCTATTGCCACCCTTATTGCTCCTATAGCCACCCTTATCGTTCCGCCCAGACAATATTCCAACAAACACAACAACAGTGAAATGACACCCTTATAACCACATAATATCAACGGTGAAATGTCACCCTTATTTTCCCAAAATAACAACTCATACAATACAACAATTTACTCGGGAAATTATCACAGCAACATAACAAAAATCAATTCATATCACAATTTTTCCAATTGCCACAACCAAATTCCAAAGCTACAACCAAGTCAATTAATTTTACAACAAATAGTCAAAAGCTCCACACAATGTGTACAACACCCAAAAATAATCAATAGAGATAGAAATTATTCAACATAAAGCGAAGTCTTCATAAAAATTAAATTTTTAATAATTATATAAACACCTCTTCTTAAGCTCATTTAATTAATTATTTGCAGAGGAGAAAATTCGAAATGAAATTAAATTCCAATAATTATCAAACCAGCAAATTCACGAAATTTTATAAATAATCAAATAACAATCACATCACATTGTCATATAACAACAGAGTCAACAACAAGGATTTAGGCACGGCAAGTAGATGATTAAATATATGCCAACAATTATCCAATTTACTACACAATATGCTCAAGACTTTAACTCAATAAAATTTGCACATATAAATCATGTACGTACTCGTCACCTCGCGTACATGGATTTTAATTACACAAATTGCATATAAGACTCAATGCCTAAGGGGAAATTCCCTCACTCGAGGTTAAGCAAGACACTTACCTTTTTGAAGTTAGGCCGATATTCCAAAATAGCCTTCTTGCTTGAATTGACCTCCGGACAGCTCAAATCTATCTAAATTAATTGTATAACTCCATTAAAATTCGTCGGAAATAATTCCGGATAATAATACGTCGACTTAAAAATTTATTCTAAAAAGTCAACAAAAGTCAACGCGGGACCCGCCTCTCAGAACCCGACATAATTTTTATGAAATCCGAACACCCATTCCGATACGAGTTCAACTATACCAATTTTATTGAATTCCAATAACAACTCCACTTCCAAATCTTAATTTTTCGTTTTTGGAAGATTTTACAAAAATCTTGATTTTTCCTCCATTAAATCCGAATTAAATGATGGATTCAAAGACATAATCATGAAAATTAATTAAAACTGGATAAGAATTACTTATCCCAAATACCCACGCAAGAATCTCTCCAAAAATCGTATTATACCGAGCTCCCAATTAGATTTTGAGTTATGAACTCAAACCCCCGTTTTGGGACTTTTAATACTGTCCAGAAGTGCCTTCATCGCGTTCGCGAAGCACAGAAAATGTGCTGCCCAGATTCCTTCTTCGCGCTCGCGATATCCTCATCGCGTTCGCGATACCTTCCGACCGCTACCCTTCGCGTTCGCGAGACACGAGTCGCGTTCGCGAATGCTTAATGCCAGGCAGGCCCCCAACTCCATTTCCTCTTCGCGTTCACGTCTGACCACTCGCGTTCGCGTCTGACCACTGACATTCGCGTAGGCTTTCCTCATCTTCTTCTTTGTGTTTGCGTCTTCTTCATCGCGTTCACGATGGGCAAATCCCAGCCGTCCAAAATCCTTCTTCGCGAACGCGTGAGACCCTTCGCATTCGCGAAGAACAATACCAGATATCAGTTCCAGCAGTTGCAAAACAAGGAAAAATTATTCGAAACCATCCTGGAACTCACTCGAGCCCCACAGGACCTCAACCAAACATACCATCAAGTCCCAAAACATTATACGAACTTAGTCGAACGTTCAAATCACCTCAAAAAACTCGAAAACCACGAGTCATACCCCAATTCAAGCCTAATGAACTTTGAAATTTCAAATTCTATATCTTGTGCCGAAACACATCAAATCAATTCGAAATGGCTTCAAATTTTGCACACAAGTCACATTTGACATTATGGACCTACTCCCACTTCCAGAATCGGATTCCGACCCCGATATCAAAAAGTCAACCCAACGGTCAAACTCTCCAAAATTTTGAGTTTTGCCATTTTCAGCTTAATTCCACTACGAACCTCTAAATAATTTTCCGGACACGCTCCTAAGTCCAAAATCATCATACAGAGCTAACGGAACCGACAGAACTCTATTCCGGAGTTGTCTTCACACGGTTCCGACTACGATCAAAATCCTAAGACTTAAGCTTCCTTTTTAGGGACCAAGTATCCCAAATCACTTTGAATCATCCGGTAACTGATTTCAACCACGCACGCCAGTCAATACACATAATAAGAAGTTGTTCAGGGCCTTATGCCGCCAGACGGGGCTTAAATTCTTAAAACGACAAGTCGGATCGTTACATTGTTATAGATAGGGCTAACTGTATTTACGTTCTTCTATTAAAAGAGTACTTATAAGGAAAATGAATAATAAGATTAAGTCTTTAATAAAGCTTTTCATTCACCAAATGTTTTTCTTTACATATACATTGTACGTTAAAGTTAAAGAAACACTTTCAACCCATTTGGTATCAAAATATTATAGAAGTAGCATTTAGTGAAGGTGAAATAGTCTTTCAGTTTTTGATGGACATTCTGATACTTCAATTTTAACTTTTAAAGTTTTACACTTACAATACAGTATGCTATATGTTAAAGTTTTGCACTTTAAAGTTTTAGAGATTTATATGTTAGAAAAAAATATGGAGAACTTTTATGCTAGTATCAAAACTTTTTAAAAATTGGATTGAGTAGGTTTACATGGGACGATACTTAGAGTATGAATTCTACTAGTTGACCTCAGCTTGCTAGAGATTGAGGCTACATCGTTAGTATTGTATTAGTTAAAACCTACTAATTATGTCATTTAGGAGCCTCTCAAGAGGTTAACAATTTGAAAGAGTAAAAAGCACAAAAGAAAGAAACAAGGAGAAATGATTTATGCAATGAAAAGTTATTACGCTAAACGTGATTCTTTTTCAAATTACTCGAAAACATAATAAAGATATAGACTATCCAACATCCGTAAACCTTCTTAAATTATTTTATTGCAAGTACTGAAACTAAATGAAAAGTAATTATGCTATGCGTGATTCTTTTTCAAATTACTCGGAAAATAAAGATGATAAAGATATAGACTATCCAACATTCGTGAACCTTCTTAAATTATTTTATTGCAATTACTGAAACTACATGAAAAGTTATTATGCTAAGCGTGATTCTTTTACAAATTACTCAAAAAGATGATAAAGATATAGACTATCCAACATTCGTGAACCTTCTTAAATTGTTTTATTGCAAGTACTGAAACTACATGAAAAGTTATTATGCTAAACGTGATTCTTTTTCAAATTACTCGGAAAGATGATAAAGATATAGACTATCCAACATTCGTGAACCTTCTTAAATTGTTTTATTGCATGTATTGAAACTACATGAAAAGTTATTATGCTAAACGTGATTCTTTAACAAATTACTCGGAAAGATGATAAAGATATAGACTATCCAACATTCGTTGAACCTTCTTAAATTATTTTATTGCATGTACTGAAACTACATAAAAAGTTATTATGCTAAACATGATTCTCTTTCAAATTACTTGGAAAGATGACAAAGGTATAGACTATCCAATATTCCTGAACCTTCTTAAATTGTTTTATTGCAAGTACTAAAACTACATAAAAAGTTATTATGCTAAACATGATTCTTTTTCAAATTACTGGGAAAGATGACAAAGGTATAGACTATCCAACATTCGTGAACCTTCTTAAATTATTTTATTGCAAGTACTGAAACTACATGAAAAGTTATTATGCTAAACGTGATTCTTTTACAAATTACTCAGAAAGATGATAAAGATATAGACAATCCAACATTCGTGAACCCTCTTAAATTGTTTTATTGCAAGTATTGAAACTACATAAAAAATTATTATGCTAAACGTGATTCTTTTTCAAATTACTCGGAAAGATGATAAAGGTATAGACTATCCAGCATTCGTGAACCTTCTTTAATTGTTTTATTGCAAGTACTGAAACGACATGAAACGTTATTATGCTAAACGTAATTCTTTTACAAATTACTCGGAAAGATAATAAAGATATTGACTATCAAACATTCGTGAACCTTCTTAAATTGTTTTATTGCAAGTACTAAAACTACATAAAAAGTTATTATGCTAAACATGATACTTTTTCAAATTACTGGGAAAGATGACAAAGGTATAGACTATCCAACATTCGTGAACCTTCTTAAAATATTTTATTGCAAGTACTGAAACTACATGAAAAGTTATTATGCTAAACGTGATTCTTTTACAAATTACTCAGAAAGATGATAAAGATATAGACAATGCAACATTCGTGAACCCTCTTAAATTGTTTTATTGCAAGTATTGAAACTACATAAAAAATTATTATGCTAAACGTGATTCTTTTTCAAATTACTCGGAAAGATGATAAAGGTATAGACTATCCAGCATTCGTGAACCTTCTTTAATTGTTTTATTGCAAGTACTGAAACGACATGAAACGTTATTATGCTAAACGTAATTCTTTTACAAATTACTCGGAAAGATAATAAAGATATTGACTATCAAACATTCGTGAACCTTCTTAAATTGTTTTATTGCAAGTAGTAAAACTACATAAAAAGTTATTATGGTAAACTTGATTCTTTTTCAAATTACTCGGAAAGATGACAAAGGTATAGACTATCCAACATTCGTGAACCTTCTTAAATTGTTTTATTGCAAGTACTGAAACTACATGAAAAGTTATTATGCTAAACGTGATTCTTTTACAAATTACTCAGAAAGATAATAAAGATATAGACAATCCAACATTCATGAACCCTCTTAAATTGTTTTATTGCAAGTATTGAAACTACATAAAAAAAAATATTATGCTAAACGTGATTCTTTTTCAAATTACTCGGAAAGATGATAAAGGTATAGACTATCCAGCATTCGTGAACCTTCTTAAATTGTTTTATTGCAAGTATTGAAACTACATGAAAAGTTATTATGCGAAACGTGATTCTTTAACAAATTACTCGGAAAGATGATAAAGATATAGACTATCCAACATTCGTTGAACCTTCTTAAATTATTTTATTGCAAGTACTGAAACTACATAAAAAGTTATTATGCTAAACGCCATTCTTTTTCAAATTACTCGGAAAGATGATAAAGGTATAAACTATCCAACATTCATGAACCTTCTTAAATTGTTTTATTGTAAGTACCGAAACTACATGAATTATTATTAGATACAAAAGAATTTGCGTTGGCAAAATAATGATTTGAGCCGAAAATAGGATTTTCCAATATGATTAACTTTAAAGGGCAGCTATTTTTAAAATTTAAATGTGTTCAACATTTAAGATTTATTGCATTGAATCCATTATATTTTAAAAATTAAAAATTCATATCTATTATTTATATATTAAAATTTTATTGAATTGTTACACATAAATTTATGTTTTTTGTCGAAAGACAGGATTTAGATAAACCTGAAACCGTAACTGTGGATCTGCCCTGAACACATCTTGAGTATCACTTATATAAGTAGGAACTTGAGGATGATATCCTGAAATTTTATTTGGGAATAAGTTTGAACTCCAGGATTTAGGCATGTTTATTTACTGAATTAATTAATATGAAAACGATCGAGAAGAGATACATTATTGGATTAGCAAGCAACTTTTTAGATAAACTCTCTGATCATCATCAACAGTGAATAAATTAGATTACAGCAAAAACAATGGACTTTTGCCCTTGCCAAGCGAGATTCATTATACATTGGAAATCCATTTAAGATCTACGTAAATGCTTCATGAGTTACTCAAACTCCACCAAGGTTTTCCTGGACACAGTTTATATTGCAAGAATTTCAATTGGAGGTTTTTTCGAGTAATAGCTAAGGGTATATTTGCCTAAATTTTCATTTTAAAAATTGGGCTAACGTTTCAATATTTTTATAACGATGGACAAATGTTGCGGTCTTAAAAGTTTTTATTTGTCTATTGCTTCATGTATAGTTTTGTTACAATGTTTAAGATTTTTTTTTATGGGAATTTTAACTAGATATTTAAAATTAGAATCCTAATTATCATTATTATGGATAACTGCACTTAATTACCTAACATAGCAAGTTTTTCTAAACATAACAACTTAAGGGATTAGGGATTCCCTTCTCATCTAACAAGATATACTATACTAAATAAAATGGTTTGCTTCATGATTTCAGCTGAAGATTAATGGCGTATGGTGCTTGTTTAATTTCTTCGGAGAAGAATAACCAGTTATAAGCACTTTTTTTCTTTAATTAACAAACTTTTCTATTTAATCGGAGCAGAACCTAAAGGCAAGAAACCATACAGACGATAACTTGCTTCTTTAACTAATTTTTAGTTGCTAAATGCATAATCAAATGAGTCGCTAAAGGGCCAAAAGATAATCTGGCACTAAAAACATTTTAACATCACTCACATCCATTTTTTCAACACTCTTACCCAATTTTCAAATGGAATTTTCTTCTTTTTTATTTTTTTTTGGGAGAAAATTCTTCTGCATTGTTATGGTAAAAGAAATGATGATTATGATGGTTTTTGGTGATGTGTATGGTAGTTTTTGGTAAAAATAGCCACTATTTTGCTGCAACACGGACCGGTCCAACATAATATACTGGAGATTGGTGTACATGTGTATGAACTTCCAGCATATTATGCTGGAACTCCAACACGCGAAACGTTACAGCATAATATACTGGAGATTGGAGCACTTGTATATGAACTTCCAACATATTATGTTAGACCGGTATATTATACTGGAACTCCAGTATATTATACTGGAACTCCAGTATAATATGCTGGAGTTCCAGTATATTATTATGCTGGAATATTTTTCGAATTTTGAACAATGTTTTCGTTCAGATTTATCTTTACATAAAAAGTGGCTAAATTTCGATTACTTTTGAAACTATGGCTATTTTTCAATTACCATTTGTAAATCTAGCTAATTTGAATTTCTCCCTTTGTTTGTGGTGGTCCGGTGATGAAAACATTATATGTCCGATGTATGTAGGGTGTATGTCATTTGTATGTATAATGTATCATTACATACAGTTGTAGACACATGACATACAAAAGATGTAGAGCAATACAATTATATACAAGTTATATCTTGCATGTAATAGAGACAACACATAATCACATATTTTAATCGAACATAAAATATACTTATCTCTTAAAGTGTGACCTCGATCGCGAGAAGCCTCCAAGCAAGAGCGAAACCATCCACGAGATCATCCTCCAGTTCCACAGCCTTCTGCTGCGTGACCCGAATAATTTCTGGAATTAGCAAAACTCGTGTTGGCGAATTTCTCCTAGGAAAAGCATGTAGTAAAAATATTGCCTCCGTATTGAATAAGACCTCCTTATATAGCCACAAGTTTTAGGGTTTAAAACCTTTTCCTAAACCTGTTGGGTCTTTCTTTTTCACCACGAAATATAATTCCATTTAATTCCTAATTATTCGGGCACAACAGGGACCGCAGTAATTAATTAACGATGCTTCCTATTATGGACTTAATTCGAAATATCCAAATTAAAACTACCATAATAAATTACGAATTATTCCACTAAAAATTAGTGACTGCACTCCTCAGTTCAATTTCAAAATTCTTCCATTAAACCTTATTTAACTCCTCATGTTAAGATTCAGATCCTAATCAAATATATTAAATTACTGACAATTTAATTCATTGATTATTTCCTTTAGACTTTTGCTTAACTTATTTCATGTGACGGATACAAAATTCACTTGCAGGGTTTACACATGAAAACTTATAAGCTTTCATAAAGGTGTATCATCAATCTCTACACCGAGACATGGATTCCTTCAACTAACTATTACTTCGTCAATGTATATTATTATTGTCCAATTTACCAGGCATATTGACCCACAAAATAATCTCGCCTTTTAATAAATCAAAATAATAAATAATATACACAACTAATAATAATTATATCAAGATTAAGAGTATAAGTACGTTTAGTGGCTAGAGAAGTTATTTTATTAAGTCAGTATAAAATACTTATCTCTACTTGGTCCGTTCAATACATACAAAATGTACTAGTACAAGAAGTCAAAATTAAACCATTCCCATAATCAAGATAAATTATATTTAATATTGTGCTACAATCATTCCTGATGGTTTGTCCAATTTCATCATTAGATCGTGAAAATGATCTTTATACTTATAAGAAACGATGATTTAATCTTTCATGTATAAGCTAAACGCTATACACTAGATCATCTACTATATAAGTAAAGGACACAAGCGAATATATGATCTATTTAAAGCTTTATTAAAATTAAATAAATAATTATTCGATAATAAATACTATATCCAAACCAAAATCCATGGTTAATAGTTATATCCCAACAATCTCCCACTTAGACTTTTAACCATAACAATTATTAGAATATACTATATCTAAATTCATGATTAATTGTATATGCCCTAACAATCTCCCACTTAGACTCATAACCATGCATCTATTAACTTTCACATCTATCCTTTTGCACGACTATTAAAAGTCTCTGCCAATAAGCTTTTGCTAAAAGGAACTTGCCAAGTTATTTTCAAATGCAATCTTTGTCTAGTAGTGCTTTATCGTAACTAACTAGTTTTGGTATTAAGCTCTTCAGGGATCTTGTTATGAAACTCTCCCAAGAGTACATACCAAACTGTGATTTTCATTACTTTTTCTCCCACTACGACGAAGTACTACTAATATTATCTTCATTACCTTACAGTATTGAAACATTAATGACTTCTTCCTGTAGTGTTCTCTGCTCAATATCACTCCCATTACTTGGAGGTAGTAAATTTCTTTTTGGCTATTAACGTTTCTCCCATTACTTAAATGCAATGGAACATCAATTCCGATATATAAAGTGGTATGTTCTTGAGCGTTTGAATTTTCAGATGATTCATTTGTTATTTCTTTGCTTAGTTCCTATAAAACTAGTTTACTTTTAGGAACATAGTTTATTAAATAATCCTATTATAGAGAATCGGTATTTGTGCTAAGAATTACCTTCTTTTCTTTAGAAAAATAAAATAAACCTCCTTTCGTTCCCTTGTATATCCAATAAATGCGTAAACATTAATCATTGATTTTATCTTATCCATTTTCCCTTTCAGTATATTTATTGGACAATTCCATATCCGAACTTGTCGCAAACCAAACTTACATTAAGTCCACATGTCACGATCCGAAATTTCCACCTTCGGACCGTGATGGTTGGTATCAGAGCACTAGGTTACATAGGTCTCACGAGTTACGATCAAGCTTAGTAGAGTCTCAAGGATTGGTACGGAGACGTCTGTACTTATCTCTCAGAGGCTACGGAGTTTAGGAACAATTTCACTTCTATTCTACTCTGTCGTGCGATTTATTTCTATCATTGACGATTGAACTCTTCTATTCTTGTCCTCTCGCAAATGGCGAGAACACGCACTGCGTCTACAACCGGACAAGAGCCAGAGCCCCCAGTGACAGCTATGATTAGGGGCAAAGACCGAGGTCGAAGTTGCGCTAGAGGCCGAGGTAGAAGCAGAGGTAGAGCTCAGTCCTGAGCTCGAGCATCCGCATTTGTTGTAGAACCTTAGGTGGATCTTCAGGAGGAGGTTCTAGTTCAGAATGTACCAATTGGACCAGTTCAGGTCCCGAAAGTTTCATAGTCACTCCAGCAGCCCCGCCAGTTGGGGTAGTTCAGCCAGTTGTTGCGGCATAGACCACTGATAGGCCCGCTTTGTCTTTGAGGCCTTATTGAGATTGGATAAGGTTACCAATATCTTTCCAGTTCACTTCAGTGTTACACCTTCCGAGGACCCACATGAGTATCTAGAACGCTGCCATGAGGTGCTGCGGAACATAGGTATAGTTGAGACCAATATGGTTAATTTTGCTGTATTTCAGATGACGTGTTCCGCTAGGAGGTGGTGGAGGGATTATACATTGACTACACCAGTTGGATTGCCTACACTTACCTGGAAGCAGTTCTCTCAGCTATTTCTGGAGAAGTTCTTTCGTATCACACTGAGGGAGGATTACCGAAAGCAATTTGAGCGTCTACAGCAGGGCAGTATGACTGTTACTCAGTATGAGTCCCGTTTTGTGGATTTGGCCTACCATGCTCTCCTTTTACTACCTACTGGGGGAGAGAGACTGAGGAGGTTTATGGAGGGACTCACTCACCCTATCAGGCTTAAGATGGCCAAGGAGACCGAAAGTGAGATTTTTTTTCAGGCGACTGCTAATGTCGCGAGGAGGATCGAGATGGTTCTTGCACAGGAGAGAGGGCAGAGGTCTCATAAGAGGCCTTGTCAGTTCGGTGGTTCCTAGTCTGGAGGCAGGGGTACTTATGGCAGGGGTCAGGTACCTAGAGGTGGAGGTCAGACCGTTAGAGGTGGAGGACAGGCGGGTAGAAGGTGTCCTAGAGGTAGAGACCCAACCGTTATTATATTTGTTTTATGGTATGGCGCAGGTCGTTACATCAGATGGTGTCGTTACGGTTACGATCTCGATTTAAAATAGAGGAATAATTCCCTTAACTTGATTCGGTTCTGAGTATCAAGACGAGTCCTCCTATTGTGCTCCACGTATGAGAAAGCTTCGTAATTCTATAATCTACTTATGTGTTTACTCCTGTTGGGAGATTCTATTGAGATAACTACGTCTATCATTCCATGTTGGTCACTAATAAGAGCTGTGAGGCTAAATGTGGCTTTATATTACTCATTTCGGTAAGTTTAGATGTAATTTATGGATAATTAATTAAAAATTATGAATTATATGCCCTATCGGTGTGGGGTTCATTATTTGTTGTGATTTTGTGTAACCAAAATTATTTAAAAGGATAAAATAGAAATTTTCAATTGGCACGATATGCATATTACTTGTGATTCAGAACTGAGGACGAGATCCTCCCTTTTTAAAAATAAATTTATATGTGAAAGTTATATAAGGACAAGATCCTTGTGATGAAAATTCTTGTGTTTAAGCCCTCCCTTGTGAAATTGAATTTGTATTATAGTAATAATATGGAGTCATGCCTGTTAGGCTTATTTGAGAATTCTTGTATGAAATTCTCTGTGCAATTTTTCCAAAATTCGTGTTTGTAATTATTGAGTTTTAACCTACGAGGTAGGTGCTCGCCCAGGTGGCGTTAAATGTTACTCGTTAATTCGGGTAAATAATTATGAGGTCTTCATGCCTTGCATCTTGTTATCAGTATTGTGAAGGTTTGCAACGAGTTTTTTTGTTAACATGAGGTTAATTGGCAATTCGGTAATTGATCATGAACAACTATTAAAAACAAATATCTGTTGCCAAGAATTGATAACTTATTTGATCAGCTTCAGGGTGCCAAAGTATTTTTGAAGATTGATTTGAGGTCTGGTTACCATCAGTTGAAGATTAGGGCATCTGATATCCCTAAAACAGCTTTTCGGACTCGGTATAGGCATTACAAATTCCTAGTGATGTAATTTGGGTTGACAAATGCCCCAGCAACATTTATGGATTTGATGAATCGAATTTTCAAGCCTTATTTGGATTCTTTTGTGGTTGTATTCATTGATGATATCTTGATTTACTCCAGCAGTCAAGAGGAGCATGAGCAGCATCTTCGAAGTGTGCTTCACACTTTGAAGAATAATCAATTATATGCCAAGTTTTCAAAAATGTGAGTTTTGGTTAGACTCAGTTGCCTTTTGGGGGCATGTTGTATCGGCAGAAGGCATAAAGGTGGATCCTAAGAAGATTGAGGCTGTTCAGAATTGGCCTAGACCTACTTCAGTTATAGAGATCCGGATTTTCCTGGGTTTGGCAGGTTATTATCGTCGGTTCGTGGAAGGGTTTTTCATCTATAGCAAACCCATTGACCAGACTGACCCAGAAAGGTGTCCCATTCAGATGGTCAGACGAGTGTGAGTTGAGTTTTCAGAAACTCAAGACTGCTTTGACTAAGGCGTCAATGTTGGTATTACCCACAGGCTCAGGATCGTATACAGTATATTGTGTTGCATCTCACATTGGGCTTGGTGCAGTATTAATGCAAGATAGCCGAGTGATTGCAAATGCGTAGCGGCAGTTGAAAGTTCACGAGAAGAATTATCCTGTTCATGACTTAGAATTGGCAGCCATTGTTCATGCGCTGAAGATTTAGAGGCATTACCTCTATGGTGTCTCGTGTGAGGTATTTACTGATCATCATAGCCTTCAGTATCTGTTCAAACAAAAAGATCTTAATTTGAGGTAGAGAAGATGGTTGGAGTTGCTGAAAGACTATGATATCACCATTTTGTATAACCCCGGAAAGGCCAATGTGGTGGCCGATGCTTTGAGTAGAAAGGCTACGTGTATGGGCAGTCTTGCGTATATTCCGGTTGGTGAGGGGCCATTAGCTGCAGATGTTCAGACTTTGTCTAATCCGTTTGTGAGGTTAGATGTTTCAGAACCCAGTCGGGTTCTAGCTTGCACAGTCGCTCGATCTTCTTTATATGAGCGCATCAGAGAAAGGCAGTATGATGATCCTCATTTACTTGTCCTTAAGGACACAGTGCGGCGCGGTGATGCCAAACAGGTTGCTGTGGGGGAAGATGGAGTTTTGCGAATGCAGGGTCGTATTTGTGTGCCTAATGTGGATGGGCTTCGTGAATTAATTCTTGAAGAAGCACACAGTTCCAGGTATTCTATTCATCCAGAGCCAAAATGTATCAAGATTAGCGGCAACATTATTGGTAGAGGAGAATAAGAAAAAAGGATATAGTTGCATATGTAGCTCGATGTCTGAATTGTCAGCAAGTTAAGTACGAGCATCAGAGACTTGGTGGTGTGCTTCAGAAGTTAGAAATTCCTGAATGGATATGGGAGCATATCACTATGGATTTTGTTGTTGGACTCCCATGAACTCAGAGAAAATTTGACGCAGTTTGGGTCATTGTGGACAGGTTAACCAAATCAGGACATTTCATTCCGGTGGCAGTTACCTATTCTTCAGAAAGGTTAGCTGAAATTTACATTCGTGAGATTGTCCGCCTTCACAGTGTGCCTATGTCTATTATTTCAGATCGAGGTACGCAGTTTACCTCACATTTCTGGAGGGATGTACAGTGTGAGTTAGGCATGCAGGTGGAGTTGAGTACAACATTTCATCCACAGACAGACGGACAGTTAGAGCGCACTATTCAGATAATGGAAGATATGTTTGGCGCTTGTGTTATAGACTTTGGAAGTTCTTGGGAGCAGTTCTTGCCATTTGCGGAGTTTGCTTATAATAATAGCTACCAGTCGAGCATTCAGATGGCTCCATATGAGGCATTATACGGAAGGCGATGTCGTTCGCCAGTTGGCTGGTTTGAACCGGGAGAAGCTCAGTTGTTGGGTACCGATTTGGTACAGGATCCTTGGATAAGGTCAAGATTATTCAGGATCCACTTAGCACAGCTCAGTCTAGGCAAAAGAGTTATGCCGACCGTAAAGTTCGTGATATTGTATTCATGGTTGGAGAAAGAATATTGCTCTGAGTTTCACCTATGAAAGGTGTAACGAGGTTCGGAAGGAAGGGCAAGTTGAGCCCTAGGTATATCGGACCCTTTGAAATTCTTGAAAGGGTGGGTGAAGTAGCCTACAGGCTTGCATTACCACCTAGTTTATCAGCGGTTCATCTGGTGTTCCATGTGTCTATGCTCCGGAAATATCATGGTGATCCGTCCCATGTGTTAGATTTCAGCTCAGTCCAATTGGACAAAGATTTGACTTACGAGGAGGAGTCGGTGGCTAACGTTTGTTTTAGAGGTGGAGAATGTGATGACCCAAAATGCCATCTTTAAATTTAATAATTAATTTTGTGTTTTAAGACCTTGAAAATCACCATTTATCATTCTTCGACTTGCGTGCGCAGTCCGTAAAATTTTCTGAAAAGTTTTATGTGAAAAATAGATTAAAATATGAAATAGAGCTTTAAAGCTCAACTGAGTTGACTTTAATCAACATTTTGAGCAAACGGACCCGGATCAGTGTTTTGACAATTTTGGTAGGTCCGTATCGTGATTTGGGACTTGGGCGTATGCCTAGAATCGAATTCCGTGGTCCCTAGCTCGAGATATGGAATTTTGATAAAAAAAATTAAAAGCTTGAAAGCTTAATGATTTTTAAGAAATTACTGATGTTGGATTTATTAACCTCGGGTCCGTATTTTGGTTTCGGAGACCGGTGTAGGTCCACTATAATATTTATGACTTGTCTGCCAAATTTGGTGAGAATCGGAGTTGATTTGACGTGAGTCGGACGTCCGGTTGTAAAAATATAAGTTTTAAAGTTCTCTTAAAAATTTCCTTTGATTAGGTGTCCGATTCGTAGTTTTAGGTGTCCGATTCGGGAGTTTTAGGTGTCACTTTGGCGATTTGAATGCGCGAGCAAGTTCGTATGATGTTTTAGGACTTGGGTGCATATTTGATTTGGATCCCCGAGGGCTCGGGTTGATTTCAGGTGGTTAACGGATCATTTTTGGACTTGAAAAAACAGCAAAAATCTGCTTCTGGTTTCCTTCTTCGGGTTCGCGAAGAAAGTCTCGCGTTTTCGAAGAGGAAATTTGGACTAGCACATTTTGTGCTTCGCGTTCGTGACTAAGGGCACGCGTTCGCGAAGGGTCGAGCTGCAAAGCTTCGCGATCGCGAAGGCCAAGTCAGGCAAGCTTCGCGTTAGCGAAGTAGCCCTCGCGTTCGCGAAGAGTAAAATTGGTCAGCAGGAATTTGTGCTTCGCGAACGCGAGGCAGTGACCGCGTTCGCGAAGGGTAAAAATTCCAGAAACAGAACTTAAGTTCTGGAAAATGGGATTCGTCCCATTTTCAACCCTTTTCCATTTTTGAGCTCGAGTAAGGTGAGTTTTGGGCGATTTTTACGGAAAAATATTGGGGTAAGTGTTCCTTATCCTATATTGATTATATTTCATGATTCCATACTCATTTACATCATGAATCCGTGAATTTATGGAAGAAAAATCAGATTTTTATAAAATCTTCCAAAAACGAAAATTTAAGATTTGAAGGTCCATTTTACATCGGAATTGGATAATTTTTGTATGGTTGGACTCGTCTCGGAATGGGTGTTCGAATTTCGTAAGTGTTTTCGGGATTTGAGATGTGGGTCCCACTGCCGAATATTTTAATGAATTTTGGATTTTTATGCGGAAAATTTATAAATTCATATGGAATTAATTCCTATGATTTGTATTGAGTATATCGAATTATTTGTGAATATATTTGAAGCTTTTGGAGATAAATTTAAAAGAAAAAGTTGTGGTCGAGTAATTGATTGGAATTTGCAAAGTGAGGTACGTGTCGTGATTAACCTTGACTTGAGGGAATATTACCCTTAAACTATTATTTATGTGAATTGCATGTGAACGACGTATAGGCGAGGTGATGAATGTCTATACATCGTCAAATTAATTATTTGCCTGCTTACTTGAAATATCATAAATTATTTTAAATCATGAATTAATTATTATAATAATTGTTTCTCTCCTATTTTTTGTCAAATATTAATTCTTGAATTCCTGCATTAATTGTTACATGCTATTTGAATTATGTGCCTTAATTGTTATTTGACATTTTGCATATTAAATATTAAACTGCATATTTTATCTCTGATTTTCATAATAATTTGCTATTTGTCATTGTTTATTTCATAATTAAATTATAATTATTGTATGCTTGTTGTCTTATAATTTTATATCAATTGTTGCATTTATTTCGAAAATTTCTTCTATAAGAGTTGGTAAATGAATATGTTGGAGGATCGGATTGCACGCCGCAACAGAATTGATTATAATGAACATATTAGAGGATCGGGTTGCACGCCGCAACAGACTTATTAAAAAGTCCATATTGGAGGATCGGGTTGCACGCCGCAACAGACATATTAAAAAGTCCATATTAGAGGATCGGGTTGCATGCCGTAACAGACTTATTAAAGTTAATATTGGGGGATCGGATTGCACGCCACAACAGACTTATTAAAAAGTCTATATATAATTGATTAAAATAAATATATGACAGACTTGATTAAAATGAATATATTGGAGGATCGGGTTACACGCCGCAACATACTTGATTAAAATGAATATATTGGAGGAGCGGGTTGCACGCCGCAACAGAACCGAATGTGAATATATTGTGAGAGCGGGTTGCACGCTGCAACAGAACTGAATGTGAATATATTGTGAGAGCGGGTTGCACGCTGCAACAGAATTGATGAAAATAATAATTGGTTATGACTACTGAGTTGGCTTCAATTATTATAAATGAGTTACCTGAACTATTTCTATTATTGTTGTTGTTATTAATATTGCATACAGGTTAATGTAAGTGACCCGCCTTAGCCTCGTCACTACTTCGTCGAGGTTAGGCTCAGCACTTACCAGTACATGGAGTCGGTTGTACTGATACTACACTCTGCACTTCTTGTACAGATTTTGGAGTTGGTCCCAGCAGCGCACCATAGACTTGCTTGGATTTCACCTACCAGAGGAGACTTGAGGTATAATTGCATGGCGTCCGCAGTTCTGAAATCCCCGTCTATTTTAATTTAGCTGTGTGTTTATTTCCAGACAGCTTTATTTTATTCAGACCTTTATTTGTATTTATTCTAGAAGCTCATACACTTGTGACACCAATTCTGGGATGGTATTTAGACACCATTATTTTTTTTATGGATTATTCACTATATTTCAAACTTTGCTTCCGCATTTGTTTCTTAATTTATTAATAATTTAAAAATTCGTTAATATTATTCTAACATTGACTTGCCTAGCAAGTGAAATGTTAGGCTCCATCACGGTCCGAAAGTGATAATTTTGGGTCGTGACACCACAGTTCTAATAGGTCCAAGATACAGACTTAGAAAGAACTAAAATCATAATGTAATTGCAGTTTCTAAGGCATATCCATAACGAAAAAAGAAATAAATCAGAATAACTCACTATTAATCTAAACATCTCCATAAGAGTCCTATTTCTTCTCTCTACTACACCACTCTATTATGGAGTATCCGGTGTAGACAATTGAGATATAATCTTCTATTTTGATAAGTAACTAATGAACTTCATAAAGAAGTGCTAGCCACTTACGATCATATCGTCGTAATTTAATATATTTTCATGGTGCTTCTCTGTACCAAGCCTTAAAATTCTTGAATTATTCAAAGCATTTAGACTTACGGTGCATCAAATATATATTCATATTTTGAGTAATCATTTATGAACGTTATAAAATTACTCAAAATCACCTCTTGCCTATTCGTTCATTAGACAGCACAATCAAAAGGAATTAGTATTAACTTATTACCGGCTCTCTTTCCTTTGGAGTATAGATGTCTCTTAGTTATGTTTCCATCTAAACTGGATTCACAAGTTAGTAGTGTCTCTACTTTCAATGAACCTTAAGGCTCATCATTGACCAACTGAAATCATATCCAGATAATTATGACTTAAGACGCAAGTGCATAGATAAGTTTCACTCAATTTTGAAGAACATTTTCTCTTATAAGGTAGACTAATATTATTCAGTTCAGGAAAGATATTAATAATAACAAGGCCATGCATCCATGTACCACGAGAGATAAAATATTTATCAAGCTCAATAATGCAAGAGTTCGAAAATAAACTAGATATCCATCTCTTATTTTGCCTAAAAAACCGGAATTAAATTCCTTATGGAAAATGGTACATTCATGGCATCCATCAAATTAATGTCTTATCACGACCAAAGGATATTTTTGACTAGTGATACGACACACTACATGAAATCACTGTGGAGTTGAGATATACAACATTAAATAGATCATAATAAGTCAATTAATACTGAATAATAAAATTCGGACTGCATTCAATATATATACATACATGCATCTCGAATAGCAAATTTCGATGGAAAAAGAGTTATTCATGCAAAGTATATAATATAATGCAAGAATTATACAATCCAAAAAGAAACAGAATCAACTCAGATGGAGAGCAAACTGTTATTTTTAGTCAATTGTATATAACCATTTAATTTAAAAATTTCAAACGCACTACACACATATATTCATGCACCTTGAATAGCAAATTTCAATGGAAAAAGAACTACTCATGCAATATATACATGTAATGCTAGATTATTCACTCCAATAAATTAAAACAAACTCAACTCAGATGGAGAGTATACTGCTAGTTTAAGTCAAGTAAACATCATAATTAATAACTCTAGTACTATTGATCCAACATGTATACTCAGATGGAGAGTAAGTACATGATATCAATAACTAGTATTTCACCTAGTGAGCTTACAATAAATTTATCCGATATGGAGGAAGACCTAAAGTCGACGCGTAAATTTACACTCACTTGAAATTAATAGTGAAAGACCATAAAAATATATTTCTATCACCACTTAATCATGGTTGCATATAATTACAAAATTGATTCAACGTGTAAACTCAGATGGAGAGTCAATACATGTTATCAACTACTAGTAATTATACTCAGTAAGTTCATAATAAATTTATCCGATATGGAGGAAGACCTAATGTCGACGCGTAAATTTATTATCTCACTATAAATAAATAGTGGGAACCATAGGGGTTAATTCCTATCACCACTTGATCTCAACCACGAAATTTCTTTGAGGATTAAGTTCCAAAATTCACAAAATTCTCAAAAACCCATCTAGACAGTCATGAAACACTAAATCAATGTTATTCAATGCATACAACAAGTATTATTTACTGGGGGTTTTCGATAGACTTACCAAATTTCAGGTCAATTGGAGATCATAAAAGTCACGCTCTTCAAAGCAACAACCAAATTTGAAAAGCTACCATTTAAGCATTTTTAGGAATTTAAAACATAGCATACATTCCAACCATATATCAGTTCATGTAAAATAAACATGCGCCATCATGTTCCTGATTTAACAAAATAAGACTGACATAAAAGGAATTACTTTCATATTTAAATCACATTTTAATCCCGTAAACTGCCAAAACATCCATCTAAATGACCCTGAACTGCCGAAATATGACATAATTCACTGCATAGCAGTGAGTATTTCTTATCAGGTCGTTTTCGATGAATCCACCAAATTTCAAGCCAATTGGAGATGATGATCACCAAAACTAGACCAAATTCGAATAAGTTTTTTTAGGCAAATTTAAGATTCAACCAATGTGATTTACATTCTTTCCATATATCATATTAAGTTAAATCATCATGTCTAATCATGTTCTAGATTTAATACAAATAAAACCGATATATAAAGAATAGTTTTTCATATTTAAAGCTTATTTAATCCAATAAACCGCTTAAAACCCCATCTAAAAGACCTCGAAACACCATTAAACAACGTGATTCACTGCATAGCAGTGAGTGTTTCTCACCAGGTCGTTTTTAATGGACCTACTAAATTTCAGGTCAATTGGAGTTCGTCAAATTCATGACCTCCAATTCCATGACCAAATTCAGAGATTAACCATTTTAGGCATTCTCATGGATTAAAATAAATATGATCTTGCTTTCTATTATCCTTATAATTATTATATGAGCTCAAGGCATATATTATGTTCTTCCTATTTCTAGAATATTTCCTTTCTCAATAAATTATCCTTTTATTAAATACACAAGAGCCTAAGATATCATATTTTCTCCCGTTCGGTGAAAACCCCAATATCTCTTCTCATGGATGGAGTTTGTCTCACTAGTACCTAAAGATAAAACTCTTTTTCTAGTTAAGAACCTCCACCACTAATGTAGATTTATTAAGGATAATTTTCACATGGTACATTAAGCACATTTCAATGACTCAAATAAATAGACCATTTTAGTGGATCCTATTTATTAATCATAATGCTCAATCCATGAATTCACATAATAATACATGTATAAAACTATTAAGAATTTTTCATGATTCTAAACAAATAAATCACAATTAATCATAAATTCTTAACTCATGTATGATATTATCTTACGTGTATAAAGTACTTAAGAATTTTCAATGATTCCAAATAAGTGAATCACCTTAGTGATAACTATTATTTATACATATATTCTTATTTATACACTCTATATACTGTGAGAAAAATAATATGCTCATATTATTATACAAACACTTCCCAAATATTTGATTTGTTTGACCGTAGATTATTCCGAATAGACAACAATGAATCTAAAATCGGATTCAAAACTTCTTGGCAAGTAAATTGCCTCGTTGCCAGACGCCACAAGTCCACACAATCAAATATAATGGGTCCTTTTCCTTTCCTTATTTTTTTTTAAAAAAAAAAAAAATTAAAACAGATGATTGACCAAATATTAGTAGGGTTCACTTTACAAGACATATTGTCATTACTGCCGTCATCCACCAATTCCTTTGGTCTCGATCACTTTCTTTTTATTTCCTTATTCAGTGCTCAATCACATAACAAAATAACAGAACAATAAAAAGCAATCATCAATGTTATAGAACGGGAGCCGCGACAACACCTCATGACAGCGTACCAGTTCGCTAAAACAGTACCACAACAATGTCAGACAAACCTAGGTTCTCGCCACAGTCTCCGCGCAACAACAAGCTTTTGAATTCTACACATGATTTTCGGCAAAATCATGAAGGATATATAATCATACATATATATCATCTTTGCTATCTATTTAGATACAAGCAGGCTTTGATACCAATTAATGGAAAGCAGGTATAAACAACGGAAGCAAATAGCCAGTATCACTTGCATGTAATATAGACAACACATAATCACATATTTTAATCGAACATAAAATATACTTATCTCTTGAAACGTGACCCCGATCGCGAGAAGCCTTCATGCAAGAGCGAAACCGTCCACGAGTTCATCCTCCAGTTCCACAGCCTTCTGCTGTGTGACCCGAATAATCCCCGGAATTAGCAAAACTCGTGTGTGCGAATTTCTCCTAGGAAAAGCATGTAGTAAAAACATTGCCTCCTTATGGAATAAGACCTCTTTATATAGCCACAAGTTTTAGGGTTTAAAACTTTTTCCTAAACCTGCTGGGTCTTTATTTTCCACCAAAAAATATAATTTCATTTAATTCCTAATTATTCGGGCATAGCAGGGACCGCAATATTTAATTAATGAGGCTTCCTATCATGGACTTAATTCGAAATATCTGAATTAAAACTATCATAATAAATTACGAATTATTCCACTAAAAATTCGTGACTTCACTCCTTAGTTCAATTTCGAAATTCTTCCATTAAACTTTATTTAACTCCTCATGTTAAGATTCAGATACTAATCAAATAAATTAAATTACTGACAATTTAATTTATTGATTATTTCCTTTAGACTTTCGCTTAACTTATTTCATGTGACGGATATAAAATCCACCTGCAGGGTTTACACATGAAAACTTATAAGCTTTCATAAAGGTGTATCATCAATCTCTAGACCGAGACATAGATTCCTTCAACTAACTATTACTTTGCCAATGTATATTATTTTTGTCCAATTTACCAGGAATATTGACCCACAAAAGAATCTCGTCTTTTAATAAATCAAAACAATGAATAATATACACACCTAATAATAATATATCAAGATTAAGAGTATAAGTACATTTAGTGGCTAGAGAAGTTATTTTATTAAGTCAGTATAAAATACTGATCTCTACTTGGTCCGTTCAATACATACAAAATGTACTAGCACAAGAAGTCGGAATTAAACCATTCCCATAATCAAGATAAATTATATTTAATATTGTGCTACAATCATTCTTGATGGTTTGTCCAATTCCATCATTAGATTGTGAACATGATCTTTATACTTATAAGAATCGATGATTTAATCTTCCATGTATAAGCTAAACTCTATACACTAGATCATCTACTATATAAGTAAATGATACAAACGAATATATGATCTATTTAAAGCTTTATTAAAATTGAATAAATAATTATTCCATAATAAATACTACATCCAAACCAAAATCGAATAATTTTTTGTATACTTTTGTATTTCTATGTAAAAGTTCCTATTTTATGTGAAGAAGCCCGTTAACCAAATTTTCATAAATACAAGAGCCATAATGTCACGACCCGAAATTTCCACCCTCAGGACCGTGATGGCGCATAACATTTCACTTGCTAGGCAAGCCAATGTTAGAATAGTTTTTAGCCATTTTAAATAAATCAAATTAACTGATACCAATTAAACTATAATAACTGAAATAGAGTATGAAAAACCATAATAACTGCAATATCTAGATACAATCCCATAACTGGTGTCACAAGTGCACGATCGGCTAGAATAATACAAATAATGGTCTGAATAAAAGTAAAACTATCTAAAATGAAATAAATAGCTAGGATAATGTAGAAGGGGACTTCAAGGATGTGAACGCCGAGCAGCTGTATCTCAAGTCTCCAGTCCGGCAATCAATCTGAGCAATCTACTGATCGCCGCTAGGACCGACTCCAAAATCTGCACAAAAAGTGCAGAGTGTGGTATGAGTACAACCGACCCCATGTATCTATAAGTGTTGAGCCTAACCTGGACGAAGTAGTGACGAGACAAAGGCGGGTCACTTACAATAACATATACGCAGTATAATAATAATAACAGAAAAAGGAATACAAGAAAGTAAGGCAGTAAACTTATGAAAATAAATTCAACCCTCGGAATTGGTAAAACCAGAAATACTAGTACTCAGAATCTCGTATGAAATCATCGAAAGCTAACACAGTACAATAGTAAATACAAAATACACAATTAGTTGCGTCACGCAACCCGATCCCACCATACAAACATAATCCTTCCTTATTTCACCAGTTGCGGCATGTAACTCGATTCCACCGTACAAACACAATCCTCCCTTATTTCACCATATCAATATCAATAATATTATGTAAAATAATTTGCGGCGCGCAACCCGATCCTACCATATAATCAGAATCAATATCATATTCCTCCCTTATTTCACCATATCAAGATCATATATCAAATCTGTTGCGGCGTGCAACCCGATCCATAAATAAAATCAATAAATGTAAGCAATTCAACAACTCAATTCAAAAGAATATCTGAATATGAAAATCAAGCCGTAAAGGAACCTCGTACCAAATCAAAGAATACTACAATTAATACAAAGCAACAAGGCGAGTCAAATATATGACAACTAAAGTGTAAAAGTAAGACAATTAGGGCAAGTAGCAATTAAACATTTAAACATGGGAGAACCGAACATTTTAATATGAGAAAAATAAGTGACAAGTAGCAAGTTAATGCTTGGGAAGCAACTAAAGCATGTAACCGTTAAGACATGAAATAAAATAACTAACGAAATACGGGAAAGCATGGAAACAAGTATTTTGACGGTGTATATACACTCGTCACCTCGCATAACTCAAGGGTTCCTATTCCCTCAAATCAAGGTTAGACCCAACACTTACCTCGCTTCACAAGCAAGAAAAAGCTCAACCGGGGCCTTTCCTCGAAAATCTTCCTCCAAACCAATCGAATCTAACCAAAATCGACTCAATAACATCAAATAATGCTAGGAAAATTAATTACAATACATAGAGTTAAGATCTTTACACTTTTCCTAAAAAATCAACAAAAGTCAACCCCGAGCCCGCTTGGTCAAAACCCAAGGTTCGTGCCAAAACCAATTTACCCATTCACCCCCAAGTCCGGTTATGTAATTATTTTCGAAATCCGACCTCAATTTGAGGTCTAAATCCCAAATTTACAAAAACCTCCAATTCTTCCGAAATCCCTAATTTTCTACCATGAAAGAACATATATTAAGGTTAGAAATTAATGGGTGTTGATGGGAATGGAAAAAAACAAGTGAAAGTACACCGGTAGTACAAATCATGAGTTTCTAAGAATAGAGTATACAAAGCTGGTATGAAGTAAGACATCATCTGTTTGAAAAGTATATAAAAATAGTTTTATGAATTTAAGGCTACCATGAACAAGAGGCAGCTACAACCGGAACACAAGTACATCTTCAGATCCAGCTCCCAACGAACGGAGCAACATCAGCGACCAATATCTACATGCAAGGTGCAGAAGTGTAGTATGAGTACAACCGACCTCGTGTACTCAATAAGTAACAAACCTAACCTTAGGTTGAAAGTAGTGACGAGCTCGTACTAAGGTCAGAGTCCAACTTCCATAACCAACAATAGTTCATAACAATATAAAACAAGTAATACCCGAAGTAACTCAGAGATAAAATACCCAATAAAATCATGAATTCTGAAAATAGTTCTACATTTCAAGTACATCAGTGAAAACCCAAATCGTTTACCGAAGTTGCCAAAAATATGAGTAAGTTTGAAATCAGTAATTTTCCAAAAATCCCTTCAATAATAATAAAGATGTTTCATTTTCTTTCCAGATAACCAGTGAAAACCCAATTCATCACTATGCCCATATGTCAACATGTGTGAGAAGTCATAAATGACATGATACCGTACAACATAAGGAAAAATATATCTCTACGCATGTATGACATGTGTGCATGTCAATGCAATGTATCTCAGAGATGAACTCATGTACTCACACTCTCAGAATACTCAATCTCACTTTCTCACACATTCCACTCATCATACTCAATCACTTGGTACTGTATATGGCCAATCCGGCCCAGGGAAGATCTATCCCGGAATATACACATCAAATGATCATCAGTCACTCAGTACTGAGTAGGGCCAATCTAGCCCGTGGAGAAGATCCATCTCCAAGTATATAATGCTTCGGACAAGATCTATGTCCAGGGAAGATCCATCTCTCAATAATATCAATCGCGCTCACTGGGGGTGCGCAGATTTCGGAGGGGCTCCTTCAGCCCAAGTGCTTAAACCGCACGGACAACTCACGTGCTATAGTATCAATATCTAGATCTGCACGGACAACTCACATACTGCACGGACAACTCACGTGCTATATAATGCCTATAAGGCATGCTGCAGGCGGGCATCCCCGATCCCATAATTATCCTTACAATCAGGCCCTCGGCTTCACTCAGTAATCAATCTCTCTATTCTCTCGGGCTCACAATGTCATGAAACTAGCCCAAAATGATGATATGATGCATCAATAAATAACAATAGAGACTGAGATATGATATGCAATGAAATAAATATGACTGAGTATGAAATTTTAATTTAAACAAATAATTCACAGCAATATGACCTCTGTGTGTCTCAATAATACTGGCACATAGCCTCAGCATAATTTTTAATATGATTCTCAGCTCAATTTCTTTAACACATAAAACTGCATGGAAAATGCCAAGATTATTTGACTACGGAATTCCATAGAAACAATTACGTCATAATTTCTATGGTGCACGCCCATACGCCCGTCACCTAGCATGTGCGTCACCTCCAAACAATTCACATAATACGTATATTCAGGGTTCATACCCTCAGCTCCAAGATTAGAAGAGTTACTTACCTCGAACAAGACGAATCCAAGGTCGAGCAAGCTAAACAATGCTCCAGAAATCCCATTCTGCACGTATCAACTTCTGAACGGCTCGAATCTAGCCACAATAAATTTGATTCAGTCCACACAATTATAGAAATTAATTCCACAACAAAATACTAATATTTCCCCACAAAATCCAAAATTACACTCATAAAATTGTTCGTGGGGCCCACATCTCGAAATCTGGCGAAACATACAAAATCCGATAACCCATCATATTACATATTCAACCATAATAATTTCACTCAATTCCGACTCCAAATCGATATTCAAAACTCAAAAATGCATATTATGAACTTTTGGCCAACACCCCTAATTTCCTCTTTAAATTCATCAACCAATTGCTAAAATGAAGATAGATTCATGGAATATAATCACAAGGGAGTTAAGAACACTTACCCCAAGTTGTGTGAAAAACTTCCTCTCCAAAATCGTCCAAACTGAGCTCCAAAATCCGAAAATGGTGAAAAATCACGAACCCTCGAACTTAGAGGGTTCTGCCCAGCACTTTCGCAGATGCGGACAAGAGGTCGCACCTGCGACCCTCGCTTCTGCGAAAAATAACTTGCTTCTGAGAGAATAGCTTGGCCAGTCCACGTCTCTTCTGCGATGCCTAGGACCGCACCTGCGGTCGCGCTTTTGCGCAACAGGCACAGCACCTACGAAGACCCTCGCTTCTGCATGTGTATTGTCGCTTCTGCGACCATCACACCTCCGAGCGCTTTTCCGCCGGTGCGATCTCACCAGAACCAACAAATCATCAGCAATCCTTCAACTTCGAACCTTGGTCCGTTAACCACCCGAAATTAACCCGAGGTCCCCGGGACCTTAACCAAACATACCAACAAGTCTTATATCCCAATACAAACTTAGTTGAACTCTCAAATCACCTCAAACAACTTCAAAAATACAAACTACACACGGATTCAAGCCTAATGAACTTTGAAATTTCCAAATTCTACAAACAAAGTCGAAACCTATCAAATCACGTCCGATTGACCTCAAATTTTTCACACAAGTCACATTTGGCATAACGAAGCTATTCAAATTTCCAAAATCGGATTTCGACCCGATATCAAAAAGTCACCCCCCGGTCAAGCTTCCCAAAAATTTAACGTTCGTCATTTCAAGCCTAATTCCACTACGGACCTCCAAATAATTTTTTGGACACGCTCCTAAGTCCACAATCATCATACAGAGCTACTGGAATCATCAGAATTCGAATCTGAGGTTGTTTACACACAGATCAACATCCGTCGACTTTTCCAAGTTAAGTTTTCCATTTAAGAGACTAAGTGTCTCATTTCACTCTAAATTTTCTCCGGACCCGAACTAACTAACCCGATAAGTTATGCAACAGTTATAAAGCCCAAACGGGGCAGTAAATGGAGGAACGGGGCTATAATACTCAAAATGACCAGCTGGGTCGTTACAGAAAAAATGGTAAAAAAATGGGTAAAATCCCGTCTTTGGGACATTTTAAATCACTGGCGTCAGGTCTTCTTCGCGTTCGCGAAGGACCTGACGCGATCGCGAAGCACTTCCCCAAATGACCTTTGTATTCACAAGGTGTTCTTTGCTTTCACGATAGTTCTTCCCTGACCATTGCGTTCACGACCACTGATCACGTTCGCGTAGAACACAAGCCTAGTTCCCCCAAAATCCCACACTACTTCACGTTTGCGGAGGAACAAATGCATTCGTGGAGGGTAAGCCCCCCTCCACTTCGCATTCGCGTCCAGTACATTCGTGAATAGCCACTTCACCCCAGTCCCAAACTACTCTATGCGATCACGGGAGTATCTTCTCGATCGTGAAGAAGAATTCACCAGACACTAGTGGTAGCCAAACCATTAATCGTTTTCTAAGTTCAAAATCATCCGTAGCCTATCCGAAATTCACCCGAGCCCTCTCAGGCTCCAAACCAAACATGTACACAAGTGTAATAATAATATGAACTCGCTCACGCGATCAAAATATCAAAATAATGCCTAAAACTACGAATCCGACACCAAAACAATGGAAATTGTCAAAGAAACTTAAGAACTTTCAATTTTTCAACCGGACGTCCGATTCACTTCAAATCAACTCCGTTTTGCACTAAATTTTGTAGACACGTCATAAATACTGAAATAAACCTATACCAAGTTTCGAAACCAAAATCCAAACTCGGTAGTAACAAAGTCAACTCACGGTCAAACTTAGGAATTCTTTAAACCTTTAAACTTCTAGTTTTCAACAAATTACGTTAAATCAAGCTAGGGGCTTACGAATTCAATTACGGGCATACGCCCAAGTCCCAAATAACGATACGGACCCATCGGGACCGTCAAAATACTGATCCCGGTCCGTTTAAATAAAACGTTAACCGTAATCAACTCAACTAAGGTTTAAAGTATGATTTCACATTTTCATCAATTTTGTCATAAAAACATTCTAGAAATAGGACACGAACTACGCACACAAATCGAAAAAGACTAATTACAGCTTTTCGAGGTCACGGAATACAGAAATAAAGGGTAAAACTATAAATGACCTATCAGGTCATCACACGTAAGAGTTGATTCTATAAATTACACCTAATTTTGATATTACAAATTATGCAACTAAAAGATCTAAGCCAATAAATACTTACCAAAGAAGCCCCAAAGACATAATAATTACTTACCTAATTATAAGTAGATATCTTTTAATTAATGATAATTGAAATAAATTCATATCAAAACACAATAATTACTTACCTAATAAGCTCCAAGACAATTAGTTATATATCACTATATATATTTTAATGACCCAGCCGGTCGTTTTAAGTATTTGAGCCTCGATCTCCTAATTTATGCTCCCTCTATATTATATTGTGGTTATGTAACTTGTCGGGGGTGTTTGGTTTTTGTTTCAGATGAGTTTCGGAGTGAAATGGGTCACATCATCCCTAAGTTGGAGTTTTAGGTTGTAAAAGTGGACCGTAGTTTGACTTATATTAAGAAGACTCAAGGAATGAGGTTTTGAAGGTTTTAATATCTCCGTATGGTGATTTGGTCTTAGGAGAGTGTCCGGATGTTGATTTGGAGGTCCGTAGGTCGTTTCGGCGTGATTTGGCGAAAGTTGGAAAATGAAAGATTTTAGAAAGTTTGACCGGGAGTTGACTTTATTGATATCAGGGTCGGATCCAGATTTCGTAAGTTGTAATAGGTCTGTAATATCATATATGACTTGTGTGAAAAATTTAGAGTGAATTAGAGTTATTTTGGTATGAATCGGCGTTGGTTTCTTAATTTGGAAGTTCATATTTCATAGGCTTGAATTTGGGTTGCGATTCATAGAATTTGTGTTATTTGATGTGATTTGTCGCTTCGAGCGTGTTCTTTTAATGTTTTTGGACTTTTGGGTATGCTTGGTTAAGGTCTCGGGGGCCTCGGGTGTAATTCGGACCATGTTCTACGCATCTCGGATCATTTAGGAATAACTGAAATTCTGGTTTTTCTCAAGTCTAGTTTCCGTCTACGCGATAGCGAGGTTTGGTCCGTGATCGCGAAGGGATTTTTGTGGACTATTGGTTTATACTTTTCAAATTCGCATAGAAACGGACGCGATCGCGGAAGTGGTGAAGCTTGTGCGCAAATGCGTAGAGAGGATCACGTTCGCGTACAAGTAATTAAGGCAGCAGGGTCACGTGAAGATTATTCTTCGCAATCGCGTGGGTCTATGTATCAGTTATCTGCATTCACGTGGAGTCAACCGCATTCGTGAAGGCCATTTTGGGGGCAGCCTTGTTATGTTCTTCGCGACCGCGAAGGTAATTCCGCGATCGCGATGTGTAAATCGCTGGGCAGTAGATTTTAAGTTTGAAATCGAGGGTTTATTTCATATTTCACATTTTTGACATAGAGAGCTCGGTTTGAGACGCAATTTTGAGGAATTTTTAGAGAGAACATTGGGGGTAAGAATTCCAAACTCAATTTTGATTAAATTACTCGAATCTATAATTTTTTTAATCATGTAATTAAGGATTGGAATTGGAAAAATTGGGGGAAAGTGGTACAACTTCTTTGACTAAGTTTTTGAGTTTTGAAGGGCGAAATGAGGTCAGATTTGAATAATTCTTGTATGGTTGGACTCGATATCTAATGGGTGTTTGGATTTTGTAATTTTGATCGGGTTCCGAGACGCGGGCCCGGGTTGACCTTTTGGGTAGATTTTCAATTCTTTGCAATGATCAAAATTTCATTGTTTGGATTCGTTTCCTATAGTTATATTTATAGTATGAAATTATTTTGGCTAGATTCGAGCTATTCGGAGTTGGAAAATTGAGGGAACAACCTTCTAATGGATTAACTTAATGTGGTTTGAGGTAAGTGGCTTGCCTAACTTTGTGTGGGGAAATTTTCCCTTAGGATTGGTGTTGCTTGTGATAATTGTGATGTGTAAGAGCCGTGTACGTAATGTGACGAGTGTGTATACGGGCTAAATGTGGAAATTGATGATTTTTAGCTATGTAGATTCCCTTCATGCTTTAATTGAGTTACTTTAACATGTTATAGTCACCATGTTTAGTCTTATTTCATATGTCTACTTGTCTTATCTCTAACTTGCTAATTGCTCTACATGTTTAGTTGAAACTATTCTTTCCTCATTCCGTATTCATTATTTAACTGTTGAATTCTTACTTGAAATTGGTAATTCTTGGAATATCTTGTTGAAATTGGTATTGAGTTGCGAAGGTCGTGATTCCTATTGAGGCAATGTGTTAAGTTGTGAAATATCATTCCATTGAGTTATTCTTACAATTATTATTGTTGAGACTTTGTGTACATTGTGGTTGACCTGTCTGCTCCTTATTGTGAAATTCTATTATTGTTTGGTTTCTTTAGAAAATTGTGATATTGGGCACTTGAGGTGCGATTTGTGATACATTATGATATTGATACGCATGCGGTGGTATAAGGTCTAGATGTTGAAACACATGCGGTGAGATAAGGTAGGCTTGATATGTGTGGCTAGTAGGGGACCTACTAGAAGCCATGCGGTGTGATAAGGTGGGCTAAAAAGCAGGATGTTATTTCTGAAAAAATAATTTTCAAAACTAAATGTAAAAGCTCCCACGGTAATATAAGGAAAGATTGTGATTTATTTTGTGATTTGAGACTACGAGTCGGTGCCTCGGTAGTGACTCTTGTTGGTATTTCCCCATTCATTTGTACTTGTCTTTGATCATTGTTTGATTACCATTCTATTAATTGTCTTTCTCCGTGTTGCATTATTTCTTAGTTCTGTGTAGTTAATCTTGTTATACTATATGTGGTTTCAATTTCATCACTGTCTTTATTACAATGCCTATATTTATGCAGTCTTTTATTATTTCCAGTAGGCCCCTGACCTGACCTCGTCACTACTCTACCGAGGTTAGGCATGGAACTTACTAGGTACCGTTGTGGTGTACTCATGATACTCTTCTACACATCTTTTGATGCAAATCCAAGTACATCTTACCAGCCCAGGCATTAGTTGGGATTCTACTGCGAAGACTTCAAGGTATACATATCGGCGTCCACAGGCCTCAGAGTCCCCCTCTCTCTAGATCTTTTATTTCATTATCTTTATATATAGACCAGATTTATATGATTATCCTTTATTCATACTCAGAGCGTGTGACTTGTATTACGTCGAGTCTCGGGATTGGTATATGCTGAGTTGTAACGTTGTTTTATTACAGCTGTTGAGTTTGAGATTTATATCTATTGTTATTTCAATTATTCTATATGTTGTTAGGCTTACCTAGTCTTAGAGACTAGGTTCCATCACGACGCTATGGAAGGAAATTGGGGTCGTGACATGTTAGAATCAAAGCTCTAGGTTCATAGGTGTTATGAGTCACAAGCAGGTTTAGTAGAGTCTCACGGATTGGTACGGAGACATTTGTACTTGTCTTCGAGAGGCTATGTAACTGTTAGGAGAAGCTTTACTTATGTGATTCCTTATCATGCGAAAATGTTGACCTCGGGATACTACACTTTTGTCTTTCTATCCTCTCACAGATGGTGAGGACACGCACAGCCGGATCGGATGATCAGACACTCGCGCCCCCTACTAGAGCCATAAGAGGCTGGGGCCGGGGTAGAGGCCGAGGACGCTCACGTGGTGCAGCCAGAGCACTTGCATGAGCTACTACAGAGGATTCACCACTAGCTCTAGTTGGAGAGTAGGCACCTGAGACACCTATTACTGCCCAAGCACTTCAGGAGAGCCTCGCCTAGTTTCTGAGCACGTTTGGCACTCTGGCTCAGGTATAGTTGATCCTACTTGCTCCTGCCACATCTCAGGCCGGGGGAGGAGCATAGACTCCCGCCGCCCATACCCCAGAGCAGTGTGTCTAGGTTTACTAGGTCTTAGAGGTCATACTCGACTCGAGGTTAGGGCAGCCGCTTCTAAGGGGGGGCAGCTCAGACTCGAGAGGTACAAGATGTACCACCCTTCTGCTTTCAACGGTTTAGCTTCAGAGGATGCACATGGTTTTCTTGAAGAGTTCCACCGTATCCTCTGTACTATGGATATTGTGGAGTCTAGTGGGGTTGCTTTCACTACGTTCCAGCTTAAGGGAGCGGCTTACCAGTGGGGGCGAGCGTATGAGTTAGGTAGTCCGACCGAGACAATTTCACTCACTTGGGCTTAGTTCTCAAATATGTTCTTAAAAGAATTTGTTCCCTAGAGTCTTAGAGATGCCTGGCGCGCAGAGTTTGAGCAGTTGTGCCAGGGTTCTATGATTGTATCGGAGTATGCAGTCCGGTTCAGTGATTTGTCCAGGCTTGCACCAGCCTTGGTTGCTACTATTAGAGAGCGAGTCTGTCGATTTATCGATGGGCTCAACACTGGTATCATATTTAGCATGGCTCGGGATCTAGATATGGACATCGCATACTAATATGTAGTGGAGATCACTAGGATATTGGAGGGTATGTGGTCCTGGGAGAGAGGGGAGAGGGAGGCCAGAGGCCTCGAGATTCTAGCACATACAGCAATTCCAGTGCTCCAGTTGTAGCCCGTCATGGTAGGGGCTATGTGACACGCCCTGTTCATTCAGCACTTCCAGCTTCCAGCGGTATTCCAGCCACTCCTAGTCCCCAGGCTCCCCATTATGCACTGCCATTATCTAGTGCACCTCTTGCATGGGGTGCTTCAGTAGTCAGTCCAGTTGATTAGGCCCGAGCCAGTCACAACAGCCACGTCCTCTGAGAGCTTGTTTTGAGTTTTGTAATGCTCGTCATATGGTGAGGGATTGATCCATACTCAGGAGGGGTGCACCTCCGCAGACCACTCAGGCTCCGCGTATTCTACTAGGTCCTCAAACCATGGTTACTGCATCAGTTGCCACTCCACCTGCAAAGCCAACTAGAGGTGGAGGTCGGGCAGGTAGTGGTTACCCTAGAGAGGGAGGCTAGGCCAGATATTATGCTCTTCCTGCTAGGACGGAGGTAGTTGTATCTGACTCTGTTATCATAGGTATTGTTTCGGTTTGTTATATGGATGCATCAGTCTTATTTGATCCAGGCTCCACTTATTCCTATGTATCATCTTACTTTGCTTTTATGTTTGGGTGTATCCCGTGATTCTTTGAGTTCTCCTGTCTAGTGTCCACACCTGTGGGAGTTTCCCTTATGGTTGACCGTGTGTATCGGTCGTGTTTAGTTGTTCTTAGTAGCTTTGAGACCAGAGCCGATCTATTGTTTCTCAGTATGGTAGATTTTGATATTATTTAGGGCATGGACTGGTTATCGCCCTATCATGTTGTTCTTGACTATCACGCCAAGATGGTGACGTTGGCTATGCCAGGTTGCCATGGGTAGAGTAGGGAGGTACTTTAGATTATGTTCCTAGCAAGGTTATCTCATTTCTAAAGCCTAAACGGATGGTTGAGAAGGGATGTTATGTGTATCTAGCATATGTGAGAGATGTCGGTGTTGATACTTCTACCATTGTGTCAGTTCTGGTTGTGAGGAATTATCCAGATGTATTCCTGGCGAATCTTACGGGCATGCCTCCCGACAGGGATATCGATTTTGGTATTGATTTTTATCAGCTCATTTCTATTCCTCCATATCATATGGCCCCACCAAAGTTGAAGGAGTTAAAGGAGTAGTTGCGGGAGTTGATTGATAAGGGTTTCATTCAGCCTAGTGTATCACTTTGGGGTGCTCCGGTCTTGTTTGTAAAGAAGAAGGATGGTTCTACGCATATGTTACATTGAAGAACAGGTATTCATTCCATGTATTGATGACATATTTGATCAGCTACAGGGTGCTAGAGTGTTCTCCAATATTGACTTGCGTTAAGGCTATCATCAGTTGAAGATTCGGGAGCCAGATATCCCGAAGACAGCCTTTAGGACTCGGTATGGTCATTACGAGTTCTTTATGATGTCTTTTGGGCTGACCAATGCCCCAAGAGCATTCATGCACTTGATGAACATTATATTCCAACCCTACCTTGACTCATTTGTCATTGTGTTTATTGACGACATTTTGGTGTACTCCCGGAGCCGGGAGGATCATGGGCAGCACTTGAGGGCCGTGCTCTAGACCTTGAGAGAAAAGAAGTTATATGCAAAATTTTCAAAGTGTGAATTTTGTATTGATTCGGTGGCATTTTTGTGTCATGTAGTGTCGAGTGAGGGGATCAAGGTAGATCCGAAGAAGATTGAAGCTATGCATAGTTGGCCCACACCATCTTCAGCTACTGAGATCTAGAGCTTTCTTGGTTTGGCAGGGTATTACCGTCAATTCATAGAGGGTATCGCATCTATTGCTGCACCTATGACCAGATTGACGCAAAAAGGTGCTCCGTTCAGGTGGACCGAGGAGTGTGAGGAGAGTTTTCAAAAGCTTAAGACTTCTTTGACTACAGCCCATGTGTTGGTGTTGCCTTCGAGTTCGGGGTCTTATACTATGTATTGTGATGCATCACGTATTGGTCTCGGCGCGATGTTGATGCAGGACGGTAGGGTGATTTCCTACGCGTCTACCTAACTGAAGGTGCATGAGAAGAACTATCCTGTCCACGACCTTGAGTTTGTAGCTATTGTTTATGCCCTGAAGATTTGGCAGCATTATTTGTACGGTGTCCCTTGTGAGGTCGACACCGATCACCAGAGTCTACATCATCTGTTCAAATATACGGATTTTAACTTGCAGTAGCTGAGGTGGTTAGAGTTGCTTAAGGACTATGATATCACCATTCTATATCATCCCGGGAAGGCCAATATGGTGGTTGATGCCTTGAGTCGCAAGGCGAAGAGGTTGGGCAGTTTAGCATATCTACCAGTAGTAGAGAGGCCATTAGCCTTGGATGTTCAGGCCTTGGCCAACCAGTTTGTTAGATTGGATGTTTCTGAGCCGAATTGAGTTTTGGCTTGTGTGGTTTCTCGGTCTTCTCTTTATGATCGTATCAGAGAACGTTAGTATAACGACCCCCATTTGCTTTTCCTCAAGGATACAGTCCAGCACAGCGATGCTAATGAGGTCACTATTGTGGATGACAGTGTGTAACGGATGCAGGGCAGGATATGTGTGCCCAATGTAGATGGCTTATGTGAGTTGATTCTCCAGAAGGCTTATAGTTTGCGGTACTCCATTCATCTGGATGCCGCCAAGATGTATTAGGAGTTGAGGTAGCACTATTGGTGGAGGAAAATGAAGAAGAGCATAGTGGAATATGTCGCTCGGTGCCTAAACTATCAGTAGGTGAAGTATGATCATCAGCGGCCATGTGGGTTGCTTCAAAGGCTAGAGATTCCAGAGTGGAAATGGGAGCGGATCACTATGGATTTTGTTGTTGGGCTCCCACAGACTCGGAGGAAGTTCGATGCAGTATGGGTAATTGTGGATAAATTGACCAAGTCAGCTCATTTCATTCCAGTGGTAGCTACTTATTCTTCAGAGCAGCTGGCTCAGGTCTATATTTGCGGGATTATTAGGCTTTACGGCGTGCCGGTGTCTATAATCTTTGACCGAGGTATGCAGATTACATCGTGGTTTTGGAGGGCCGTACAACATGAGTTAGGCACGCGGGTGGAGTTGAGTAAAACATTTCACCCTCATATGGACGGGCAGTCCGAGCACACTATTCAGATATTGGACGATACGCTTCGTGCGTGTGTGATGGAGTTTAGGGGTTCTTGGGATCTGTTTTTGCCGCTAGCAGAGTTTGCCTATAACAACAGCTACCAGTCGAGCATTCAGATGGCTCCGTATGAGGCTTTGTATGGGAGACAATGTCAGTCTCCAGTAGGTTGGTTTGAGTCGGGTGAGGCTAGTCTATTGGGTACAGACTTGGTTCAGGATGCTTTGAAAAAAGTTTAAATTGATTCAAGATCGACTTCATACAACCCAATATAGACATAAGTGTTATGCGGATCGGAAGGTTCGCAATGTTGCATTCATGGTTGGGGAGCGGGTCTTGCTCCGGGTTTCACCCATGAAGGGTGTTATGAGGTTCAGGAAGAAGAGCAAGCTAAGCCATAGGTTTGTACCTTTTGAGATTGGAGAGGTTGCTTACATAGTTTCACTACAACCCAGTCTAGTTTCGGTTCATCCAGTATTCCATGTTTCTATACTCTGAAAGTATCATGACAATCCGTCTCATGTGTTGGATTTCAGCTCAGTCCAGTTGGGCAAGGATCTGTCTTATGTTGAGAAGTTGGTGGCGATTTTGGATAGGCAGGTTCAAAAGTTGAGGTCAAAGAACATTGCTTCAATGAAGGTTCAGTGGAGGGCCAGCCAGCCGAGGAGGTGACTTGGGAGACCGGGCATGATATGCGTAGCTGTTATCCTCATATTTTCACCACTTCAGGTATGTCTCTATACTCGTTCAAGGACGAACATATATTTAATGTGATTTGTCGCTTCGAGCATTTTCGTATGATGTTTTAGGACTTGTGGTTATTCTTGATTGCGGTCCAAGACGCATTGGGTGTAATTCGAACCATGTTCGGCGCATTTTGGATCAGTTTGGAATAACTGAATTTATGGTTTTTCTCTGGTCTGGTTTCCTTCTATGCGATTGCGAGGTTTTGTTCGTGATCGCGAAGAGATTTTTGTGGACTGTTGGTTTTTACAATTCGCGTTCGGAGATAGAGGTACGCAATTTGCGAAAGTGGTAAAGCTTGGGCTTCGCGAACGCGTAAAGAGGATCATGTTCGCGTACAAGGCATTGAGGCAGCAGGGTCACACGAAGATTGTTCTTCGCGATCGTGTCGGCGTGTCCGCGATCGCGTTGTCCACATTCGCATGGATTCAACCGCGTTCGCAAAGACCATTTTTTGGGCAGCCTTGTTTTGTTCTTCGCGATCGCGAAGGTAATTCCGCGATAGCAATGTGTAAATCGCTGGGTAGCAGAACTTAAGTTTGAAATCGAGAGTTTATTTGATATTTCACATTTTGGATATAGAGAGATCGGTTTGAGGCGAAGGTTTGAGGGATTTTCATAGAGAATATTGGGGTAAGAATTCGTAACTCAATTTTGGTTAAATTACTCAAATCTATCATTGTTTTTATCATGTAATTAAGGATTGGAGTTGGAAAAATTGGGAAAAAGTGTTAGAACTTCTTAGACTAAGTTTTTGAGTTTTGAAGGGAGAAATGAGGTTGGATTTGAATAATTCTTGTATGGTTGGACTTGATATCGAATGAGTATTCGGATTTTGTAATTTTGGTCGGGTTCCGAAATGCGGGCCCGGGTTGACCTTTTGGGTAGATTTTCAATTCTTTGCAAAGATCAAAATTTCATTGTTTGGATTCGTTTCCTATAGTTATATTTAGAGTATGAAATTATTTTGGCTAGATTCGAGCTATTCGGAGTTGGAAAATTGAGGGAACAACCTTCTAATGGATTAACTTAATGTGGTTTGAGGTAAGTGGCTTGCCTAACTTTGTGGGGGGGAATTTTCCCTTAGGATTGGTGTTGCTAGTGATAATTGTGATGTGTAAGAGCCGTGTACGCAAGGTGACGAGTGTATACACATGATATATGTGTAAATTGCCGGTTTTCAGCCATGTAGATTCCCTTCATGCATTAATTAAGTTACTTTAACATGTTATAGTCATCATTTTAGTCTAATTTCACATGTCTACTTGTCTTATCTCTAACTTGCTAATTGCTCTACATGTTTAGTTGAAATTCTTCTTTCCTCATTCCGTATTCATTATTTAACTGTTGAATTCTTACTTGAAATTGCTAATTCTTGGAATATCTTGTTGAAATTGGTATTGAGTTGCAAAGGTCGTGATTCCTATTAAGGCAATGTGTTAAGTTGTGAAATATCATTCCATTGAGTTATTCTTACAGTTATTATTGTTGAGACTTTGTGTACACTGTGGTTGAGCCGTGGGCTCCTTATTGTAAAATTCTGTTATTGTTTGGTTTCTTTAGCAAATTGTGATATTGGGCACTTGAGGTACGATTTGTGATACGTTGTGATATTGATACGCATGCGGTGGTATAAGGTCTAGGTGTTGAAACACATGCAGTGAGATAAGGTGGGCTTGATACGCGTGGCTAGTAGGGGACCTACTAGAAGCCATGCAGTGTGATAAGGTGGGCTAAAACGCGGGATATTATTTCGGGAAAAATAATTTTCAAAACTAAATGTAAAGGCTCCCACGATGATATAAAGATAGATTGTGATTTGAGACTACGAGGCGGTGCCTCGGTAGTGACTCTTGTTGACATTTCCCCATTCATTTGTACTTGTCTTTGATCTGTGTAGCTAATCTTGTTATACTATTCGTTGTTTCAATTTCATTGCTGTCTTTATTACACTGCCTACATTTGTTCAGTCTTTTATTATTTCCAGTAGGGCTCTGATCTGACCTCGTCACTACTCTACCAGATCAGGCTTGGCACTTAAAGGGTACCGTTGTGGTGTACTCATATCTCTTCTACATATCTTTTTGTGCAGATCCAACTACCTCTTACCTGTCCAGGAATTAGTTGGGATTCTACTGCGGAGACTTCAAGGTATACTTGCCGGTGTCCGCATGCCTCGGAGTCCCCCTCTCTCTATTTCTTATTTCATTATCCTTATATATATATAGACCGGATGTATAGGATTATCCATTATTCATACTTAGAGCCTGTGACTTGTATTACGCCGGGTTTCAGGATTTGTATATGCTTAGTTCTAACGTTGTTTTATTACAGTTGTTGACTTTGAGACTTATATCTATTTTTTTTTCAATTATTCTACATGTTGTTAGGCTTACCTAGTCTTAGAGACTAGGTGTTGTCACGCGTCGTCCTATGGATATATATATATATATATATATATATATATATATATATATATATATATATATATATATATATATATATATATATATATATATATATATATATATATATATATATATATATATATATATATATATATATATAGTTGCAACATAACTGGTGGTCCTTAGACTCATATTAGCCAGGTGGGCGTTGGGAGAGTTATGAGAAGGATCGTGGTTTAGGGTTTTCTTGATATGACTGTGGCTTGACAGGATTGGTGTCGTTGTAAAATCTTCCCTGTAGCTCCGTTGTAGCGATCCTGCATAGAATTGGTATCTGAGCCATGGCTAGGAGTAGAAATAGGTGCTAAGTTCAATTCATTTTCTCTAATGAATATCATTAGGAAACAAACTACTGTTAAAAATAGTAGGAAAGAATAGTATGATATGCCCGAGCAATTAAATTTACTTAATAAATGGAAGATTCCTAAAATCCAACCTAAGGTTATATACCAATTAGGTACCTTTGAGAAATTAGGATTAAAACAAGTAGTTAAAACTACTGAAGAGACTATCATAGTAAATAGTAATCATGCTACTTTTAGATTATTATCTGAAAATGATTTAGCCCTTTATAAGGAAACTCATAGATTTTTGCATATCGATTTATATAACATTTGACTAGTTTCAGGTTGTTTGGCACCGAGTTGAGGATTTAAGGCATATTTTTGGATCGGGAGTGAACTTGAGAACGAGGTAAGTCTCTTGCCTAACCTTGTAAGAGGGAACTCATCCCCTTAGGTGTATTTGTTGTGAATTACTTCTGTGGGGAACTACGTACGCACTAGGTGACGAGAGTCCGTGCGTAGCTAAATATCATGTGATGTCCGGGTAGTCATAGATTTGCATCATGCTTTGTTTGCACTGTTATGTTGATTATGCATATTAATTGTCTTAAATAGAGATGGGATTAAGGATTTTAAGATTTAAAGTCTCAAGTTTGGATTTCTTATGTTTGGGAAGAATTGAAGAATTTTATAATAACTCTGATAAATCCATATTCACTCACGTCGCAAGTATTTTTGCGAGCGAGATAAATTCCTCTACTCCCATGAGAGTGGGCCGTTAGCCTCGGCAGGTTAATAGATGCATCTATGATTCGTGTCGTTCGACCCTCGGCAGTGCTCGTAGTGTATTTTTGGATCGGGTCGTACGACCTCGGCATAAATCGTGTGTGATAATACTCGGAGCCTAATTATACTTTATATTATTTTATTGCTTGAGCGGTTAGAATTATTTAATGACAGAAATTGACTTGGAATTTATTATTAGTGAAAGAATTATTATTCACTGCTTGTTACTGAGTTGTATTTATTATTTACATAATCCATGCTTATTTAGAATTTCTGTATTTTATTGTTAGCACATAGTAAGTGTCGATCCCTCGTCACTACTTCTTCGAGGTTATACTAGATACTTACTGGGTATATGTTATTTATGTACTCACTCTACACTTCTGCACTAATCGTGCCAGTGCTGAGGTAAGTGCACCTGGTAGTTCCCGGAGGACACCCTTGATACTTTGAGACTTACTGGTGAGCTACTTTCCGAGTCCTTCCTGCAGCACCTAGAGTCTCTCTTTTGTTTTTATTTTCTGTCTACTCCATTCAGACAGTAGTTTAGTGTTTTGTATATTCTACTAGTAGCTCATACACTTGTGATACCAGGTCTTGAAATTTTACTAGTAAACACTTGATGATTTTGTGTATTTTATTTCACCATAACTATTCGTAAAATCGTTCACACTTTATTTTATTAAAATTCTCACCTCTTACTTATTTAATAATTAAGAATCAACTATTTCTAAAATGTTAAAAGAATAGATCCATGGCTAGTTCACTGTTAGCTTGCCTAGCGGCGACGTTGGGCGCCATCACAGCCTATAGGTAAATTGGGTCGTGACAACATGGTATCAGAGCACTAGGTTCACGTAGGACTCACAAATTATGTCAAGACCTAATAGAGTCTTACGGATCGGTGCAGAGACGTCCTTACTTATCTTTGAGAAGCTATAGGGTGATAGGAAACCACTCTTTCTTTATCTCCTATCGTGCAGTTGATGTTGTGCTAAGTATCTTTCTCTTATTCTCTCACAGATGGTGAGAACGCACGCGGTGGAGGTCCCGACCATGGAGGAGCTACTCCCCCTGTTGCTAAAGGCCGAAGCAGAGTCCGAGGGAGGGCTCAAGCTCGCGGTAAGGGGCAAGGGTGTGCCATAGTTGCCCCAGCTATGCCACCAGTGGATCCAGTAGAGGATCATATTAATGAGGAGCAGGGCGAGGCGCCTGCATCGGTGCCAGCCACATCGGATTTCATGTCCGCGCCAGAATTCTAGGAGGTCATGGGCCTTATGCTGCGGTTCATGGATTCTATGACTCAGGCCGATTTATTTCCAGAAGACTCAGGCACATCTCAGGCGAGAGGGGGAGTATAGACCCCTACCGCTCAGGCTCTAGGGCATGCAGCTGCCTTATATCAGACCCCGGGGGCACGACCCATGGGCGAAGCTCAGCTAGTTGCAGTAACCGTACCAGATCCCAGACCAGCTGCGGTTGGTAATCCGCAGAAGCTATTGGACAGATGGACCAGGCTACATCCTCCTGTCTTTGGAGGTGAGAGACATGAGAACCCCCAGGACTTTATTGATTAGTGTAGGGATAAACTGCACAACATGAGGATATTGGAGTCCCACGGGGTGGACTTTACTACCTTTCAGCTGGAGGGCAAGGCCCGTATATGGTGGCAGTCCTATCTTCTCGGCAAACTAGTAGGTTCTCCTCCCATGACTTGGGACCAGTTCACACGCTTCTTCCTGGATAGATATATTCCACCCTCTCAGGGTGAAGAGTTGCGATTTCAGTTCGAGCAGGTCCAGCAGGGCCAGATGTCGGTGACCGACTATGAGGCAAGACTTTATGAGTTTTCTTGTCATGCACTTATGATATTTCCTACCGATACAGAGAGAGCGGAGGTTTGTTCTCGGTTTGCACTCTAGTATCCAGGCAACTATCGGCTGAGAGGTTGAGATGGGATTTCTTACGAGCTAGTTGTAGAGATAGCTCGAAGGATCGAGGGTGTACGTCAGCAGAGCCGATAGAATGCGACGAGGGATAAGCGATTTCGATATTTCGGAGAGTTTAGTTGTGCCTCGTCTGGGGGCAGGGGTCAGTTCGTGAGGGGTCAGTCTATCAGACTCACAAATCCAGCATCGTCGCCTCCTCGGGGTGCTCCAGTGCGGCCCTATTTCAGTTCCATGCCAGAGTTCCTACTGGCCACCAACTATTCAGGGTTCCTCCAGTGGGTATTTAGGCCATCAAGGTCAGACTTCAGGTCAGCAATCCTCCATTCCGAGGGGTTGTTATGAGTGCGGGGATCCTAGCCACATGAAGAGGTTTTGTCCTAGACTTAAGGGCAACGCAGTACAGTAGGGTCATCAACCAATGATTACAGCACCAGCTGCCGCACTAGCCGTCAAGCCGCCCAGAGGTGGAGGGCAGGTGGGTAGGGGCCATCATAGAGGTTGCTTTTCCGGCCAGACCAAATGTAGTGGCCTAAGATGCCATGATCACAAGTATTATTTCTATCCATGGTAGGGATGCTTCGGTATTATTTGATCCAGGGTCTACCTATTCATATGTATCATCTCTTTTTGCTCATTTCCTGGTTATTCCTCGTGAGTCCTTGGGTACTCTTGTTTATGTATCCACTCCTATAGGCGATTCTATTATTATGGATCGGATCTACTGGTCCTGCATTGTTACTTTCTGTGATTATAAGACCCGAGCGGATCTTATGTTGGTTAATATGACCAACTTTGAGGTCATCCTGGGCATGGATTGGTTGTCTCTATATCATGCCATCCTTGATTGCCATGCCAAGACTATTACCTTGGCGATGCCAGATTTACCTAGATTAGAGTGGAAAGGTTCGTCTGTCAGTACATCTAGTCGGGTTATCTCTTTTCTAAAGGCTCGACACATGGCCGAGAAGGTGTGTTTGGCGTATCTAGCTTATGTTTGGGATACAACTATAGAGACTCTGGCGATTGATTCAGTGCCTGTGGTCCGGGAGTTCTTTAATATATTTCCTTCTGATCTTCCAGGCTGTTACACCCTATATTTTCGTATGTAAAAATGCGTCGTAAGCAAACTAATGTAGGACAAAAAAAATGAGATAATATTTAAAAGTATATAAAGTAAGTTAATCATGTTACCTCTGAGGTTACAAATATTGAAGATCATGAACAACAAGTACAAAGAGGGTTGGACAGTTCAGAAGCTAAAGCAATTAAATAAAACAATGTTTCATCGAAAGTCGACAAGTTGGGAATGTTATAACATGTACCTTTGGGGTGAGACTAGGGTGATTAACATGATAAAGAGATTATGTTATGATTTATATTAGTCGTATTACATCCGTGTGTTATGTTTTTAAGTCAAGCGAGTTGTGGAACAAAAGTCGATGAAAGTCATCACAAGTTACATTCATAAGTTTTACTGAAACTTTGGGTCAAATGTAACTGCAATTTTCTCCCAATATACTTAGATTTATGGTGTGTTCCACACATCAAATTAAAGATCTATGAGTCTATTTTCCAACGCATTAAACCATTTGTCAATACGACATCGGAGTAGAGAGATATGTGCATTTTTGCGATACTGCGCAAGCTGCTAGGTGACAAGTAGGTGTGTCACCTACTTGCTTAAATGAAAGCCCAAAAATGGGCCATTTTCGGGTCGTCCAAAGAGGCCTTTTAAGGGCCTATTTTCTTCATATATTAGACTTAAAATAGAGCATAATAACCAGACATAAGCTCTGCAAAGAATCCTCCCAAAAATTTCCCACAAACCCTAATTGATTTTCTCTCCCTTTCAAGTTCCAATTGGAGGTAAAACTTAGAGTTTGAAGAACCAAGATAGGAGCTGAGTTATCCAACAAATAAGGTGAGTTTACTGCTCTCTTTCATCCATTTTTTCTTCTGTAAATTCATGGTAAGTCGTTCTATACTTGTAAGAACTCACGGGATGGTGATCGGAAGCCGTGAGTTCGAGTTATTCACTTGTAGCGGACTGTTTTGTGGACTGTTTTGTGTTGCTGTTGGGCTGCGTGTTTTATTACTATTTTGTGGAGTTTTGGAGGAGGAAGGGGGTTTATAAACACCATATAAATGTAGGGTGGTTGGCTGGTCGTTCGTCATAACATTTTCGGGTCGTTTGACACTACTACGGTGGTCGTTTTGTGTACGAAGAGATTGGGGTGTGTTGGGCTGTTTTGTAGTATTTGATGGTGTATATAGGGCTGGAAAATGATGTATATATGTTGTTATTGTTCTGTCCTTGTATTGTTGGTGTTATCTTGAAGTTGGAGGAAGGGCATATTATAGGGGAGATGCTGCCCGTTTTAATACAAAATAGGTTTGTCGTTCGTTGTGCGATAGTTGTACCTTTCGTAACTTAACGATAGTATTATTATCATTCTTGTAGATTAAGGTGCGAAGAGGTGAGTTCAACTTGGTGATTGAAAAGATTGTGATAAGGTATGTTAAGGCTAAGCCTTCCTTCATTTTGGCATGATCTCGTAGCTACATGTGTTAGTAATGAGACAAAAAGAGAAGTTCATATTCATGAATTTATTCACACTATTCTAGTCTCATAAGTTACAATATTATTCCTTATCGAGACTCTATATTCAATTTTAGTATTGTCTTCTTCTAGTCAAGAGAGCAACAAGCCTATATATACAGTATTACAGTATTTTCATTACCATCGAGCTATAATCGATGGGCAGGCCCCTATTGGGCAACCTCTGATCAGATCGAAAGTTATATACCGAGCCTACTGTGGCCGAGCACCTATGAGCGAGCCCAGCATGGTCGAGATACATAGCCTAGTATGGCCGAGCGCCTATAAGCGAGTCTACTATGGCAGAGCAGTTATATATACCGAGCCTTATAAGGCCGTACAATTATTTTACTTACTATATTGAAGGAGTTGAGTCAGTATCAGCAGGTAAGTATATCTCCAGATCATCTTTGACTCCCAGTTAATTTCAGTTATCATATTATCAGTTCAGTTTTAGATTTCAGTTATTTTATTGCCTTACATACTCGGTACATTATTTCGTACTGACGTCCCTTTTTTGGGGGCGCTGCATTTCATGCGTGCAGGTTCAGACAGACAGACGGGTAGACCTCCTCAGTAGGTGTTTTCCGAGTTCCGCCTGATCGGTAAGCTCCACGTCTTTTGGAGTTGCCAGGACTAGAGTTTTGTGTACATCTTATGTATATCTGTATATATGTTATGGGTAGGTCGGGGCCCTGTTCCGATCACAGTACATCTATCAGTAGAGGCTTGTAGGCATATCCTGTTGGTTAGTGCAGTATGTTGGGTTTGTATAAATTGGTGGTTTGTCAGCTGTAGTAGCTATGACGGCCTTGTCGGCCTAGCTTTATATTGATATTTAGTTAGTGCTAGTTTCCATTCAGTTTTATATTTTGCTTCGCAAATTGTCTTGCAAGGTGGCCCCATGGCCAAAGTATGACATTATGTGTTCAGAGTCCCTTAGTCGCAATTTGGTACGCCAGGTTAGGTGAGGCACGGGGTGCTTGTCTCGCTCCTAGGTTCGGGGCGTGACAAACTTGGTATCAGAGCAGTTCTGTCCTAGGGAGTCTACAAGCCGTGTCTAGTAGGGTCTTGTTTATAGATGTGTTGTGCACCACATTATATAAGCAAGGAACTACAGGGCATTTAGGAGTTGGTTACACTTCTTTGAAATCTAAATCGTGCTATAGAACTGAGTTATAGGAAATTTGAATTAAACTTATGTGTTGGTGTTTGCATGCACAGATGACGGTGACTAGGAAGACTACGGCTAGCCAGAGGAGAGATACAGTAGTAGGTGAGGGGACCAACAGGGTACCCCCAGTAGATGGGGCCCAGTCTGAGGCTCAAGGGGAGACCCCTACTCAGCCATTACCGGCTCCTCCACCAACTACGGAGATTCCTAGGGAAACCGCACATCCAGTTCCCCCTCCACTTCCATCAGATCAGGACTTAAGGAGTGCGGTGCATTTGTTGACACAGTTGGTAGCTACCCAGCAACATGCTAGGGCATCAGCTAGTGCAGGAACTTCTGAGGGGTCTGGGAGTTCAAGGGTCCGAGAGTTTATTGCTTTGAGTCCCCCAGAGTTCACGGGGACAGATCAGAGGGAGGACCCGCAGGATTTCATAGATCAGCTTCACAGGATCTTTCGTGTTATGCATGCCACGGAGAAAGAGGCAGTTGAGCTAGCAGCTTTTCGACTCCGAGATATAGCCATCCTTTGGTATGAGGGATGGGAGAGGTCCAGGGGACGTGATACACCTCCAGCTATTTGGGAGAATTTTTCAGATGCTTTCCTTGACCAGTACTTACCGCGGGAGATCCGACAGGCTCGAGTCGATCAGTTTCTAGCCCTCAAGCAGGGTAATATGAGTGTTCGAGAGTATAGTCTCTGTTTTGACTCATTGGCCAGATATGCACCATCCATAGTTTCTACTATGCGGGACAGGATTCACAGGTTTATAGCAGGGTTAGCCCCAGAGTTAACCGAGGCATGTGCCACCGCTGCATTGCAGGATAGTATGGATATCTCCCGGATTCAGGCATTTGCCCAGAATATAGAAAGGGGTAGGCGTCGGCAGCAGGGTACAGAGAGGGCTGAGCAAGGGCAACGTAAGAGGATGAGATTTCCCAGGTCACAATCTCAGGGTAGTTATAGGACCCAGTACTTCGGACGGCCACCTAGGCCTCCGCCACCTCAGTTACAGGGTTACGGGTATGACCGCTATAATCAGTCAGGACCAGGTGAGAGCTCACGGGCGTCGGGTTTGCAGCGACAACGAGGTTCTGCGCAAACATGGTCATTTTCTCCGCGGTGTGACATCTGTGGTAGAGGACACTTGGGTCAATGCCGAGCAGGTTCTGATGCTTGTTATACATGTGGGCGTCCGGGGCATATGATGCGAGATTGCCCAAATAGAGATTCTGGGGGAATGGCACAACCAGCGAGTTCAGCAACAGGATCGTCTATGTCCGTGCATCCTTCAAGGCGTGAGTCTCAGTCTTCGGCTGGTAGAGGTCGAGGCAGAGGTAGAGGTTCCAGTTCAAGTGGTAATCAGAACCGTATCTATGCTTTAGCGGGTCGACAGGACCAGGAGTCTTCACCAGACGTTGTGACAGGTATATTAACCATTTGCTCTCACGATGCTTATGCTTTGATAGACCCGGGATCTACTTTATCGTATATTACCCCATTTGTCGCGAGGAAGTTTGGTATAGTGCCTGAAATACTAAGTGATCCTTTTGCGGTATCTACACCGGTCGGAGAATCGATTATTGCTAGACGGGTTTACCGAGGTTGTACGGTGACAATTTGTAGTCGTCAGACCTCAGCTGACCTAGTTGAGCTAGAGATGATGGACTTTGATGCTATCATGGGCATGGACTGGTTGGCAGCTTGCTATGCCACAGTTGATTGCCGAGCAAAGGTAGCCAAATTTCATTTTCCGGGTGAGCCAGTCCTTGAATGGGTAGGTAATACACCAACACCCAGAGGTAGGTTTATTTCCTATCTGAAGGCGAGGAAAATGATCGCAAAAGGGTGCATTTATCATATTGTGCGAGTTAGAGATGCAGATGCTGAGATACCTACACTTCAGTCTATTCCCATAGTCAAAGAGTATGCAGATGTGTTTCCAGATGAGCTTCCAGGTATTCCTCCAGAGCGAGAGATTGATTTTAGCATCGATTTGCTTCCAGGAACTCAACCAATATCCGTCCCTCCGTATAGAATGGCACCTGCCGAATTGAAGGAGTTGAAGGAGCAGTTAAAAGATTTGCTGGAGAAAGGTTACATTAGGCCCAGTACCTCACCTTGGGGTGCACCGGTACTATTTGTGCGGAAGAAAGACGGCTCGCTGAGGATGTGTATCGATTATAGGCAGTTGAACAAGGTAACTATTAAGAATAAGTATCCACTTCCAAGGATCGATGACTTGTTTGATCAGTTGTAGGGAGCTAGATGCTTTTCCAAGATTGATTTGAGGTCGGGGTACCACCAGGTCAGAGTTCGGGAAAAAGATATTCCGAAGACAGCCTTCAGGACCCGATATGGCCACTTCGAGTTCCTTGTCATGTCCTTCGGGTTGACTAATGCACCCGCTGTATTTATGGACTTGATGAATAGCCTATTCCGGCCATTTTTAGATCTGTTCGTGATAGTATTTATTGATGATATTCTGGTTTATTCCCGTTCAGAGGATGAGCATGCGGACCACCTGCGAGCGGTACTCCAAACCCTCCGTGATCGTAAGTTGTATGCTAAGTTTTCTAAATGTGAGTTCTGGTTAAAGTCTGTAGCATTCTTGGGGCATATTGTATCAGATGAAGGGATAAAGGTGGACACTCAGAAGATTGAGGCCGTGAAATCTTGGCCTAGACCTACCACTCCGACAGAGGTTCGTAGCTTTCTAGGCTTAGCAGGATACTATCGGAGGTTCGTAGAGGGTTTTTCTTCCCTTTCGGCACCATTGACGAAGTTGACACAGAAAGAAACTAAGTTTCAATGGACAGAGGCTTGTGAGCGGAGTTTCCAAGAGCTTAAGAACAAGTTGACCTCAGCTCCAGTTCTAACACTTCCAGAGGGTCTAGAGAGTTATGCCGTGTATTGTGATGCATCAGGTGTCGGGTTAGGATGTGTCCTGATGCAACATGGGAAGGTAATTGCATATGCTTCAAGGCAGTTGAGGAAGCACGAGAGGAATTATCCGACCCACGACCTCGAGTTAGCTGCGGTTGTCCATGCACTTAAGATATGGCGGCATTATTTATATGGTGTTCATGTTGATATATTTACTGATCATAAAAGCCTACAATATATTTTCAAGCAAAAAGAGTTGAATTTGTGACAGAGGCGATGGCTTGAGTTATTGAAAGATTACGATGTTAACATTCTCTACCATCCAGGGAAAGCTAATGTTGTAGCAGATGCCTTAAGTCGCCGATCTATGGGTAGCTTAGCACATGTAGAGCCTGAGAAAAGACAATTAGCTAGAGATATTCATCAATTGGCTTCATTGGGGGTTCGGTTAGTAGATTCTGAGGATGGTGGAGTTGTAATCCAAAACACTGCAAAATCATCCCTCATAGCTGAAGTCAAGGAAAGGCAGTACGAGGACCCAGAGTTGGTCGAGTTGAGAGAGCGAGTTCCGCAGCAGAAGAAGCCATTGTTAGAGCTCAAGAGAGATGGGGTTCTCAGATACAAGGGTCGTTTGTGTGTTCCAGATGTAGCAGGGCTACGAGACAGGATTATGTCAGAGGCACATTATTCATGGTATTCCATCCACCCTGGATCGACGAAGATGTATCATGACATTAAGGATATGTACTGGTGGAATGATATGAAGAAGAACATTGCTGAGTTTGTCGCCCAATGTACTAGTTGCCAGCAAGTGAAGGTAGAACACCAGAAGCCCGGAGGGCTAATGCAGACTATAGAGATCCCGACATGGAAATGGGAGGCGATAAACATGGACTTTATCATGGGTTTACCTCGTTCTAATCGTAAGTTCGATTCCATATGGGTGATAGTCGATAGGCTCACGAAATCAGCTCACTTCCTACCGGTCAGATCTACATATACAGCAGAAGATTATGCAAAGTTATATATTAAGGAGATAGTGCGGCTACACGGAGTACCAGTTTCTATTATATCTGACAGTGGGGCTCAGTTTACAGCACATTTTTGGAGGTCATTTCAGAGAGGTCTAGGGACTAAGGTGAATCTCAGCACAGCTTTTCATCCACAGACTGATGGACAAGCCGAGCGCACAATTCAGACGCTCGAGGATATGTTACGAGTATGTGTGTTGGATTTTAAAAGAAGTTGGGATGAACATCTACCTCTTATCGAGTTTGCATATAATAACAGTTACCACTCCAGTATCCAGATGGCTCCGTACGAGGCTTTGTATGGGCGTAAGTGCAGATCTCCTATAGGGTGGTTTGATGTTGGAGAATCTGGGTTACATGGGCCAGACCTGGTTCAGCAGGCCGTAGAGAAAGTAAAGGTTATCCGGGAGCGATTGTTGACAGCTCAGAGTCGTCAGAAGTCATATTTTGACGTGCGGCGACGAGACTTAGAGTTCAGGATTAATGACTGGGTATTCTTAAAGGTATCACCTATGAAGGGCGTGATGAGGTTTGGCAAGAAAGGAAAGCTTAGCCCACGGTATATTGGGCCTTATAGGATCATTCGGAGAGTGGGCCAACTAGCTTATGAGTTAGAGTTGCCCTCAGAATTGGAGTCTGTCCATCCGGTTTTTCACGTATCTATGCTACGGAAGTGCATTGGCGATCCTACCCGAGTGGTGCCCACGGATGATGTACAGATTACAGAGGACTTGTCATACGAGGAAATTCCAGTTGCCATCCTAGACCGACAAATCCGCAATCTACGAAATAAGGAGGTAGCTTCCGTAAAGGTTTTATGGAGGAGCAAGAATGTAGAAGAGATGATGTGGGAATCGGAGGAAGAAATGAAGTCTAAATACCCCCACCTATTTCAAAATGAAGATATGGTTCGAGATGGGACGCTACAACATAGCTCTATGTAGGCTAGCAGGTCATCAGGTAAGCTTTTATTTTTCACTTTCAATATTTATGATTTACGGTCGGTGAGGCAAATTGCTGCTATTTATAAAGATTGGCCATGTGTGGCATGCATAGTATGTTTCTGGCTACGTGCAGGTTGGTTTTAACCTAGTGTACGAAGGATACTCTGGAAAAAGTTTCCAAAGTCTCCAAGAGTAAACATTCGAGGACGAATGTTCCCAAGGGGGAGTGATGTTACACCCTATATTTTCGTATGTAAAAATGCGTCGTAAGCAAACTAATGTAGGACAAAAAAAAATGAGATAATATTTAAAAGTATATAAAGTAAGTTAATCATGTTACCTCTGAGGTTACAAATATTGAAGATCATGAACAACAAGTACAAAGAGGGTTGGACAGTTCAGAAGCTAAAGCAATTAAATAAAACAATGTTTCATCGAAAGTCGACAAGTTGGGAATGTTATAACATGTACCTTTGGGGTGAGACTAGGGTGATTAACATGATAAAGAGATTATGTTATGATTTATATTAGTCGTATTACATCCGTGTGTTATGTTTTTAAGTCAAGCGAGTTGTGGAACAAAAGTCGATGAAAGTCATCACAAGTTACATTCATAAGTTTTACTGAAACTTTGGGTCAAATGTAACTGCAATTTTCTCCCAATATACTTAGAGTTATGGTGTGTTCCACACATCAAATTAAAGATCTATGAGTCTATTTTCCAACGCATTAAACCATTTGTCAATACGACATCGGAGTAGAGAGATATGTGCATTTTTGCGATACTGCGCAAGCTGCTAGGTGACAAGTAGGTGTGTCACCTACTTGCTTAAATGAAAGCCCAAAAATGGGCCATTTTCGGGTCGTCCAAAGAGGCCTTTTAAGGGCCTATTTTCTTCATATATTAGACTTAAAATAGAGCATAATAACCAGACATAAGCTCTGCAAAGAATCCTCCCAAAAATTTCCCACAAACCCTAATTGATTTTCTCTCCCTTTCAAGTTCCAATTGGAGGTAAAACTTAGAGTTTGAAGAACCAAGATAGGAGCTGAGTTATCCAACAAATAAGGTGAGTTTACTGCTCTCTTTCATCCATTTTTTCTTCTGTAAATTCATGGTAAGTCGTTCTATACTTGTAAGAACTCACGGGATGGTGATCGGAAGCCGTGAGTTCGAGTTATTCACTTGTAGCGGACTGTTTTGTGGACTGTTTTGTGTTGCTGTTGGGCTGCGTGTTTTATTACTATTTTGTGGAGTTTTGGAGGAGGAAGGGGGTTTATAAACACCATATAAATGTAGGGTGGTTGGCTGGTCGTTCGTCATAACATTTTCGGGTCGTTTGACACTACTACGGTGGTCGTTTTGTGTACGAAGAGATTGGGGTGTGTTGGGCTGTTTTGTAGTATTTGATGGTGTATATAGGGCTGGAAAATGATGTATATATGTTGTTATTGTTCTGTCCTTGTATTGTTGGTGTTATCTTGAAGTTGGAGGAAGGGCATATTATAGGGGAGATGCTGCCCGTTTTAATACAAAATAGGTTTGTCGTTCGTTGTGCGATAGTTGTACCTTTCGTAACTTAACGATAGTATTATTATCATTCTTGTAGATTAAGGTGCGAAGAGGTGAGTTCAACTTGGTGATTGAAAAGATTGTGATAAGGTATGTTAAGGCTAAGCCTTCCTTCATTTTGGCATGATCTCGTAGCTACATGTTTTAGTAATGAGACAAAAAGAGAAGTTCATATTCATGAATTTATTCACACTATTCTAGTCTCATAAGTTACAATATTATTCCTTATCGAGACTCTATATTCAATTTTAGTATTGTCTTCTTCCAGTCAAGAGAGCAACAAGCCTATATATACAGTATTACAGTATTTTCATTACCATCGAGCTATAATCGATGGGCAGGCCCCTATTGGGCAACCTCTGATCAGATGGAAAGTTATATACCGAGCCTACTGTGGCCGAGCGCCTATGAGCGAGCCCAGCATGGTCGAGATACATAGCCTAGTATGGCCGAGCGCCTATAAGCGAGTCTACTATGGCAGAGCAGTTATATATACCGAGCCTTATAAGGCCGTACAATTATTTTACTTACTATATTGAAGGAGTTGAGTCAGTATCAGCAGGTAAGTATATCTCCAGATCATCTTTGACTCCCAGTTAATTTCAGTTATCATATTATCAGTTCAGTTTCAGATTTCAGTTATTTTATTGCCTTACATACTCGGTACATTATTTCGTACTGACGTCCTTTTTTGGGGGCGCTGCATTTCATGCGTGCAGGTTCAGACAGACAGACGGGTAGACCTCCTCAGTAGGTGTTTTCCGAGTTCCGCCTGATCGGTAAGCTCCACGTCTTTCGGAGTTGCCAGGACTAGAGTTTTGTGTACATCTTATGTATATCTGTATATATGTTATGGGTAGGTTGGGGCCCTGTTCCGATCACAGTACATCTATCAGTAGAGGCTTGTAGGCATATCCTGTTGGTTAGTGCAGTATGTTGGGTTTGTATAAATTGGTGGTTTGTCAGCTGTAGTAGCTATGACGGCCTTGTCGGCCTAGCTTTATATTGATATTTAGTTAGTGCTAGTTTCCATTCAGTTTTATATTTTGCTTCGCAAATTGTCTTGCAAGGTGGCCCCATGGCCAAAGTATGACATTATGTGTTCAGAGTCCCTTAGTCGCAATTTGGTACGCCAGGTTAGGTGAGGCACGGGGTGCTTGTCTCGCTCCTAGGTTCGGGGCGTGACACAGGCATACCGCCAGATCATGATATCGACTTCTGTATTAATTTGGCTCCAGGTACCCAGCCTATATCTATTCCACCGTACCGCATGGCTCCGAAAGAGTTGAAGGATTTAAAGGAATAGCTTGAGGAGTTGCTAGCAAAGGGTTTCATCAGACCGAGTGTGTCGCCTTGGGGTGCACCGATGTTATTTGTGAAGAAGAAAGATAGGACTACGCGGATGTGCATTGATTACCGCCAGTTGAACAAAGTTACCATCAAGAACAAGTACACGTTGCCGCGTATTGATGATTTATTTGACATGTTGCAGGGTGCTAGGATGTTCTCTAAGATCAACTTGAGATCGGGGTACCATCAGTTTAAGATTCGGGATCCAGATGTTCAGAAGATGGATTTTCGGACTAGATATGGTCACTATGAGTTTCTAGTGATGTCCTTCAGTTTGACTAACACCCCGGTGGCGTTTATGGATTTGGTGAACCGGGTGTTCAGGCCATATATTGATTCATTTGTCATTGTCTTCATTGATGACATTTTGATCTACTCACTTAGCATGGAGGAGCACGAGCAGCATTTGAGAGTGGTGCTTCATACCTTGCGGGAACAAAAGTTATATGCTAAGTTCTCTAAGTGTGAGTTCTGGTTAGATTCTGTGGCATTCTTGGGAAATGATGTATCAGGTGAGGGTATTAAGGTAGATACCAAGAAGATTGAGGCAGTTCAGAGTTGGCCTCGTCCTACTACAGCGACCTCGTCCTACTACAGCGACTGAGGTTAGGAGCTTCTTGGGGTTAGCATGCTATTATCGCCGGTTTGTGGAGGGCTTCTCATTTATTGCAGCACCTTTGACTATATTGACCCATGAGGGCGCTCCGTTCCGATAGTCCGATGATTGCGAGCCGAGCTTTCAGAAGCTCAAGACCGCATTGACTTCAGCAATGACATTAGTGTTGCCTTCTGGTTCAGGGATATATATTGTGTATTGTGATGCCTCGCGCATTGGTTTGGGTTGTGTATTGACAGAGGATAGGCAAGGTATTGCATATGCTTCACATCAGCTGAAGCCCCACGAGAAGAATCACCCCGTACATGATTTGGAGTTGGCTGCGATTGTTCATGCTCTTAGATCTGGAGGCATTTTCTTTATGGGGTGTCATGTGAGGTTTATACTGATCATCTTAGCTTGCAGCATTTGTTCAAGCAGAGGGAACTCAATTTGAGGTAGCGCGGGTGGCTTGAGTTACTAAAATATTATGATATTACCATCATTTATGATTCGGGCAAGGTGAATGTAGTGGCGGATGCCTTGAGCATAAAGGCGGAGAGTATGGGTAATTTGGCCTTCCGTTTAGTAGAGGAGAGGCCACTAGCTTTGGACATTCAGTCCTTAGCTAACAGACTTGTGAGGTTGGATATTTCAGAGCCCAGCCGAGTTCTTGCATGTGTTGTGGCTCAGTCTTCTTTATTCGAGCGAATCAAGGCTCGCCAATATAATGATTCCGCACTTGTTGTTTCTCAGAGAGACAGTACTACAGGGTGGTTCCAAGGAGGTTACTATCGGCGAAGATGGTATTCTGCGAATCCAGGGTCGTCTATTCTGCGATTCTATTCATCCAGGTGCGATGAAGATGTATCGCGACCTGAGGCAGTATTACTGGTGGCGGCAAATAAAGAAAGACATAGTTGAGTATGTAGCAAGGTGCCTTAATTGTCAGCAGGTTAAGTACGAGTATCAGAGGCCAGCTGGCCTACTCCAGCAGATGGTTATACTTGAGTGGAAATGGGAGCGCATTACTATGGATTTCGTAGTTGGGTTGCCGTGGACCTTGCAGAAGTTTGATGCAGTTTGGGTCATTGTTGACAGGTTGACCAAGTCGGCACACTTCATTCCGGTAGTAACCATGTATTCTTGAGAGAGATTGGCCCAGATTTACATTTAAGAGATTGTTCAGTTGCACGATGTGCCTGTCTCCATTATATCACATAGAGACCCTCAGTTTACTTTGCATTTTTGGAGGCAGTACAGAGTTAGTTGGGGACTCGGGTAGAGCTCAGCAAAGCCTTTCATCCGCAGACCAAGGGGAAGTCGGTGCGGACGGTTCAGATCTTGGAAGATATGCTCAGATCATGTGTGATTGACTTAGGAGGGTAGTGGGATCGATTCTTACCTTTGGCCAAGTTTTCTTATAACAATAGTCATCAGTCCAGTATCGAGATGACTCCATTTGAGGCTTTATATGGTCGGTGATGTCATTCGCCCATCAGATGGTTTGAGCCCGGAGAGGCTAAGTTATATTGTACTGATTTAGTGAAGAATGCCTTGGAATAGGTAAAGTTGATTCAGGAGCAACTTTGCACAGTACAAACCAGACAAAAGCTTTACGTGGACCAGAAGGCACGTGATTTATCATTCATGGTGGGCGAGAAGGTTCTCTTGAAGGTTTCGCCGATGAAGGGAATCATGAGGTTCGAGAAGAAGGGCAAGATGAGCCTAAGGTTCGTATGTCCATTTGAGGTGTTGAGACGAGTTGGGGAGGTTGCTTATGAGCTTGATTTTCCTCCTAGTCTATCTGGAGTTCATCCAGTTTTCCACATGTCTATGCTCTAAAGGTATCATGCCGACAGGTCGCATGAGTTATACTTCAGCACGGTTCAGCTAGATGAGAGCCTGGGTTATGAGGAGGAACTAATTGCCATTATCGATAGGCATGTTCGCTAGTTGAGGTCCAAGAAGATTTCTATGGTAAAAGTTTAGTGGAGGGGCCAACCAATCGAGGAGGTAACTTGGGAGGCCGAGGAGGACATGCAGAGTAGATATACACATTATTCGGCACTCCAGGTATGTTTCTAGACCCGTTCGAGGACGAACGTTTGTTTAAGAGTTGGAGAATGTAACGGCTCGACCGGTCATTTTTGTTTCTAGATCCTTGTTCCCCTAAATAAGACTCCCCATATGTGCTTTTATTGTTTTATGACTTGCGATGATGGTTAGTTCGGGATTTGGAAGGGTTCAGGTTGAAATCGGAGCACTTAGTTCCTTAGTATTGGCTTTAAAATGTTAAGTTTGACTTGGGTTAACATTTCTAGTAAACGACCTCAAAATCGGGATTTGGCAGTCCCAACAGATTGGTATGATGATTTTGGACTTAGGCGTATATTCGGAGCAAGTTTTGGGTGACCAGGGAGAGTTTCGGCGCCTAAAGTTGAAAGTTGGCTTATTGAAGGTTTTAAGGTTCTTTAAATTTATTTTGAAGTAGGTTTTGGTGCAATCGAGGTCCGTTTGAGATTCCGAGACCGGAAATAGTTCCATATGATGATTTAAGACTTTCACGCAAATTTTGGTATCATTCCGAGTAGTTTAAGTTTGATTCGGCGCGCTCGGAGCAAGTTGGAAGAACTTGAAGTTCATAAGTTGATTCGATTTGGTTTGTGGTGCGATTCTTAGTTTTGGTGTTGTTTTCCGCATTCTGAGGGTTCGTGCGAGTCCGTCTCATGTTTACAAACTTGTTGGTATATTTGGACGAGGCCTCGGGTGCTACTCAAAAATTACACGAATCGAGTTAGAGCTTAAAAAGGGTTGCTGGTGCACCAGTTCTGGTGTGCCCGCACCTGCGAGATTTTGGCCGCAAGTGCGATCTCTTAGTCGTAGAAGTGGTTTTGGGCATTTGACCAGTGGTCCGCAGAAGCGGAGGATCATGCGCAGAAGTGGCCTCGCTTCTGCGTTGAGAGGTATGCAGGTGCGAGAATGTCGCAGATGCGCTCCACCCTGCGCAGAAGCGGGATCCCGTCCATAGAAGCGGCTCGGCAAATGCGGCCCCAGGTCCGCAGAAGCAAAAATCATTGGAGGCAGAAGCTTCATTTAAGTCGGGATTTAGACCATTTTGGGTTTATTTATTGCATTCCTTGGGCAATTTTGGAGCTCTTAGAGAGAGAGTTTTCACCTAGCTATTGGAGTTAAGTAATTTCTATCAAATGTATGTTTATTATTTTTGGGAAGAATTGACGAATTTTGTAATAACTATGATAAATCCATGTTCACTCGGGTCGCAAAAATTTTCGCGAGCGAGGTAAATTCCTCAACTCTCATGGGAGTGGGTCGTTCACCTCGGCGGATTATTACATGCATCTATGGTTCGTGTCGTTCGACCCTCGGCAGTGCACACAGTATATTTTTGGATCGGGCCGTACGACCTCAGCATAAATCGTGCTTGATAATTACTCGGAAGGCTAATAATACTTTATATTATTTTATTACTTGAGCGGTTAGAATTATTTAATGACAGAAATGGACTTAAAATTTATTATTAGTGAAATAATTATTATCCACTGCTTGTTACTGAGTTGTATTTATTATTTACATAATCCATGCTTATTTAGAATTCCTGTATTTTATTGTTAGCCCATAGTAAGTGTCGATGTCGACCCTTCGTCACTACTTCTTTGAGGTTAGACTAGATAGGGTACATGTTGGTTATGTACTCACGCTACACTTCTGCACTAATCGTGAAAGTTTTGAGGCAGGTGCATGTGGTAGTTATCCCGGCGCACACCCTGTGATACTTCGAGACTTAGTGGTGAGCTGCTTTTCGAGTCCTTCCTGCAGCACCTGGAGTCTCTCTTTTGCTTTTATTTTTTGTCTACTCCGTTCAGACAGTAGTTTAGTGTTTTGTATATTCTACTAGTAGCTCATACACTTATGATACCAGGTCTTGAAATTTTGCTACTAGACACTTGATGATTTTGAGTATTTTATTTCACAACACCTATTCGTAAAATCGTTCATACTTTATTTTATTAAAATTTCTCACCTCTTACTTATTTAATAATTAAGAATCAACTATTTCTAAAATGTTAAAAGAATAGTTCCATGGCTAGTTCACTGTTGGCTTGCTTAGCGGCGACGTTGGGCGCCATCACGGCCTATGGGGAAATTGGGTCGTGACATATACAATTAACCTCCTCTATAACAGCTTCGTTTATTCCGAAATATTTTGGCTTTTATAATGAATAGTTGTTATACACCTATAACAACATTTGACGTTTAAATACTTTTTGGCTGTTATATATAAACATTATCCAAAACTCGATTATTTTTTCTTTTTTAATGTTACATATAAAATATAAGAAAATTATTCAAATTTAATATCTCAAAAGATATGCATATTTCACTAGTCAAATATTGAAGAAAACTAATATATTATTAATAAATTCATAACTAAACCTATAAAGATGTAAACTCTAAGGTAGATATTTTAAAGCTACCTAGAAAAAAAATTCTTTCAAGATTGATGGAAGAACTTTGTAATTGTAGCTTGTTGTGTAGATTTTATTTTCTTACTAGCGATATAACTCTTGAATTGGTGAATGTTCGTGTCCAAATTTTCAGCAAAAAGATATCCAATAATTTTCTTTGAAGACAATCTAAGAGCTTAATAGTTAAATTTTCTATCTAAATATTTTTTGAAATTTGTTCAATGGAAAAGATATCATGTGCAAATCTTCAAATCTTATATCTTACACAAGATAGAAACTTTATTTAATAGAAATTATTATATGCATATTTTTAGAATTATTATTAGTAATCTTAAAGATTCTATATGGCTGTTATACAGTAGTAATTTTACAAAAAGCGTTCTGCTATAAATATGACTATTGTTGTTATGGGTAAAAATCTATTATAGAGAGGTAAAATATAACTTAAAAAATCGATTATGAGTAAAACTTGGCTTTTATAGTGAATGACAGTTATATAAGAATATTGTTATAAAGAGATCTCACTGTATAACTTATCAAACAAAACATTTATTAAATATTTTAACAGGGCTTTTCATGGGTCAGTTGGGCTAAAGTTTTAGCCAAATCAGCTTACTTTAGATGAGCTGAATTTGACGGGTCAAGATGGTTGAGTTTCTAAATATCGGGTCATATTTTTATAGGTTAATCTTTCTTCATTATTGCCATCATCTTCTCTCAGTCTATCCCGTAGAAGATCTAAATGACTTTTCAGGGGCTGCGGCTTAACCGCATTCATTTGCTTTCATCGATGGATCAAGGTAAGTGTACTAGTTTTCATTCAAAATATTAAAGTAGGCTAATGATTCAAATAGATCTTGGGTTAGATTGATCGTTGGAATCACAAAACTAAAATACTGCGTATATAAAATTTTGCGCATCAAATTAGGTGCACGTAATCCATGGTTTTTTTGCCAAAATAGATATTTCGTCTATATATTTTTAAGAATTGATTTAATATTATCTATTGATCCCTATGCTCCAAAAAATATTGGATGATACACTTGGTTGAATATATACTGAGTAATTTACTTAGAGGACTGAAGATCAATTCACACTTAATACTTTTCTTTTTCCTTTTATTAGTAGTGCACCCATATTTTAAAAATTCTAGATCCCTCTCATTATATCTCTCCTAAATAGGGAATCCATAAACTATAACCACTACACTGAAGCCTTGTTATGAATCAATGAACTTCACAGCTACACTACATAGAATTTTTTTCCTAACAAGATACAAAATATATGTAACTGATATTTAGCTTAAAGTACATATATTTATATGTATATCACCTCATGTTTTACTCGTGTTTCATGAATTTCAGATGTAAAATGTATTGATTTATGTAAATTCTTGTATTTTTATATGTAAGAATCATCCGGAGGCAATAGGGGGCGAAAGGTGCAAGATTAGAGCCAAAAAGGAGAAAAAGGTTGAAAATGGCCATTGTAGCGCCACGGGCAGCGTGGGGCGCTACCCGTGGCGCAATTTCCAGAAGCTTTATTTTTCCGGTGCCAGGGATAGCGCCCCACGCTACCCTGGGCGCTGGTGACGGGAAACATCTCATACTTTGCCCGGGACAAGGTTATATCGGCCCAAGACCTACCAAACGCATATAAAAGCAAGACTAAGCCTATTTTGGGAGGAGAGACGCCACTTTGAAGGGAAAATACACACAAGGAATATCCGGGAGCAAGGATATCTCAGTTTTCTTTATCTTTTCTTAGTATTTTAAATTAGTCAACACTTGTGACTTTGTTTTGATATTATCATGAGTGGCTAAAACCCATAGTTCTGGGGTTGTGATTTAGCCATGAATATTATTGTTTAAAGTTGACTTAACCTTGATTACAATTCACCAATATATGGTTGTTTCTTCAATTCTGTGATTAATTGCTTAATTGTTTGGCCAACAGTTAGGTTCTATTTACTATCTATGCTATGCTTGGGAAAGCCATGTTTAGATTAGAGAAGAATTGAAAAGAGCATGATCTTAACTCTTGGGGGGAAATTTGTGGTTAGGATAGGAATATACCTAGTCACCGTGCTTAATTAAATATCGTAATCTTAATGCGTTCTTAATAGATTGATTCCATAGTAATATAGGCGTTAATCTATTTTGAATAGACGAGTAGGAATTCAGGAGAATACTTCAAGAGTAATTGTTCGATTAATTAGCAACCATGAGTGAATTGTATGAAAGGGAGAGTTAATTAGAGCACAATAGGATTGGTGAATCGATCACAACCCTAGAATATTCGTCTCTACTAAGTACACAAAAACCATTTTGTTAATTAATTACTTGTTAGAATTATTGCTTAGTATAATCACACTTTTGAACTCTGATTGACTTGACTGAATAATAATCTTGGTGAAACTAGTGAGTAGTTAACACGAGTCTCTGTGGATTCGATACTCGACTTATCATTTTATTACTTGTACAACCACGTATACTTGCGTGTGCGTTAGGGAGCAACACTAACCAATCATATGGCAGGATCGGTACTATATGGAGTAAATTAGCAAAATTCTAGAATGATTAAACTACATAACTTAAATATTAGTAGGTTTTATATACATATGGTACATGTGAAGAAAATATTATAAAACAAATACAATCAACTAACTTAAAACCGAATCGCGTTAAATGTCTACAATAAGTTTTTAGTTTGTAACTTCGAAAAAGAGTAACTTGTTAGATTCAGTCGTAAAACTTTCACGCCATCATTATATATAGATTAGTCTATTAATAGAGCGAATCCATACTACTGGGGAAAAAAAAGAGGCATATAGTAGAGGATTCTATTTACCCGTTGGTTAGGAAGTTCTATTCCTAACTGCTCAATTTGAGGGTTGAGATGTGTCCTAGACCTGTAGTTTCATACTGAGATTAGACCATTAAGTTAAAGTCACTGAAAAGGTAAATGCAGGTAATTGTGTTTAGTTGTATTAATTAATAAGCTAGAATAAATGTAAGTAGCCAGCTGTGACATGTTAAATTTCCTAAGTGTGTCAGTACGTATAACTTAAATTCTACATGTAATACCCAATTCGATGTTGGATTTTTCTTTGAGTGTCTAGTTATATTTTCTTGACCAATACCAATTCTGATCCTTCAATGGAGGCCGTTGGATCATCAACTTTTCTTTGATCGAACAAATTCTTGTCATGTTCAAGCATTAGAAAGGAAGCTGAATTTGAGGATTAGTATTTTCAAGGAACAGTATATCCACGTAGATTAGGAAGTTAAGATTCAAGAAAGAAGCTGTTAGCCTATACTAGGCGTTAGAGTACAAACAATTACTGGCCATTCAGGGTCAGATTTATATGGTTCGGATGAGCTTATTGAATCTTTCACTTACTATCAAGGAATTGTTAGTAAAATCTGTGTTCGAAACCATAAATCAGAGCAAAAAAGAAATGTTAGTTCAATAAACAAATCGTAAAATAATTCTGAGATCACAAGTTGCTTGTGTGTCCTTAAGGAATATAGTCCACTCACTATTGTTCAATGTTATGGATTACTTCCTCTCATGGTAGAACGGAAAAATTATTCTATAATACTGGCAATCGAAATTACAAAAGTTCAGCGAACTCAACAAATGGAGCAAATCAGACTTGACACTTTTATTTGAAAAAGCAATACAACAATGTAGAAAAGAGGAGAGAAGTTTACAGATTTTCCATGTCTGAAAAATGAGGACAAGCCTCTAAATTTATAGACAATGAAACGGTGAGATGAAGAGTTGTTATGTGTGATTTGAGGCCTCGGTTAGGTCGATGTTATGTTATGGAACTTGTTGGTATATTTAGATAGGGTCCCGAGGGGCTCGGGTGAGTTTCGGACGAGGTTCAGACCATTTCGTCGCATGTTGCATTTGGCTAAGGCTGCTGATTCTGGTGTGGCTGCATCTGTGGACAATTGGTCGTAGAAGCGACTTCGCAGATGCAGTGCTTTCCTTCCCAGAAGCGAAAAGGGATAGCTAGGCGTGAGGGCCGCAAAGGCAGGTGCTTTCCTTCCCAGAAGCGATATCGCAGATGCGGGGAAGGTGTCGCAGAAGCAAAGGGCGTTGTAGGAACGGGAGCTGTTGTTACAACTGCGCATGTGCAGAAGCGGGTACATTTCTGTAGGTGCGATGGGTGAATTTCAGTGGGTTTTCGCAGAAGCGCGTTTGTGGTCGCAAAAGCGATGTCGCAGAAGCGACTATTTTCTTCGCAAATGCAAACAGTGCTGAGCAGAACCTATATTTTCGAGGGTTTGTCATTTTATCCTCATGTTTTAGACTTAGAGCTCGGTTTTGGGCGACTTTGAGGAGAAACTTAACCACACAAATTGGGGTAAGCATTTTTAACTCGGTTTTGTTTATATTTCATGAATATATCCTCGTTCTTGGCTTTTGGTTGACGATTTCAAAAGAGAAATTGGGGGTTGTTGCCTAAAGTTTCATAGAGTGAATTTTCGAGTTTTGAACGTCGATTCGGAGTCGAATTTGAGTGAAACTAGTATGGTTGGACTCGTGATTGGATGGTTTGTAAGATTTTGTGAGTTTTGTCAGGTTTTTGATGTGCGGGCCCGGGTTTGACTTTTGAGTTGATTTTGGACTTTTGATTAAAAATTCAACCTTTATCATTTGTAACTGTTTCCTTAGGCATTATTTGATGTATTCGAGTTTCTTTTACCTAGTTTCGAGCCGTTCGAAGGTCGGTACGTGCGGGATGGTATTTTGGAGCATTGTTTGGCTTACTCGATTTTGGATTTGGCTTGTTCGAGGTAAGTAACACTTCTAAACTTGGTGCTGAGGGTATGAAACCCTAAATTACGTGTTATGTGATTGATGTTGAGGTGACGCGCATGCTTGGTGACAGGCGTGTGGGCGTGCACTATGTGAATTGTGATTTAGTCGATTACATGGAACTGTGTAGCTATCTTATCTAAATAAGTTTAACGTACTCTATGTGTTAGAGCACTTGATCTGTAATTTACACTAGAAATCATGTTTAGGCTATATGCTGATACTATTGGGACCCACTAAGGTCATCCATGTTGGTGAGTTATTTATTTACATTGCAATTACATACTCAGTCATACGCATTCCTTTGCATAACATATCTCAGTCTCTGATACCATTTATTGATACATCACATCATCATTTTGCGCTGATTTTTATGACATTGTGAGCCCGAGAGACTGGGAAGATTGATAACTCAGTGAGGTCGAGGGCTTGATTGTGAGGATGTTGATACTATAGCACGTGAGTTGTCCGTGCGGCTGATCGGGCTGCTCGCCGCAGCAGGTATTATTGATTCATGTTAGAATTTGGCTTATTATAGCGCTTGGGCTGGATCGGCCCCTCCGGGGTCTGCACATCCACAGTGGGCACAGTTGCTATGGATCTTTGGGATGCATCTGCCCTGGATTCATTTGCATTGGGCTGGATCTTGTCACGACCCAAAATCACAACTGTCGAGATGGCGCCTATCTCAATACTAGGCAAGCCAACAATCTCAATAAACCACCATATCTTTGAAGTTTGAAAACATACTCTTTAAATTCAACAGAAGAAAACTCACAAATACAGATATAAACACTTCCAAAACCCGGTGTCACTGAGTACACGAGCATCTAATATGAATATAAAGTCTGACTGACAAAACACTGTCTGAAAGTATAGAATAGTACAATAACTTAAAGAAAGTGAGTCAAGGTTAGCGGACTCCAGGCAACTACCTTGATAGTCTCCAACTGATAGCACTCTGAGATCAAACGGTCACCGTGTCCGAAAGCACCTGGATCTACACACGAGGTGCAGAGTGTAGTACGAGTACAACCAACTCAATAAGTAACAAGACTAACCTTTGGGCTGAAAGTAGTGACGAGCTCCACAGGTACAGTCCAGTATAATTAATAACAATACAGAAATGTAAGCATGCTTTCAAGTTCAATAGTTGCTTTCAGTACAAATAAAATAGATCAATTCTGAACAATACGAGAAATATAATATCTTTGTATCTACATGCCAATGTACATACTATATATGATGCTCCTTAGTGAAAACTCTGTGTACTCACAATCTAAAATACTCAATCACTCAGTACTGCATATGGCCAATCCAGCCTAAGAAAGATCTATCCAAAACATATATGTATATCCATCAACTGACAATCAGCCACTTAATACTGTATAAGGCCAATCCAGCCCAAGGGAAGATCTATCCCCGAATATCAATGATTCGGACAAGATCCATGTCCAGGGAAAATCCATCCCTCAATATCCAGCCTAGGGGAAGATCCATCCCCAAATATAAATGATTCGGATAAGATCCATGTCCAGGAAAGATCCATCCCATAATATAAATCAATCGCGCTCACTTTGGGGGAGGTGCAGACTCCGGAGGGTCTCCTTCAGCCCAAGCGCTATAATAGCCAGATCCAAGCATAAATAAATAAAATATGTTTCCGCGTGCAGCCTCTCTGGCTCTCAATGACATGAAAAATTAACCCGACATGATGATATGGAGTATCAATGAATGACAACAGAGACTGAGATATGATATGCAAGTGATAGATGTGACTGAGTCCGAAATTGTAAATTTAAACAAATAATTCAACAGCAATACGACCCATGTGAGTCCCAAAATATATCGGCGCGTAGCCAAATCATGATCTTTAACATGAGTCTCAGCTCAATTTCTCTAACACGTGGAGGATGTGCGGATAATGACATTTATTTACTTATGCAACTCCACGGAATCAATTTAGTCACAATTCCAATGATGCACGCTCATAGGCCTATCACCTAGCGTGTGCGTTATCTCCAAACAATTCATACGACATGTAATTCAGGGATTCATACCCTCAGAACCAAGTTTAGAAGTGTTACTTACCTCAAAACATATAATTCTTTACTCTGGTATGCCTTTGTCTAGCGAATTTGCCTTCGAAAGTCTCGTATCTAGTCACAATTAGCTCGATTCAGTCAAAACAAATTATTGGAATTTATTCCATATGGAAATACTAATATTTCAACAAAATCTGAAATTTAACTCAAAATCGCCTGTGGGGCACACGTCTCGAAATCCGACGAAACACATAAAATTCCACAACTCATTCAATTACGAGTCCAACCATTCTAGTTTCACTCAAATCCAACTTCGAATCGACATTCAAATCCCAAAAATTCATTTTATGAAATTTTTACAAATTTTCTCAAATTTTCATCTCAAAATACTAATTGAATGATGAAAACAATGATATATTCATGTATATTTACCAAATCTGAGTTAGAATCACCTACGCTGATGAATTTCTTGAAAAAACTTACGAAAAATTGTCACAAAACGAGCTCCCAACGTCCAAATGTGAAATAATACCCTATACCTCGGTTATATAGTACCACGTCTGATCTCCCAATGTGCGGTCCGCATATTTCCAAGTTATGCGGCCGTAATTTATAGTGACGACACTACCAAGATTCAGTAAAATGCCCATAACTTTCTAGAAAATAGATTCAAAGGGCTACAACTTTTGTTTTTGAATCATCTCCATATTCCTTGTAGATTAAAAGATATAAGTTTCCGAAGTCGGACCAGCGAACCTGCGAAATCACTTTTCTGCAGCCGCGAGAAGAATTCTGCGGACTGTACAATTTTAACTGCGGTCTGCACAATTCCTACTGCCCCAGCACTTTGGGAGTTTGCGGCCGCATTTCTGCACTCTAAAATGTGCCCTCCGCACTTCAAATGTTCTATAACATCATCAGAGTGTCGAAATACCCGGACTCGCTTAAAATTTACCCCGGAACTCATTCGAGCCACTCGGGATCCCATTCAAATATACCAACAAGCCCTGTAACATAATATGGACTTACTCGGGGTTTCAAATCACGCCAAGCAACATCGAAATTATAATTTACACCTCGATTCAGACTTATGAGTTTCAAACTTTTCAATTTACAAAACGCGCACCGAAACATACTAAATGAATCCGGAATGACATAAAATTTGGCACACAAGTCATAAATGACATAACGGAGCTATTCCAATTTCCAGAATCGGATTCCGATCCCGATATCAAAAAGTCAACTCCCCGGACAAACTTCCAAAATTAAATTTCTATTTTAGCCATTTCAAGCCTAATTTGCCTACGGACTTCCAAATAATTTTTCGGACACGCTCCTAAGTCCAAAATCACCATACAGAGCCGGGGTCCTTTACTCATAATTCTCCATCTGGTCAAAAATTTCAACTTAAGCCTTAATCTTGGAACTAAGTGTTCCATTTCATTTAAAACCTCCCCGACAAGTCATGAAATTCTAACTGAACATCGAAATAGCAGTAAATGGGGGAATGGGGTAGTGATACTCAAAACGACTGGCAGGGTCGTTACATTCTCCCCCTCTTAAATAAACGTTCATCCTCGAACGGGTTAAGAACTTTACCTGGAGTCCCAAATAGGTGTGGATATTTGCTCCGCATCTCCCGCTCTGTCTCCCAAGTAGCTTCTCTGGCTGGCTGGCCTCTCCACTGCACTTTTACTGAAGTTATGTTCTTTGATCTCAACTTTCGAACCTGCAGATCTAGGATAGCCACCGGCTCCACATCATAAGTCAGATTACCATCCAACTGAACCGTACTGAAATCCAAAACATGAGACAGATCTCTGACATACTTCCGGAGCATAGATATAAGAAACACTGGATGAACACCCGATATACTAGGCGGCAATGCAAGTTCATAAGCTACCTCTCCAATGTTCTTAAGTATTTCAAAGGGTCCAATATACCTAGGACTCAACTTGCCCTTCTTCCCGGATCTCATAACACCCTTCATAGTAGAAATCCTAAGTAGTACTTCTCTCCTACCATGTAAGCAACATCACGGACCTTCCGGTCAGCATAACTCTTCTATCTAGATTGCGCTGTGCGGATTCGATCCTGAATCAATTTAACTTTTTCCAAAGCATCCTGAACTAAGTTAGTACCCAATAGCCTAACCTCACCTAGCTCAAACCAATCCACCGGAGAATGACACTGTCTCCTATATAAAGCCTCATACGGAGCCATCTGATGGTTCGATTGATAGTTGTTATTATAGGAAAACTCTGCTAGCGACAGAAAATGATCCCAAGAACACCCAAAATCTATAACACAAGCGCGTAACATGTCTTCCAATATCTAAATAGTGCGCTCGGAGTGTCCATCCATCTGAGGGTGAAATGTTGTACTCAGTTGTACTTATGTGCCTAACTCTAGCTGCACTACTCTCCAAAACTGTGAGCCCCTATCTGAAATAATAGACATTGGCACACCGTGAAGGTGAACAATCTCGAAGATATAAATCTTAGTTAATCGCTCTGAAGAATAAGTAGTACCGACTGGAATAAAATGAGCAGACTTAGTGAACCGATCCACAATCACCCAAATAACATCAAACTTCCTCAAAGTCCGTGGGAGTCCCACTACGAAGTCCATGGTGATACGCTCCCATTTCCACTCGAAATTTCAAGTCTCTGAAGTAATCCGCCCGGTCTCTGATGCTCGTACTTCACCTGTTGACAATTTAAACACCAAGCTACAAACCCAACTATATCTTTCTTCATTTGTCTCCACCAATAGTGCTGCCTCAAGTCCTTGTACATCTTAGAGGCACCCGGATGAATGGAATACCGCGAACTATGGGCCTTCTCAAGAATCAACTCATGTAGTCCATCTACATTTGGTACACAAATTCGACCCTACATCCTCAACACCCCATCATCTCCGATAGTAACATCTTTGGTATCGCCGTGCTAAACTATGTCATTCAGAACAAGCAAATGAGGGTCTTCATATTGATGCTCTCTGCTGCGGTCATATAAAGAAGACCGAGAAACCACACAAGCCAAAACTCAGCTCGTCTTAAAAATATCCAATCTGACAAACTGGTTGGCCAAGGCCTGAACGTCCAAGGCTAAAGGCCTCTCTGCTACCGGTAAGTATGCTAACTGCCCAAACTCTCCATTTTACGACTCAAGGCATCGACCACCACATTGGCCTTTCCGGGATAATAGAGAATGGTGATATCATAATCCTTAAGCAACTCCAACCATCTCCACTGCCGCAAATTAAGATCATTCGGTTTAAACAGATGTTGTAGACTCCAGTGATCGGTATAGACCTCACAATGGACACCATACAAATAATGCTTCCAAATCTTCAAGGCATGAACAATAGCTGCTAACTCAAGGTCGTGGACCAGATAATTCATCTCATGTACCTTTAACTGTCTGTACATATAGGCAATCACCCTACCGTCTTGCATTAGCACTGCGCCGAGACCAATACGCAATGCGTCACAATATACAGTATAAGACCCTGAACTTGTAGGCAACTCTAATACTTGGGTTGTAGTCAGAGATGTCTTGAGCTTCTGAAATCTCTCTTCACACTCATCCGACCACCTGAACGGAGAACCTTTCTGGGTTAATTTAGTCAAAGGCGATGCAATAGACGAGAAACCTTCCACAAAGCGACGATTATAACCGGCCAGGCCGAGAAAACTCTGAATCTCAGTAGTTGAAGATGGCCTGGGCCAACTCTGAACTGCCTCTATTTTCTTCAGATCCACCTTAATTCCTTCACTACTATATATTCCAAGAATGCCACTGAACTAAGCCAGAATTACCACTTAGAGAATTTGGCATACAATCGCTCCTCTCTCAACCTTTGTAATATAATACCGAAGTGATGTGCATGCTCCTCCTGACTACGTGAGTACACCAGGATATCATCAATAAATACAACGACAAATGAATCAAGATATGACTGGAATACACTATTCATCAACTGTATAAATGTTGCTGGGGCGTTGGTCATCCCAAAAGACATCACGAGAAATTCATAGTGGCCATAACGAGTCCTGAATGCCGTTTTTAGAATATCTGCATCCCAAATTTTCAACTCTTAGATCTTAAATCAATTTTGGAGAACAGCCTCGCTCCCTGAAGCTGGTCAAATAAATCATCAATACACGGCAAAAGATATTTATTCTTGAATGTAACTTTGTTCAACTGCCTGCAATCGATGCACATCCGTATAGTACTATCTTTCTTTTTCACAAATAGAACCGGTGCACCCCAAGGTGACACACTAGGCCTAATAAACCCCTTATCAAGGAGTTTCTGAAGTTGCTCTTTCAATTCTTTCAACTCAGCTGGTGCTATACGATACGGAGAAATGGGCTAAGTGCTCGGCACAAAGTCAATACCGAAATCAATATCCCTATCGGGTGGCATACCCAGGAGGTCTACAAGAAATACATTCGGAAAGTCTCGCACTACCGGTACTGAATCAACAGGAGGAGTATCTGGATCAACATCTCGAACAAATGCCAAATATGACAAACACCCCTTTCTCAACCATACGTTGGGCCTTCAAATAAGAAATTACCCTACTGAGAACATAATCTAGAGAACCTCTCCATTCGACCTTCAGCAACCCCGACATCGCCAATGTTACGGTTTTTGCGTGACATTCCAGAACAGCATGACATGGAGACAACCAATCCATACCCAAGATTACATTGAAATCAACCATACTAAGTAATAAGAGATCAACTCTAGTCTCCAGTCCCCTAATAGTTATCACACATGACCGATACACACGGTCCATAATAATAGTATCGCCCACCAACGTAGATACACGAACAGGTGAAACTAAGGACTCACGGGGCATATCAAGATAATGAGTAAAATACGATGAAACATACGAATATGTGGAACCAGGATCAAATAATATAGAAGCTTCCCTATGACACACTGAGACAATACCTGTAATCACTACATCTGGCCTGGCGAGAAAGGCATAGAATCGGGCCTGACCGCCACCTGATCGGCCTCCCCTCTTGGGCGACCCCTAGCTGACTGAGCCCTACCCCGAGATGGCTGGGTAGGTTGTGGAGAAACTGGTGCAAAAATCGTAACATGACTCCTCTGCTAAACTGTACCTCGCGTAAGGCGGGGACAATATCTCTTTATGTGGCCCAAGTCTCCACACTCAAAGCAACCCCTCTTTGAAAAGGCTGGTAAGTTCTGAGGCGGACTTCGAGAACCAGTATAACTACCAGAAGAACATGGCACAGATGATCCCTGAACTGAAGGAGCATAGGGAGAACTCTGGGCTGGAAGTGCACTGAGAGATGACTGGCCCTGATGAGAACTGTATGAACCATGGCTGGATGATGCACCACAGTGAACTGGATGACCCGTTTGAGCGTGTCTGTAAGGACGACCCCTACCGCGGTAAAACTGGCCCCTTGAAGGAACACCGCTGAAATCACCTAGACCACGAGGCCTCTTGGCCACCCTCTCTCCACGTTCCTGGCTACGAACCATCTCTATCTGTCAAGCAATGTTAACCACCTCGTGAAAAGTGGCACCAGATACCCTCTCCCTAGTCATAAGTAACCGCAGCTAATATGTGAGGCCATCAATGGACCTCCTAATCCTCTCCTTATCAGTGAGAACCAACCAAACTGCGTGACGGACCAAAACTCAAAAAATCTCATCTCGTACTGCATCACAGACATGCCATCCTGACGTAACTGCTCAAAATTCCTGCACAACTCCTCTCTGTGAGACTACGGCACAAACTTCTCCAAAAAAAGAATGGAGAACTCCTGGTCTGCGCCTCTCATAAGTGGTGCTGCACCGATTGGTCTGCGCCTCTCATAAGCCTCCCACCATCTGAAGGCATCTCCAGAAAACTAAAAAGTAGTGAACAAGACCCTACTAGTCTCCAGAATACCCGTTGTCCGAAGCATCCGCTGGCTTTTATCCAGAAAACCCCGAGCATCCTCTGACTCAGCACCACTAAATGATGCAGGTCGAAGCCTCCCAAATCTCTCAAGTCTCCTCTGCTCATCATCTTCCATAACAGGGACTACCGAGGCTTGAGCAGCTACAACCGGATGGGCTGGTAGTGCCCCCGGTATCTGAAGTCCCTGCACTACCTGATCTGGAGTACGGGCAACAGGGGTATGAGTACCTCTCTTGGTCTGAGAAGTGGCAGGTGCGGCCTGAGTCGAAACCACTTGACAAGGCCAGTGCAAACTGTCAATATCTGGGCCAGAGCCTCCTGAAGTCCTGGATTCACAATAGGCACAGTTGGTGCCTGAGCTGGTCCTGTCGGTTCAGCTATATCTGGAATCTGCTCCTGAGCTGGAGCAACTGGTGGTGCTACAAGTGCTGCTCCAACTACGGTACGATCTACACCTCGACCTCTACCTCGGTCCCAGCCTCTACCATGGCCCTGGCCTCTCGCGGCCCTAACTGGTGGCACTGGTGGATGACCGTCCGAGCTAATTGTAAATACGTAATTTTTGACCCGTCACGTTTTTGAGCTATTTTTAGTGTTAAAAATATTTATTTAACTTAACTTTAATTTTGATGGAGTTTTTAGTCAATTTTTACTCCAAATTACAATTTTAAAAAAAACAAAAATATTTTCACCTTTAGTTTAAGGTCAATTAGTAGATTTATGTTTATAGTATTATAATTTTACCATGATTTTAGCCTATTTTCTCTACTTTTTACTTTATTATAATATTTTAAAAAAATACCAAAAAATATTTTTTTATTTTTATATATCGATCACTTTAATAGTTTATTCTTATTAATTAGTATATTTTAGTAGTATTTTTACTTTTTTCAATAAGAAAGAATTAAGTTTGGGCCAATTGGGAGCTCATTTTCGAATTTTAGTGGCACAGCAACACAAAGGCCCATTTTTTCCAATCTCTTTTAGCCCAAACCCTTTTCTTAGCCATAAAACCCCTCCCTTAATCATAGCCATCGATCTATTTTTATCCAATGGCCAAGGTTCTTCCCAAACCATATAAAACCCATATTTTCACAAAACCTAACTCCAGTCTTTATTATTCTAACGGCTGCCCACCCCCTTAAAAGGTTTTTCATCGTTCTCACTCTCTGATTTTGAGAGAAAACCAGCCAAACTTCCTAATTCTAAGGAACCTAGAGCACTCTCACAAAAATCAACCATACACACACATAGAAAGAGGAGGAACGGGCAGAGCAATATAAAGGGGAAGGAAATTTTCGGGAAAAAAAAAGTTCTAAAGTTGTTCTTTTCCAGTTTGTTCATAGAAAAAAAATGGAGTGATTTCTTTCTTTTAAAATCAGAAAAGAATGCAAAATTTTAGCTCCTTCCTCCCTCATTTTGGTTCTAAAAAATGGAGTTCGATTGAGCTGAAATCGAGTATGTTGTTCGAGTTTTTCGGCAAGGTTTTGAGTTTCCGGCATGGTCTTTGGTTAACAGGTTTGGTATTATCGGCTCGATCTTCTTTGTAAATCAGCTGAGAAGCTTTTTTTTTTTATATTTTGAAAGTTATAAAAAGGTCTGTTTCCAGCATTTTCTTAGTTCTGCTAGTTTTTTTTTGCTTATTATAGTTTGGTGTTTATTGTTTATTAGCTTATGCCTATTTTGTGTCAGCATGATTTTAGTTGTTGCTTTGTTTGGTTTTGTTCATTTTCATAATATTCTGTTGGTTTATTCCTTTGAGTTGTGAGGGTTAACATCGTTGGTTAAATCAATTAAGCAGTTTGGTGGATGTTTTAGTCGTTCTTCTGTGATACCATACATTAATCTTGTTAATTTGACTAGTTTATTCATTTTTTTCTTAAAATTAATTGTCTTGTTCTCTGAATTATGATAATAGATTTGATATAATGGAATTTGGACTTAGTATGTTGGGTCATTAATCTGTTTGGGGCTACAGAGTATTGGTACATGTTGGCCTATTTACTCCTTTAACTAATTTACTTCATTTTTCACAACTATTTCATAACATATGACCTTCACAATAATATCAAATTAGATTAGAAAATAAATCACAAATATCGTAGCTTGCTTTAGGCGCAATTAATAATAAAATATCGTGACTATAGGTACGATTCCCGTGGCATAGCCATGATACGTAATTCAAATAAAATTCCATAAATAATAAAAGCGGTTAGAAAGTTAAAATGCACAATAGGTTCTAAATATGTAATAATTCAGATAATTAGGCCAACTATTAATAGTTGAGCGACCGTGCTAAAATCACGAAACTCGGGAGTGCCTAACACCTTTTCCCGGGTTAACAGAATTTCTTACCCGGTCTTCTAGTTTCGCGGACTTTAAAACAGAGTCAAATTTCCTCGATTTAGGATTTAAAATAAACCGATGAGTTAGGATACCATAAATTATTCCGAGTGGCGACTATGAATAAATAAATAATCTCATTTCGATTAATGTCACTTTATTTGGAAAAACTCTATATCCCTTCGGGAAAAAAAAAAGGAGGTGTGATAGCTCTGGCGACTCTACTGGGGATCGAACACAAAATCTCTGGTTCAGGGTTCAGAATTCGAGCTTAGAATAACTGTTATACTTGGCTTTTATTTTTATCTGATTTTTTTTTACGTGTTTGAGCCTAATATGCTAAATGCCATTTTTTACCGCTTTGATATTGTTTGAACTGTATATAAAACTGTTGAGAAATCCTTCTTCTCTCTAGGTCTTCTAAATCTTTTGGGAAGTGCACGCTGGCGTGACTTCTTTTCTGTTAGTGTCTTACCCTAATTTAGAACGAGGATCAGATCAGTTATAAATCCAGATGGCCTTTTGGTTCCCGGTACGTTGCCCCTCCTCGGCTCGAGTTGTCCGCTCGGGTAAGCCAGGTCTAGAACAATACACCCCAGAATTCAAACCTAGTATGACATAACCTCATACCGGATCCCTAGTAGGTACGTTTGTTTGTATTACGTGCATTTGACTTTGGGGACTCAACACAAGAGTTGGGTCCGTCTAGGATAGGTGTACCCAATTTAAAAGACTATCCTAATACATTTTACGTGCTACTTGTACATTTATTTATTTCGGCTTGCATGTTGACTGACTTCTAGAATAGGGAAAGAAAATCAAAAAATACCAAGAGTGAGGTAGGAGAGAAAATCACCCGGTTCTGAAAATCCTGGTATTCAAAACATCCCTTAACTCTGCCAAAATTTTGAAAAAAAAAAAGAAAGAAAGAAAAGATCATTTCAAAATAAGTCATATTTTCTTGTTGTGTCAAAACTGACCGAACTACGCGGGTCTGATTCTCACCAGATGTGAGATACCTAGGCAAACCTCATCGGTTCCGGCCCATAATTTGTAAAAATCCAAAAATATTCTCCTTTACTTCCTTCTTTAGAAAAGTCTTTCTTTGAGACCCCAATTTTATTTTTAATAAAACCAAATTCCAAAAATATTTTCTTTTAATTTCTTCTAAAAATCTAAAAAATATTTTTTTTAGAAGTCTTTCTTTCATAAATTTAAAATAAAAGTTCAAAAATCTAAAAATATTTCCTTTCTTCTTTAGAAGTTTTTCTTTTGCAATTCCAAAAAAAAAATCGAAATTCAAATAAAATATTTTATTTCTTCTTCGAAGTTTTTCTTTTCGAAATTCTAAAAAAAAACAAAATCGAAATCCAAAAATATTAATTTTTCTTTGTAAGTCTTTCATTCGAAAATTAAAAAGAAATTCAAAAATTCAAAAAAAAGAAGTGAGTTTATTTATTTTATTCATGATCTTCCCGAACTACGCATACTTGATTCTCGTCTTTCGAGGCGGGATACGTAGGTAGCCCACATAAGGTCCAGTCTTCCTAGTGAGTCTTAAGTTCTTGGCTTCGGTGGTCATAGCCAAATCTTGCATGCCTAGCCACGTTTGGCCACATCGGTCATTTTGCAAAATAGGGCTATTTTTCTCAAAGTGGTATGTACAAGATGTTCTCTCAGTTTAAGGTCCATTCTTGTTGAATTTGCATGCTTAGCCATTTTTCGGCCACATAGGCCATTTCTACAAAGCAATTTTAGGGACTGCGATTCCTGAGAGTTTATGAGCCTTCGTGAGATGGTTTGGATCCACTTACCAGAGGTTGAGCATGACAGACGCCTTAGGACCATCCCAATCACGATTGTTGCCTTTAGAAGCTGTTTGAGGAGACTTTTTATATTTTGAGTCTGTTTTCATGTTTCTTTTACTTTCTGGTCTTGTCCAGTAGTATTGTTTCTTTTAGGTGGTGTCAGAGTCTGTCATAGTCTAGTTGAGTTTGTCGAGCTTTTTGTTATCGTACTTCGTATTTTGTATTTGAAAAACCAAAAAAAATTATAAATGAAAAATCCAAAAAGATTTTAGTTTATTTTGTCCATCACTTTTTCCAGAACTACGCTTGGTCTGATTCTCACCGGATGTAGGATACGTAGACAACCTACATCGGGTTCAATCGAATTATTTTCAAAAGTAAAAAGAAAAAAAGAGGTTTTCCAAAATAAAGGTTGATTCGTGACAAGTTTGGAGTTGAACAAACACCATTCCGATTCTATTCAACCAAAAGCAATGTTGCCCAGAAATGACAACTCATGTGCTTTCAAGACCATATCCATCCTCTTTCAATCCATTGTCACATCAAAAGATAACATTGACCATGTACTACTCGATACAAACCGTCACTTTCCTCCATGCCTTGGCCCTTTTTGAACACTTCAAGGTCTTGATTAATTAAAAGGATTCATTGAGTTGATTCAAAATGGAGGATACCAATGTCCCTTGGTCTCACATGCCAATAATAGCTTATGACCTTATCCAAATGAGTCAAGAATAGTGCATACCTCAATCCTTTCTCGTGCTAAAGGGACTTGTTTGTGGTTTTAATTTGGTCATTCTTTCAGATAGACCGGTTCAACCAGGGGTTTTGGATCATGTTTTGTTTGTCTTGTTCAACCCGCGTGTCCTATTCACCTTTCTCTCTTAAATGAAATCTTTTACTCATTCCCCATTGTTATTGTATTTTCTCATTCACATTCACTACAGTTCACCATCTTCTAGCCTACTAAATGTGACATGCGTCACGACCAGTGACAAGGTTTGGACATTAGCAAAAGCTTTCAGGTAATGAGTTATAAAATAATAAAATTCCAAGGGAAAAGATGATAATGAATTTCACATTCAGGAAGAAACAAGTTTTTGAGCTGATGATAAGCACCTCTAGGGTCCAATTGAAAAGAGAATTCGCAAGTGAAATCTAAAGTTATTTTGGTTCTATCCTCCATATGTATGTTATTCCTTCAGGATGTTCCTGGTGAAATCAGTGTGAAGCATGTCTTGAGTTGACATTTTTAGAGTTGAAATGACGAAAGGCTATCTTTCTGCTATCCAAACACTAATAGCACTTGTCAGCCCTTTGAGCCTTAATATATTTCTCTTTCAGTGGCAACCCTCTTTTGGATTCAAGTGCATGTCAGGGTTTAGAATCATGCCCGTTTGAATGGTAATATCTAAGAAAAAAAGTAAGAAAAGGTAGAACGGAAAATAAAAGGAAAAAAAGAAGAAAAGAAAAAAAAAGAAGGAAAAAGAAAAAGAGAGAGATCCTCACACCATGTAGTTCTTTGAACTACATTCGATGTGATTCTTGTTACCACAAGATACGTAGGCAGCCTTACGGTTCGGTCGCACCAAATAAAATATTTCATAATCCTACAAAGTCAAGAGTGGGGCATGTTATTAGAAATTCCATCTCAAAAAAAAAAAGAAAAAGAAAAGAAAAAGATAAAAAAGAAAAAAAAAACTCAAATTCTCTTGTTTCAGAAACTGGGGCAAAGTTTTTAAAATGGATTCCAAAAGTTATAAATAAAGTACCCCTGTCATTACAATTTTGAGCCTCCATGCGGTCCTTTCTTTCCTGCCCTGTCCAAAAGCCTCATTACGGTCCAAATAAAAGTCCTTATCAGATTAATTTATGAAAATGCCAAGTCAAGCATGTTGTGAGCTTATCAAGATTTTTTGTGGAAATCAATAACGATTGAAGGGGTAGTCAATTAGCCAAGCTAGGAATTGGAAGCGGTGTTTAGGAAAATGAGAGAGACTTGTTGGTGAAAACCTTTCGAGGCACTACAAGTCGAAATGGTGAGATATGAGTGCAACAAAATATCTTTGATTAAAACACGCAATGTCTGACGCATATTTGGAGGAGCAAAGTAGACCAACTCTTCAACACCAAGCAAAAGATTTGACAAGTCAACAAGTTTGGAAAGATGGACAAATCAAGTTATTGGTCTAAATACATGTCACATTCATTTGCCTTATTCTTCATTTTAGATAAGCTCTCCTTCTTCTCAGTGGAATCTCATCATACACCACTCTCTTTGATTTTTACTTGTGCATTTTTTCTTCTTCTTTTGCTCAAGACAAGCAAGAAAGAATTTTTAAATTTTCCATAAAGAGGTCCCAAATTAGGAAAGGATGTGATCAATTTGACAATCAATGTGAAGAGACGCTCAATTCGGCAATCCAAGTGAAAGGAAAATAACTCGTTTGGCAATACAACTGAAACAAATGAATTAATTTTTGGGAATTTGAGTGAAGTGATGTGAACAAACTTGGTTGAATCCCATGGGCAAATCACTCTGGATCATTTTCGAAACCAATGCAAATGAATCGTGCCAAGCCAAGTCAGATAACAATGCCTAAAAGTCAGCTTGCAAGTTTATCATGAGTCAACCAATTGTTTTTAATTAAACAAAAAAGAGGAAAAAGAGAAAAAAAAATCATGTATTTATTTTAATTGAAGCATAGGCTGTTTGACAATCTCATTACCCCCGGGTATTTTCTTAGTTGAGAAGATCATTGACTCCCAGGCATTTTACCTAGTTGAGAAGAACCATACCTCCTAGGCATTCCCCTAGTTGAGAAGAATTTTTAGTTTTCTTTAAGTTCAGGGGTCCCGCCTGAAAAATAGGGCCACTTTTTATTCTAGCCAAGCTCAGTTTACATTTTTCTCAGGCTCAATTTCACATCTAGGAGATGCACTTCCTAGTCTGGGTCTTTCAGGTCATTCTTTTAGGAGACACACTTCCTAAATTGAGATTTCACTTCTAGGAGACGCACTTCCTAGTTTGGATCATTCAAGTGTCACCCCTAGGAGACGTACTTCCTAGTTTGTTTGGGTCATTCAGGTTTTATTTTTAACAGACGCATTTGCTAGTCAAACTTTTCTTGGTTTTACTCATAAGAGACGCACATCCTAGTCGAGTCTTTGGTTCTAGTCTCATCATTGCATCCTTCATCGATAGCATACGTGATTTACACTTTTGCTAATAACTCACAAATCTTCCTAGTGCAAACTGGGGCAGAAATGTTTGTTTGTTTTGTTTGTTTTGATTGCAGGAACCCACCTGAAGAACGAGGGGAAATATTTCAGAAATCAGTTTTAGTTTTAATTTATCAGGCGCCCACCTGGAGAATGAGAAAATTTATTTCAAGTTTTAAGTCATCAGGCGCCCAACTAGAGAACGAGGGAATTTATTTCAAGTTATAAGTCATCAGGCACCCACCTGGAGAACGAGGGAATTTATTTCAAGTTTTAAGTCAGCAGGCGCCCACCTGAAAAATGAGGGAATTCATTTCAAGTTTTAAGTCATCACGCGCCCACCTGGAGAACGAGGGAATTTATTTTAAGTTTTAAGTCATCAGGCGCCCACCAGGAGAACGAGGGAATTTATTTCAAGTTTTAAGTCATCAGGCGCTCACCTGGAGAACGAGGGAATTTATTTCAAGTTTTAAGTCATCAGGCGCCCACCTGGAGAACGAGGGAATTTCTTTCAAGTTTTAAGTCATCAGGCGCCCACCTGGAGAATGAGGGAATTCATTTTAAATTTTAAGTCATCAGGCACCCACCTGAAGAATGGGGGAATTTATTTCAAGTTTTAAGTCATCAGGCGCCCACCTGGAGAATGAGGGAATTCATTTCAAGTTTTAAGTCATCAGGCGCTCACTTGGAGAACGAGGGAATTTATTTCAGATTTTAAGTCATCAGGCACCCACCTGGAGAATGAGAGAACTTATTGCAAGTATTAAGTCAGTGGCAGGCACCCACCTAGAGAATGAGGGAATTTATTTCAATTTTCAAGTCATTGGCAGGCGCCCACCTAGAGAACGAGGGGATTTATTTCAAGTTTCAAGTCAGTTACAGGCGCCCACCTGAAGAACGAGGAAAGTCATTTCAGAATTCAATTCAAGTTAGAAGTAGCAGAAGCTCGCCTCAAGTATTTGAGTCGACAGTCCGAGATGACCAAAGGAAGAAGTCTCAATCTAGAATAAAAGAAAAGAAAAAAAAAAAAGAAAAGTGAATTCAAAATGCAGAAGCCGATGAAAGATGTGAACTACTCAAGACATGGCTGAAGTCACGAGCACTGCATGTCCGGTCTTGATCCGAAAAAGCTGAAGCGATGAATCTGCACCTGCAGCTAGCAAGTATCAAGTTTCAAATCAAAAGTCTGCATGAAGAACCATTCAAGACTCAAGAGCAAGCTTCAGAAGACTTATAGATAGGAATTTTGTAACTCATAGCTGACAGGCTTAGTTAGTCTTTTTCATTTTTGATTTTGATGTAATAACAGGATCACAGACCGGAACCTCGATGGAATGGTACCTCACTCGACTCTCTCATCCTCTCCACACACTCCATCACTTCTGAACTACACGTGGCCTGATTCCTGTATAGCCAAGGATATGTAGGCAACTCAGATACTAGGGCTCGGTCGCAGTCTTTTGTCCATCTTTGTTTTGTTTTGAATAAGTGTTGGGTCAGAAATCAATTACGTCGCTTACTTGTTTCTTTTCTCAAAAATTATTCGTGTTTTCAAGCAAAGAGGGGCAGCTGTAAGCACGTAATTTTTGACCCGTCATATTTTTGAGCTATTTTTAGTGTTAAAAATATTTATTTAACTTAACTTTAATTTTAATGGAGTTTTTAGTCAATTTTTACTCCAAATTACTATTTAAAAAAAACAAAAATATTTTCACGTTTAGTTTAAGGTCAATTAGTATATTTATGTTTATAGTATTTTAATTTTACCATGACTTTAGCCTATTTTCTCTACTTTTTACTTTATTATAACATTTAAAAAATAAAACCAAAAAATATTTTTTCATTTTTATATATAGATCACTTTAGTAGTTTATTCTTATTAATTAGTATATTTTAGTAGTATTTTTATTTTTGTTCAATAAGAAAGAATTAAGTTTGGACCAATTGGGAGCTCATTTTCGAATTTTAGTGGCCCAGCAAGATAAAGGCCCATTCTTCCCAATCTCTTTTAACCAAACCCTTTTCTTACCCATAAAACCCCTCCCTTAATCATAGTTATCGATCTACTTTCTTCTAATAGCCAAGGTTCTTTCCCCAAACCATATAAAACCCATATTTTTACAAAACCTAACTCCGGTCTTCATTATTCTAACGGCTGCCCACCCCCTCAAAAACAATTCCATCGTTCTCACACACTGATTTTGAGAGAAAACCAGCCAAACTTCCTAATTCTAAGGAACCTAGAGCACTCTCACAAAAATCAACCATACACACACATAGAAAGAGGAGGAACGGGCAGAGCAATAAAAAGGGGAAGGAAATTTTCGGGAAAAAAAAAAGTTCTAAAGTTGTTCTTTTCCAGTTTGTTCATAGAAAAAAAATGGAGTGATTTCTTTCTTTTTAAATCAGAAAAGAATGCAAAATTTCAGCTCCTTCCTCCCTAATTTTGGTTCTCAAAAATGGTGTTCGATTGAGCCGAAATCGAGTCTGTTGTTCGAGTTTTTCGGCGAGGTTTTGAGTTTTCGGCGTGGTCTTTGGTTAACAGGTTTGGTATCATCGGCTCGATCTTCTTTGTAAACCAGCTGAGAAGCTTTTTTTTTATATTTTGAAAGTTATAAAAAGGTCTGTTTCCGACATTTCCTTAGTTCTGCTAGTTTTCTTTTGCTTATTATAGTTTGGTGTTTAGTTTTGATTAGCTTATGCCTATTTTGTGTCAGCATGATTTTAGTTGTTGCTTTGTTTGGTTTTGTTCATTTTTATAATATTCTGTTGGTTTATTCCTTTGAGTTGTGAGGGTTAAAATCATTGGCTAAATCAATTAAGTAGTTTGGTGGATGTTTTAGTTGTTCTTCTGTGAGAGCATACATTTATCTTGTTAATTTGACTAGTTTATTCATTTTTTTCTTAATATTAATTGTCTTGTTCTCTGAATTATGATAATAGATTTGATATAATGGAATTTGGACTTAGTATGTTGGGTCATTAATCTGTTGGGGCTATAGAGTATTGGTACATGTTGGCCTATTTACTCCTTTAACTAATTTACTTCATTTTTCACAACTATTTTAAAACATATGGCCTTCACAATAATCTCAAATTAGATTAGAAAATAAATCACAAACATCGTAGCTTGCTTTAGGCGCGATTAATAATAAATCATCGTGACTATGGGTACGGTTCCCATGGTATAGCAATGATACGTAATCCAAATTCGGGTGTGCATTTCATGTGATCCGATCATAACTTCAAATAATAATAAAAATTAACATGTTATAAATCGTGGGTACGTTTCACGTGGCGCGATTTGCAATATGTACAAAAACAAACGAGTGCGCGAGATCGCAACTTGTTCAAATAAAATTTCATAAATAATAAAAGCGGTTAAAAAGTTAAAATGCACAACAGGTTCTAAATATGTAATAATTCAGATAATTAGGCCAACTATTAATAGTCTAGCGACCGTGCTAAAATCACGGAACCCAGGAGTGCCTAACACCTTCTCCCGGGTTAATAGAATTCCTTACCCGGTCTTCTGGTTTCGCGGACTTTAAAACAGAGTCAAATTTCCACGATTTGGGATTTAAAATAAACCAATGACTTAGGACACCATAAATTATTCCAAGTGGCGACTATGAATAAATAAATAATCTCATTTCGATTAATGTCACTTTAATTGGAAAAACTCCATATCCCTTCGAAAAAAAAAAAGGAGGTGTGACACCGGTAGTACGTGTCCTCACTGTCTGTGAGAGAATAGAATAACAAAAATTTAGTTTCCGGAATCAACAAATTCGCACAACAGAATTCAAGAAGGTAAAAAAATATTTTCCTAAGGGTTCGGCAGCCTCTTGAAGATAAGTACAGACGTCTCTGTATCGATCCGCAAGACTCTATTAAACCTGCTCGTGACTCGTGAAACCTATGTAACCTTGGCTTTGATACTAACTTGTCACGACCCAAAATCACAATTATCGTGATGGCGCCTATCTCAATACTAGGCAACCCGACAATCTCAATAAACCACCATATCTTTGAAGTTTGAAAACATACTATTTAAATTTAGCAGAAGAAAACTCATAAATACAGATATAAATATTCTCAAAACCTGGTGTCACTGAGTACATGAGCATCTAATATGAATACAAAGTCTGACTGACAAAACACTGTCTGAAAGTATAGAATAGTACAATAACTGAAAGAAAGAGAGTCAGGGTCAGCGGACTCTAGGCAACTACCTTGATAGTCTCCAACTAATAGCACTCTGAGATCTAACGGTTGCCATGTCCGAAAGCACATGGATATGTAAACAGGGTGCAGAGTGTAGTATGAGTACAACCAACTCAATAATTAATAAGACTAACCTTTGGTTGAAAGTAGTGACGAGCTCTGCAGGTACAGTCCAGTATAATTAATAACAATACAGAAATGTGAGCATGCTTTCGAGTTCAATAGTTGCTTTCAGTACAAATAAAACAGATCAATTCCGAACAATACGAGAAATATGGCATCTCTGTATCTATATGCCAATGTACATACTGTATGTGATGTACCTTAGTGAAAACTCTGTGTACTCACAATCTAAAATACTCAATCACTTAGTACTGCATATGGCCTATCCAGCCCAGGGAAGATCCATCCCAAACATATATGTATATCCATAAACTGACAATCAGTCACTCAGTACTGTATAAGGACAATCTATCCCAGGGGAAGATCCATCCCTGAATATCAATGATTCGGACAAGATCCATGTCCAGGAAAAATCCATCCCTCAATATATATCTATGGAAATATCCATGCCCAGGGAAGATCCATCCCATATATATATATATATATATATATATATATATATATATATATATATATATATATATATATATATATATATATATATATATATTAACTGCGCTCAGTGTGTGGGGTGCAGACTCCGGAGGGGCTCCTTCATCCCAAGCACTATAATAAGCCAGGTCCAGGCATAACTATCACTCAGAATCTCCAGTCTCTCGGGCTCTCAATGACATGAAAAATCAATCCAACATGATGATATGGAGTATCAATGAATGACAACAGAAACTGAGATTTGATATGCAAGTGATAGATGTGACTGAGTACAAGATTGTAAATTTAAACAAATAATTCAACAGTAATACGACCCATGTGGGTCCCAAAATATATCAGCGCGTAGCCAAATCATGATCTTTAACATGAGTCTCAGCTCAATTTCTCTAACACGTGGAGGATGTGCGGATAATGATATTTATTTAATTATGCAACTCCACGGAATCAATTTAGTCACAATTCTTATGATGCACGCTCACACGCCTGTCATCTATCGTGTGCGTCATCTCCAAACAATTCATACGACATGTAATTCAGGGATTCATACCCTCAGAACTAAGTTTACAAGTGTTACTTACCTGAAAACGTGTAATTCTTTACTCCTCTATGCCTTTGTCTCACGAATTTGCCTTTGAAAGTCTCGTATCTAATCACAATTAGCTCGATTCAGTCAAAATAAATTATTAGAAATTATTCCATATGAAAATACTAATATTCCAACAAAATCCGAAATTTAACTCAAAAATCGCATGTGGGGCCCATGTTTCGAAATCCGATGAAACTTATAAAATCCCACAACCCATTCAATTATGAGTCTAACCATACTAGTTTCACTCAAATCCGACTTCGAATCGATATTCAAATCCCAAAAATTCATTTTATGAAATTTCTACAAATTTTCCCAAATTTTCATCTCAAAATATTAATTGAATGATGAAAACAATGATATATTCATGTATATTAACCAAATATGAGTTAGAATCACCTACCCCGATTAATTTCTTGAAAAACCCACGAAACATCGTCACAAACCGAGCTCTCGATGTCCAAATGTGAAATAATACCCTAATCCTCGGTTATATAGTACCACGTCTGATCTCCCAATGTTCGGTCTGCACATTTTCAACTGTTGTCCGCACATTTCCAAGTTCTGCGGCTGCAATCCAAATTGTGCGGCCGCACTTCACAGTGACGGCACTACCAGGCTTCAGTAACATGCCCATAACTTTCTGTACAAATGTCCAATCGATTAATGCTACATTTTCTAGAAACTAGATTCGAAGGCATACAACTTTCGTTCTTGAATCGTCCCCATATTCCTTGTAAATTAAAAGATATAAGCTTGCGAAATCGAACTAGCGAACATGCGAAATCACTTTTCTGCGGCCGCGAGAAGAATTCTGCGGACCTCACAATTTCAAGTGCGGTCCGCACATCTTCAAGTGCGGTCCGCACAATTCCTACTATCCCAGCACTTTGGGAGTTTGCCGCCGCACTTCTGCACTCTAAAATGTGACATCCGCACTTCAACTGTTCCATAACATCGTCAGAGTGCCGAAATGCCCAGACTCGCTGAAAACTCACCCCGGAACTCATTCGAGCCACTCGGGATCCCGTTCAAATATACCAACAAGACCTGCAAAATAATACGGGCTTACTCGGGGTTTCAAATCATGCCAAGCAACATCAAAATTACAATTCACACCTCGATTCGGACTTATGAGTTTCAAACTTTTTAATTTACAAAACTCGTGCCGAAACATAATAAATCAATCCGGAATGACTTTAAATTTGGCACACAAGTCATAAATGACATAACGGAGCTATTCCAATTTCAAGAATTAGATTCTGATCCCGATATTAAAAAGTCAACTCCCCGATCAAACTTCCAAACTTAAATTTCTATTTTAGCCATTTCCAGCCTAATTTACCTACGGACTTCCAAATGATTTTTCGGACACGCTCCTAAGTCCAAAATCACCATACGAAGCTGTTGTAATTATCAAAATTCTATTCTACAGTCATTTACAGATAATTGGCCATCTGGTCAAATATTACAACTTAAGCCTTAATTCTTGGAACTAAGTGTTCTATTTCATTTAAAACCTCCACGACAAGTCACGAAATTATAACTGAGCACAGAAATAGCAGTAAATGGGGGAATGGGGTAGTGATACTCAAAATGACCGACTGGGTCATTACAGATCTGTCCTAGACTCGATCTTCCATGTACAGTACTGAGTGACTGAGTGTGCTGAGTGTTGAGCATGTGAGAGAGAATACGAAACAGTGAGATTGAGTACTCTGAGAGTGTAAGTACATGAGTTTATCACTGAGATGCATTACAGGAATGATCCCTTCAAAACCGAGTTCATGAGGTTTATGAGGAAAATGAACGAACGAATAGATCAAAATGCAAAAGCGTTTCACGCTTGGATGGACCAGATTCCTGGCGTGCCACCAATACTAAAGGCCCGGATTCAAAAATTATACACAATTGCCGTTTAAACCGAGCGCAACACCACAGTTAATTCCGAAGAGGTTCAAGATGCCGGACATACCAAAATACGATGGAACTTCGGATCCACAGGAGCATATCACAACCTATACCACGGTTGTGAAAGGGAATGATTTGGCTCAAACATGAGATTTAATCGGTCTTACTAAAGAAGTTTGGTGAAACCCTCACAAAAGGGGGCCCTGACATGGTATTCTCTCTTACCCGAGCATTCAGTTGACTATTTTGAGATGCTTGTATAATCATTCATTAAGGCACATGCTGGGGCAAGGAAGGTTCGAGACAGAAAGGCAGACATATTCAGGATTGTGCAAGGTGAGTCCAAACTATTGTGAGAATTCGTGATTCGATTCCAAAAAGAGAGGATGGTGCTACCGGCTGTACTTGATGAGTGGGCAGCGGAGGCGTTCACAAAGGGTTTGAATCCACAGAGCTCCGACGCCTCCTGAAAGTTGAAGGAAAGCCTGCTCAAATTCCAAAAAACTACATGGGCGGATGTCCATAACCATTATGAGTCAAAAATAAGGATAGAGGAAGATCAGCTCAGATTTTCGGTATCAACCAAGGGACGAGATCAAGACAAAAACCAGGATAAAGTTAAAAGTGACTTTGATGCGGATCGGTGGTCTTCTAGAGGTCATTTTTTGTCGTATGAAAGAACCGAAGGTCGGAATAGCAAAGGGTTTCGTTAATCGGATAGGTTTGCTCCAGATAGAAGAATCGATCAGGGCCATAGCAGTAGATCGTTACAAGAGAATGAGATACCAGGGGCCCGAGACTCCGCATATCCCAGGTTATCAGATTACAACTTCAACATCAGCTTAGTAGAGTTAGTATCAGCAATGAGGAATATCAAAAATGCACGAATCCCTAAGCCAATTCAGTCTTATCTTAGCCAGAGGGATCCTAATTTGTGGTGTAAATATCATGGGACTCACGGACATAGAACTGGGGACTGTCGGCATCTACGTGAAGAGGTGGCGACATTGTTGAAGAATGGCCATCTCAGGGAATTCTTAAGCGACCGAGCCAAGAACAACTATGGTCGTAGCCTGGACAACGTTGAGTCTTGAAAGATAGCAGTGGACTCCCCTTGATTGACTATCAACATGATTTTCAATGGGAATGAAGTCAATGGTGTGACTTTCTCAGTGGCAAAGAAAACAAAGATATCAGTGACTCACAACAAGAGACTCAGGGAAGTCTCTTAAGATGATATCACCTTTACAGAGGAAGATGCTGACGGACTTCTCCTGCCACACAATGACGCTTTGGTAATCTCTCTCAACATTTTAGATTTCAAAATTAAACATGTTTTGGTTGACCCAGGAAGCTCATCCAACTTCATCCAATGGAGATCACAACCCGAGGAGATATTTTGCTTCCCACAAACGCTGAAGGATTGATCAAAACCACTCTATTCGAAGTGGTAGATGGCAATATGGGTTACAATTTAATCCTCGGAAGGCTGTGGATACAAAAGTTGAAGGTTGTGTCCTCAACATATCACCAACTATTGAAATTCCCAACCCCGGAAGGAATAAAGAAGAGAAGAGGAGATCAACCGGCTGTAAGGGAGATGAACACGATAACTATTTCCAGCAGCAAGAGGAAGGAGCCCACCAAATAGCAATTACATGAACCGATGTCTTCTCCTTTTCCGAACGAAGATGACAAAGGCGAGGAGTCATCGGAATCCCACAAGGTGCCGAGATATTTTTAGGTACTGGAGGAGACGGTGTCACAACCCAAAATCCTACCACAGGCATTGTGATAATGGCACTTAGTCTCTAAAACTAGGTAAGCCGATAATAATAACAATTCAAGCCTTTTTTATTTTTGACAAGTGTCAAAACTAATAGCGAAAATATTCGAACAACCTCTCAAGACTGGTAATACTGAGTCACGAACTCTAACTGGATACATGAAATTATCTCTAGGGTCGAATATACAATATTATTCGAATAAGAAATTAACAATACAATAAAATGGAAAGACTCCAAGGGACTGCGATGACCAAGCAGTCCTACCTTGCATCCCTGTGATCATACTCTAATCTTTGTCCGAATTCGATATCTCCAATACATGGCTCTGTACAAAATATGCAGAAGTATAGTATGAGTACACCATGGTCGGTACCCAGTAAGTATCAAGACTAACCTCGGTGGAGTAGTGACGAGGTACAGTCAAGACACTCACTAGTCAAATAACCTGTGCAATATAGCAGTATACAATAGTACTGGAAAACAACTAGCAATGATAACAATAAAATCAAACAGTGATATAAACAGCAAGGCAACAAGAACATCATAATTATTGCTCAAACGAATAAGGAACACAAGTACAACCAATTAATTAAGTCCTTAAAATATAAATCCTTCACATATAATTCTTTAAGATAAATATCTTTTAAATATACTTCTTTTGAATAATTATCTTTCGAATATAGTTCTTTCAAGTAACAGTCACCATGTGACACCTCATTTCACAATCATAAAAATTACGGGTCTCATCCCACTTTCATATTTCTACGGCACCTCGTACCCATATTTCTTTCATAACCGTACGGACAACTCACGTACCAAAATATCAATGTATATAAGATCCGCAGGATCAATTTATTTTCAATAAAGTAAGTTTACAATTTTTAAACCAAGTAAGAAATTATCAAAGAAATGAGTTTATTTTTGAACTCGTTTAGGTGAAGAAAATGACATTTCAATTAAAATGAAGCATCTGATGACTACTAATTTGAATATAAAATTTATTAAATTAAAATATAATAGCAGTTTCTTTTATTCGAAACAACTCAAATCTCGAAAACCAGTAAAAACCATAGACACAAATCCTCAGAGTCTTTTACAAAGAGCCAAAGCCAACACAATACAACAAGGAATACAAAACACATAATAAAATAAAATAATACATCACGGAAGAACACAAGAATTTACATATCACGGAAAAACAAAATAACCAAAGGCAAGTGCAACCATAGAAAAATATCAACAAAAGGGCACTCCCGAGGTACCGCCATGTAGTCCCAAATTATAAATAAATTTTAACAAAGGGAACTCCCGAGGTACCGCCTCGTAGTCCCAACACAAATATCAACAATAACAATGCCACCAGGCCTTCACAAGTCATCACAAATCAATCCCCTACATAGCCCACCTTGTCTCGCCACGTGCGCAATAATAAAGTAAATTCACGCCTTGTCTCGCCGCACGCACATAATAATATTCCCACCTTGTCTCGCCACATGTGCAAACCCACATATATAGCTCGCCTTGTCACGCCGCATGTGCATATAACAATAGCACGACAGACACCTCGTGCAAACACCCGAACAATCCTTCCAACAATATCATGTTCCAATATCACAACAACTCATGAATTGCACCTCAAGTGCTCAAATATTACAACATATCACAAATTGCACATCGAGTGCTCAAATATCAAAACATATCACAAATTACACCTCAAGTGCTCAACTATTTCAACTTGCCACAAAAATCAACAATACATCATTTTTCACAATAAGGAGCCCATGGCTCGACCATAATGTGCACAAAAATCTTAATAAAAATATCCAGGAGCGAACAACTCAACAAAATAATATTTCACAATTTAACACTTTGCCTCAAATATCATTTACGGCCTTTATAACTCAATACCAACCCGCTAGATAAGCCAATTAACAACTTATCCAATTCTAATGATATTTAATAAGACAGTTAAGTAAAGAAATTATCTGAATCTTATACATTTCCCAAGGACTGGTAGTACAAATCATGAGCTTCTAAGAATAGAGTTTACAAATCTGAAATGAAATAAATGTATCGTCTGTTTGAAAAGTACATAAACAGAATTTTTATATATCTAAGGCTACCATGAACAATAGGCAGCTACAACCGGGACGCATGTACATCTTCAAATCTAGCTCTCATCGAACACAACAAAATCAGTAGCCAACATATGCACGCAAGGTGCAGAAGTGTAGTATGAGTACAACCGATCTCATGTACTTAATAAGTAACAAACCTAACCTTAGGTTGAAAGTAGTGACGAGCTAACAAAAAGGTCGGGTCCAGCACCAATATTCCACAACAGTTCATAACAGCATAGTACAAGTAACAAAAGAGTATCTCAGAAATAAAAGGCTCAGTTCATTCATAGTTCCAGAAAAGTAGGCATTTCTTTTCAAGTATCTCACTGAAAACCCAAACGTTTACCGAAAAAGCCAAAATACGAGTAAGTTTGAAAACTTTGATTTTTTCTAAAAGTCCTTTCAACAAATAGTAAGATGTTTCATTTTCATATAGCATGAGGAAAGTACTTCTCTATGCCTACATGTCAAAATACAGGTAAAATCATAAATGTCCCCAAAACTGGGTAGCAGAAGGAAATGTACCTCTATTCATGTATCACAATTACGCATGTCAAATGTAATGCATCTCGATGATGAGCTCATGTACTCACACTATCAGAGTACTCAATGTCACTGTCTCGCATTCTCGCTCACTATGCTCAGCACACTCAATCACTCAAAGCTGTACAATACCCGATGCGGCGTGCAGCCCGATCCATATATAGTCGATTGCGCTTACTGGGGGTGTGCAGACTCCGGAGGGGTTCCTACAGCCCAAGCGCTATAATCCGAACGGACAACTCAAGTGCCATAATATCAATATCTGGATTCGCACGGACAACTCACGTGCCATAGTATCAATATCTAGATCTGCACGGATAACTCGCGTGCTGCACGGACAACTCACGTGCTATAGTATCAATATCCTCACAAACAAGCCCCCAGCCTCACTCAATCATCAATCTCTCCAGTCTCACTCACGGGCTCACAATGTCATGAAACTAGCCCGACAACAATGATATGATATATCAATAAACAACAACTGAGACTGAGATATGATATGAATGCATGAATATGACTGAGTACGAAATATCAATGAAATCAGTGAAATGATAGCAAGAAACGACCACTATGGGTCCTAGCACTATCGTCAAAAACCCTAAACATGATTTCTAGCATGATTGATAGCTTAACTACTTTATCACATGGTGAAAACATGGATATCAACAAAGTAGGACCATTATACAGTGCCATGGAAACAACAGAGTCTCAATTCACATGGTGTACACCCACACGCCCGTCACCTAGCATGTGCGTCACCTCAACACTAATCACATAACACGTATTTTGGGGTTTCATACCCTCAGCTCCAAGATTAGAAGAGTTACTTACCTCGAACAAGACAATTCCAACACCAAGCAAGCCAAGCGATGCTCCAAAGATGCCTTCACGTATATAGCGACCTCCGAATGGCTCAAAACTAGCCAAAAGCAACTCAAATACGTCAAATAAAGCCCAAGAAAACAATTCCAAATGATAAAGATCGAATCCTTAATCAAAACCCAAAATCGGCCAAAATCACACCCACGCTGGTGCCTCGTAACCCAATAAAACTCACAAAATCTGACGACCCATTCAATTACGAGTTCAACCATACTAGTTTTACTCAAATCCAACTCCAATTCGATGTTCAAAACTCAAAAATTTATATTATGAAACTTTAGGCCAAAACCCCGAATTTCCTCTTTAAAATTCACAATCCAATTACCGAAAATAAAGGTAGTTTCATGGAATAATATCAAAACCAAGTGTAGAACACTTACCCCAATCCTTGTGATGAAAATTGTTCCAAAAGTCGCCTGAACCATGCTCCAAAATCCGAAAATGGTGAAAAATCACAAACCCTCGAAATTAAAGGGTTCTGTCTAGTCAATCCGCACCTGTGGACAAGACGTCGCATCTACGACCTTCGCTCCTGCGGAAACAAATCTTGCTTCTGCAAGAACAGCTTGGCCAGTCATGATCGCCTCTGTGATGTCTAGGGCAGCACCTGCGGTCGCGCTTCTGCTCATGCGCATATGCGCCCTGGCTTCCTCTTCTACGACCTTCGCTCTTGCGACTGCCTCGTTGCACCTGCGACCATCGCACCTGCGAGCCCATTTTTGCATGTGCGAAAACACCAGAACCAGCAGTCTTCAACAATGCAATATGCAATGAAATTGATCTGAACCTCGTCCTAAACTCACTCGAGGCCCTCGGGACCTCAACCAAATATACTAACAAGTCCCATAACATAATACGGACCTTCTCGAGGTGTAACGACCCGACCGGTCATTTTGAGTATTACAACCTTGCTTCCCCCTTTACTGCTCAAATTGTACTTTACAGTTGTTGTGTGAATTGTCGGGGTAATTGGTTCGGGTCCGGTGAGGTTTTGGAATGAATTGGAATACTTAGTTCCAAGGTTTAAAGCTTAAGTTAAAATAGTGACCGGATATCGACTTATGTGTAAACGACCTCGAAATTTAATTCTGATGATTCCAATAGCTATGTATGGTGATTTTGGACCTAGGAGCATGTCCAGAAAATTATTTAGAGGTCCGTAGTGGAATTTGGCTTGAATTACCGAAAGTTGAATTTTTGGAAAGTTTGACCGGGCGTTGACTTTTTGATATCGGGGTCAGAGTCTGATTCTGGAAATTGGAATAGGTCCATAATATGAAATTTAACTTGTGTGCAAAATTTGAGGTCAATCGGACGTGATTTGATGTATTTCGACATAAGTTATAGAATTTGAAGTTTCAAGGTTCAATGATTTCAGAATGAAGTTTAATTCATCGTTTCGATATTGTTAGATGTAATTTGAGGCCTTGAGTAGGTCCGTGTTATGTTATGGGACTTGTTGATATAATAGGTTGAGGTCCCGGGGGGCTCAGGTGAGTTTCAGACGGTTAACGGATCAAATTTGGACTTAAGGAAATGCTGGAACTGCTGCCTACTGGTGTGATCGCACCTGCGAAGATTTTGATAGCAGGTGCGAAGCCGCATGTGCGTGAAATAAGCCGCAGAAGCGGCCAAGAGTGGAACTGGCCAGTGCTCGCAGGTGCGAGGAATTTGCTGCATCTGCGAGGCCGCAGGTGCAAAGGGGAAGGCGCATCTGCGAGCCCGTAGATGCGAGAAAAGGGAGGCAGATGCGAGGTTTTGGGAGGCTGGTTGTTTTCCGCAGTCGTGCATTTTTGTCCGCAAATGCGGACGCGCAGGTGCGAGCCCAGGTACCGCAGGTGAGTAAATGCCTGGGTAGTGTTTAAAAATGAGGGTTCCGAGATTTTTCTCATTTTGGACATTTTGGAGCTCGGTTTGGGCGATTTTGGAGAGGAAATTTTCCACACAACTTGGGGTAAGTGTTCTTAAATCCCTTGTGATTATATTCCATGAATTCATCTTCATTTTTGGTGTAAGATTATTGAATCTTCAAGAGAAATAGAAGAAATTTTTTATAATGTCACAAAATGAATTTTTCAAGTTTGAATACCGATTTGGAGTCGAATTTGAATGAAATTAGTATGGTTTAACTTGTAATTGGATAGATTGTCGTATTTTGTGAGTTTCGTCGGATTTCGAGACGTGAGCTCCACGGGTGATTTTTGGGGCGTAATTTTGGATTTTGTGAAAATATTAGTATTTTGATATGGAATTAATTCCTATAAATTTTGTGGGCTGAATCAAATTAATTGTGACTAGATTCGAGCCGTTTGGAAGTTGATACGCACGTAATGGGATTTCTGGAGCATTGTTTAGCTTGCTCGACATTGGATTCGGCTTGTTCGAGGTAAGTAACTCTTCTAATCTTGGAGTTGAGGTATGAACCCTAAATATCTGTATTTTGTGAATTGTTGGGAGGTGACGGGCGTGCACTATAGAAATTGTAACATATTTGTTTCTGTGAAATTTTATAGTTAAATAATCTTTGCATTTTCCATGCAGTGTTTTGTGTTAAAAAACAAATTGAGCTAAAAAACATATTAAAAATCATGTTGAGGCTATGTGCCAGTATTATTGGGACCCACATAGGTCATATTACTGTGAATTAAAAATTTATACTCAGTCATATTCATACTCTATTAAATTAAAAATTCATACTCAGTCATATTCATTTGATTGCATATCATAACTCAGTTTTATGACTCTATTTTGATGCATATAAATGTTTTGGGTTGAATGCCCTGTATTACTGAAATGCTCGAGTGTCTTGAGAGGTTTATGACTGTGTGAGGCCGAGGGACTAATTTGTGAGGATGAGTGTGGATCGGGGCTGCCCGCCTGCAGCATATTTATGACCGAGTAAGGCCGAGGGCCTGATTTGTGAGGACGAGTGTGGATCGGGGATGCCCGCCTGCAGCATACTTTATTATTATAGCGCTTGGGCTGAAAGGGCCCCTTCGGAGTCTGTACACACCCCCAGTGAGTGCAGGTACCTACTGAGTGCGAGTGTCGACTGCAGGTATGCCCGAGTGGCAAGAGTGATTGTGAGGTATGCCCGAGTGGCAAGAGTGATTGTGAGGTATGCCCGAGTGTCACGAGTGACTGTGAGGTTGCCCGAGGGGCTGTATATGAGTGATGTTCTGCCCGAGGGGCTGTTTATGATTTTATCACTGAATTGCATCGCATTGGCATGCACACATGACATACAAGCATAGAGATGCATTTTTCCTCATGTTGTACAACATCACATCATTTATGATTTCTCACATATGTTTTTGACAGATGGGCATAGTGATGCATTTGTTTTACACGGGTTATCCGGAAGGAAAATGAAATATATTATTTAATATTGAGAATATTTTTGGAGAAATTTATTGTTTTCTAACTATTTATATTATTGGAAACTTCGGCAAATGATTTGGGTTTTCACTGAGGTATTTGAAAGGAAGAACTATAATTTTTGGAATCAGTATTTGGCTGAGTATTTTATCCCTGAGTTACTTTTGGTATTATTTGCTTTATGTTGCTATGGATTATTGTGGACTATTGGTTTTGGACCCGACTTGGTGGAAGCTCGTCACTACTTTCAACCTACGGCTAGGTTTGTTACTTACTCAGTACATGGGGTCGGTTGTACTGATACTACACTTCTGCACATTGCGTGCAGATGTTGGATGTTATTGTTGCTGTGCTCGATGGTTGCGGGACTTGAAGATGTACATGCGTTCCCGTTGTAGCTGCCTTTTGTTCAGGGTAGCCTTAGATTTATAAAAACTTTGTTTATGTATTATTCAAACAGACTATGTAGTTATTTCATTTCTGCTTTGTGTACTCTATTCTTAGAAGCTCATGATTTGTACTACCAGTTCTTGGGGAATGTATAAGGTTAAGATAATTATTTACTTAAATTTCTTTAATAATTGTTATTGGAAATGGATAGTTGAAAGTTGGCTTACCTAGCGGGTTGGGTTAGGTTCCATCACGACTAGTTGGATTTTGGGTCGTGACACGAGGCCTCAAATCACACCTAAAAATATCGAAACGACGAATCACACCTAAATTCAAATCATTGAACTTTGAAATTTCAACTTCCACAACCGATGCCGAAACCTATCAAATTACGTCTGATTGACCTCAAATTTTGCACACAAGTCACATTCGACATTATGGACCTGATCCAACTTTCGGAATCAAAATGTGACCCCGATATCAAAAAGTTCACACCCGGTCAAACTTTTAAAAATTTCAATTTTTACCATTTCAAGACAAATTCAACCACAGACCTCCAAATCACAATCCGGACGTGCTCCTAAATCCAAAATTACCCAACAGAGCTAACGGAACCATCAAAATTCCAATCTGAGGTCAAATGCTAAAAAGTCAAACTTGGTCAACTCTTTCAAATTTAAAGCTTCAACCATGAAATTCATTCTTCCAATTCGATTCCGAATAACCTGAAAACTAAAGCCGACGATTCACATAAGTCATAATATAACATACGGAGCTACTCATGCCCGTAAACTACCGAGTGAAGTGCAAATTCTCAAACTGACCGGTCGGGTCGTTACATCCTCTCCCACTTAAACATATGTTTGTCCTCGAACGTGTCCAGAGTTGTTCTCAAAGCCATCAAACCACCTTATAACCTTATCATGCACATACCCGGGGATGATCCCACATCACCCTATCCCATTTAGGTCTGATAACACAACATAACTGAAATTTCTTAATTCAACCTAGCCCATAAACCTTAGAACCAATTCTTTTTTCCAACATCCGGAATTTCCTATAAGATCAGAATCCCGCATCAACACTCTATATAAGTCTGAACAAGTTATACCAAAAGCCGTAACCATAACTCAAATACTCAAAACTCAAATACCACATAATTCAAATGCTCGAAGCGATGATTTCTAATCACAGTAGCTGCACAAATCAATCCAATACCGGTAACAACCTCATATCAAACAAAGCCTCATTCTAAACCTTCGTAGACTGCCAATGATGAAAGAAACATGCAGAACTCATAACCATTCAATAGATCAACAAGTCATGGTACTCCATCTTCTTCGACAAGACTTTAGCAAATTTCTAAGCCGACTTCCGATATTATCCTTCCAACCATGCTGTAATATATTCCGATAGTATCTATTCTAGGTCCAATGACCTCATCTCATCCAACACGACCACTCTAGTGACATAACACACCCATACAATCTAAAGCCACAACCCCTGCAATACGTGCACCAATAAGCAACATTCCAAATGTGCTCAATCATGGAGAACTGACTCAAACGGGAGAACTGTCCCGCAAGCTCAACAAGTACCACCACAACGCAATGCTAAGAATCTATCCCACATCGTAGAACCAAAACACACGAATCTAACACAAGGGGTCATATCTCAACATAACTCCGCTGCAATGCGTGACCCCATCCAAACACCGATCCATATGAAATACCTCAGCCACCATGCTCAAAATCAATAACCACGCGCAATCCGACATCAAGTACTCAAAGTGAATTACCATAACCATGGAAAAGAAGATGACACAATGCCATACAAAACCCGAAAGAACATAACCCATACCCCATCAACCATGCAATACCCAATTACTCATCTCGCTCAAATTCTGCTATAAAGCCCAAATAGAACCGCACCAGGTGTGCTTATAACCAACGAATCATAACTCCCCTTAGCATAGAAGAGTAACTCACATATCATTTCAGAACACGAATAAGTTCACAACAACTGAATGGTACATCCCTCAACAATAGCAGTACGGAATCGACCAGTCTGACCCGGTATAGAATACACACACTTATTGGGCTTATCAATGAACCCCAAATCAACTTTGATCACCCACCAATAGATAAATAACCCTCGAAGGTCCACAATGACTAAATCATAACATATACTATCATCTGGCTAGCTTCGGCCATGACATCACAGCCCACAACCATGAAATAATCTGCTCTTGAGAACTCCCAGTCTCCAAATTCATATAACAGATGAATCACCATATATGATCCCAACTCCACCGCCAGAATATCTAATACATCTCTCATACACAATCATCCCACGAGAAATACTTCTAAAATTCTTCCGTGCCACATAGCAAAATTTGAATATCGGCAGTGGATCAACCAGGAGAGTGTTGTACTACTGGTGAAGTCCATAAATCAAAACACATTGCCCCTTCTGAAATGTATACTCTCATCAAGCCATACCAAATAGTAATATCATTTACCTAGTCCTCTGAAACCGTCCATGCTGCCTCAGAATTTTATGACCTTTCCTTCAAAACTGAACTGTGATCTCGCTCATGTAAATCTCAATCCCACACAACACACCTCATATACCATGCCATCATATGAAAAATACGAGAACTTCGTAGTCCACTCCGAGTCACAAGCAACCACATACTCAATTAGCCAAGGACCTTCCATTTGATTTCATCCAGGAGAAAATCATTATACACCAGATGCTCCTCACGCCAGTAAGAAATATACTCCTCGAACCGTGGTAGAAACCATTGACAACTCTTCGAAGTCCATTTGCACATAACCAAGCTATCATAACCGAATCTCTCTAACTCAACCCAGCCACACAGGTCTCCAAAACCCAAGAGCATTGCCACGAAACACTTGTAGAGACAAGCCATATCATAAGTTCCCAAAGAACCGATTATATCCATTACTATGCTGATCCAACCTACTACCAAGTTGTCCTAACCCTCCGAGTCCTTTCCGAATTACCTTCAAATTGATAGTTCTCCGCGCCATAATACCACGATCCTCAACTAAAACTCACCACACAAGAGACCCTAGTATAAAACCACAATGCCCTAAGGCCCATAAGCCGCTGACTTCCCTCTTAAGTACCCCAAAAGCACCGCAACCGAGACATCCACTCCGAAAGACCTTATGTGAATTTAAAATTGCTCTTCTTCCCTTTTATTATACTTAAATGTATAATCCATAGTCATACAGAATTACCGCAAGTCTCGACACCATCCAATGTAACTCTCAGTTTCTAGCCATATACATCTCTTGAAAATTCCCAATCGCTACATATAAATCTTAAATCCATTAGAACAATTCTCGATAGTCATCCACTCTGCTCAAATCTCATTTAAACCGACCGAACGGACCGAACGACATGTGCCCCATTAGCACACCAACACGCAAGGGAGTAGCACACACTCCTAAGCAACCGAGCAATTTCCTACTCCATGTACACTACATCCTTCGCGAATAACCACTCAATTATTTTATGATTCCCATATACCCATAGTGTAATACAACATGTATCCAGAAATTCCCTTACTCGAGTCAACCTTAATCTCAACCCCTGCAGCCATAACTAATTCACCAGTATACCTCAAACTGAACCCAATACAACGCATAATCGTGCAATCAACTCGTCAATAGCAGACTCCCCTACTTGGCTCAAATCCATAGATCAAAACACACAATAACTCACAATGCCCATACTCTAATACTGCCATAATACCGCGGTAAGATTCAACTAAATCCTTCATCAGCTCATGCAACACAAACCATCTAGTACCTCAAATTATCTGCAATCTCGCATTCATCCTCGTGATGGTTAAGCCAATTTCCACAAGCGGTCCAAACTCAAATTGCAACACATATAATTCGCTGGTAAAGCAGAACTTTCTACAAAAACAACATAGGGACCGCACAACCTCAGGACACCCCGCGGAGGTAACCCACCTGCTTTGCCTCAAGCACAACATCTCTCTATACTTTGTCAGAGTCATAACTATTATGCAATCACTTAATTTTCCTGAGTTTGAACTCATAACACGACAGGAAAATCTACTTCACTCCACAACTAAACAACATGAGAGGTCCTTCAACATACCTATAACTCGAGGCCCTATGCCAAATCAAGACAGAAATCAAATACCCAATAGTCCTTGCTGCATCTCAAGTAAACTCTTCTCGTCACATTCGAACAATCTGAACACATCTCGCAGCCTCATCATACTCACCACATAGTCATCCAATTACAAATTCCACTAATAGGGGCACCAACGGACCTATAAGTCCCGAAAGCACGTCCTCACATAATCGAAATCTCCGTGCTCAAGCTACCATCAGAACCCGACCTCAAGTCCTCCAGATTGGCCCATCCTCAGCACACCAAAATCACATCTCGCACCTCAACCATAGAATCACAAGCCGCTAGCGCACAGCCGATATCGAGCGCTCACATGCGCATACGAATGCGTGAAAGGAATTCATAGAGTTACACTTCAAGCTGAATCAATGTCGCACGATATGGAAAGAAAGATGGAAAGTATATCCTAAATGTCCTGTAGCCTCTCGAAGATAGGTATGTACGTCATCATACCGATCCGCACGACTCTACTAGACACTTGCTCATGACTTGTAGAACCTATGAACCTAGAGCTCTAATACCAACTTGTCACGATCCAAAATCCAACTAGTCGTGATGGCACCTGACCCAACCCGCTAGGTAAGCCAATTAATAACTTATCCAATTCTAATGATATTTAATAAGATTGTTAAGTAAAGAAATTATCTGAATCTTATACATTTCCCAAGGACTGGTAGTACAAACCACAAGCTTCTAAGAATAGACTTTACAAAGCTGAAATGAAATAAATACATCGTCTATTTGAAAAGTACATACACATAATTTTTATAGATCTAAGGCTACCACGAATAAGAGGAAGCTACAACCGGGACGCAGGAATATCTTCAAATCCAGCTCCCATCGAACACATCAACATCAGCAACCAACATCTGCACGCAAGGTGCAAAAGTGTAGTATGAGTACAACCGACCCCATGTACTCAATAAGTAACAAACCTAACCTTAGGTTAAAAGTAGTGACAAGCTAACAAAAAAGTCAAGTCCAACACCAATATTCCACAACAGTTCATAACAGCATATTACAAGTAACAAAAGAGTATCTTAGAAATATAAGGCTCAATTCGTTCACAGTTCCAGAAAAGTATGCATTTCTTTTCAAGTATCTCAGTGAAAACCCAAATCTTTACCGAAAAAGCCAAAATACGAGTAAGTTTGAAAACTGTGATTCTTCCTAAAAGTCCTTTCAACAAATAGTAAGATGTTTCATTTTCAGATAGCATGAGGAAAGTACTTCTCTATGCCTACATGTTCAGATACAGGTAAAATCATAAATGTCCTCAAAACTGGGTAGCAGAAGGAAATGCACCTCCATGTATGTATCACAAGTATGCATGTCAAATGTAATGCATCTCGATGATGAGCTCATGTACTCACACTCTCAGAGTAATCAATCTCACTGTCTCGCATTCTCTCTCACTATGCTCAGTACACTCAATTACTCAGCATTGTACAATACCCGCTGCGGCGTGCAGTCCGATCCATATTTATAGTCGTCTGTGCTTACTGGGGGTGTGCAGACTCCGGAGGGGCTCCTACAGCCCAAGCGCTATAATCCTCACGGACAACTCAAGTGCCATAATATCAATATTTGGATTCGCACGGACAACTCACGTGCCATAGTATCAATATCTGGATCCGCACGGAGAACTCAGGTGCTATAGTATCAATATCCTCACAAACAGGCCCCCGACCTCACTCAGTCATCAATCTCTCTGGTCTCAATCACGGGCTCACAATGTCATGAAACTAGCCCGACAACAATGATATGATGTATCAATAAATAACAACTAAGACTGAGATATGATATGAATGCATGAATATGACTGAGTGTGAAATATCAATGAAATCAGTGAAATTACAGCAAGAAACGACCACTATGGGTCCTAGCAGTATCGTCATAAAGCCTAAACATGATATCTAGCATGATTGATAGCTTAACTACTTTATCACATGGTGAAAACACGGATATCAACAAAGTAGGACCACTATACAGTGCCATAGGAACAACAGAGTCTTAATTCACATGGTGCACGCCCACACGCCCGTCACCTAGCATGTGCGTCACCTCAACACTAATCACATAACATGTATTTCGGAGTTTCATACCCTCAGCTCCAAGATTAGAAAAGTTACTTACCTCGAACAAGCCAATTCCAACACCGAGCAAGCCAAGCGATGCTCCAAAGATTCCATCACGTGCGTAGCGACCTCCGAACGGCTCAAAACTAGCCAAAAATGACTAAAATACGTCAAATAAAGCCCAAGGAAACAATTCCAAATGATAAAGATCG